>NW_022145613.1:30881543-31481543 GCF_000002235.5 Strongylocentrotus purpuratus
AACACTACTCTTGCGTGTACGAACATGCATTTTTATCTTACATTACATACGTAATGAACAAAGAAGTATGAATGCATCTATACATTCTACTGCTCTTATGGTCAGAATACATACACCATGCACTTCAAGTGTAGTGTTTGGAGTTTGAGTGCAAAGTCCTCTAGGGAAAAATTGAAATAAGTACATTATAAGATTTCGTAAAACCTTTGAACCACTTCATGATAGATCCTGAATGAGAGTGGATATAAATAGGCCATCATGTGTATTCACTCTCATGAATGTAGCATTAAAGGGTTCGGGTATCTTTGTCTCGGATTCTAAAGAAAATCCTGGATTTAACTCATGCTGCAATCATAATTCTAAACCTTTAGGTCAGTCAGGAATCCCATGACGTTTACAAGCCGATCAGCCATCTGAAAATTTCAAAAACCGCTTTCCCAACAGTTTTTATAGCACTACAGTCTATTGAGGAAAATGAGTATGGTAAAACTGTTCACTAAAAGATTTTTACTTTTTTGAGGCACTTCATGATCATTTAGAAGCGCAATTTTGTTAGGGCTTCCATATCACACCATATCACAGACACTGATAAATAACACGTAGGACCATGCATCTCACATTTTGCATTGTTAAACAATGCCTTTAATTGTAAATGAGCACATAAACCCACTTTGATAGATGAAGCGTTATTCAATGCCCCACTTCATGTTTCTTTTGTTAATGTAGTAACTATTCATGTTCATATTTCAGCACCTATTGTTCTTAGAGCAGCATAATATTTTCCAAACATTAAAAGCATGATGCAGAATTACTACAGATTGTACATTGTCAATAAATCTAATAGTGCCTTGTCTAAATTCCATGTGAGCTAGTGTGAAAGGTGTAAGTGGAATTCATCTTTTTACTTGGGACAAAGTCTGGAACTTATTAAAGTTTCAATTATTCAAACATATTTGTGGCTTATATTAAAGTTTGTAGCCTGGCTTTGCATTATGGGTGGTACAAGTCCCTGGATGTGTAGATATTTATTTCAGAGAAGAGGTGTTTTTATAATTTATTTTTTTTCTCTCTTTTTTCAGATATCTTGAGGGTGGCATCAAGTCAGGCTTCAAGAAAGTGGACAAGGACAAGTTCGAGAAGAAGATGTACATCGTCAAGGGAAAACGCAACATCAGGGTCAACCAGGTATGAAATCATCCTCTTTCTTTATCCTCTCTTTTAAAATATTTTTTTTAAATTCTTTCTGCAAGGTTCAACAGTTTACATAGTATGATCATGACCATCACGGTAGTAAACACTAGGAGATTACAATCATATATTGAACGAGAATTATACATATACATTTGTAAATAATACAGAAGCATACAGAGGTATGACAATATCAGCTTAATGCTTGAGAGATTGCCACACCTTATCATCTAACAACATATTTTTAAAGTGGTTGAAGAAGAACAAAAACAAAAAGTTTAGCTACTAATAGGCTAACTTAGCTAATATTAAACTACTTCTAAACAACTAACAAATTAAAACTTAATTTAACAAGTTAAATAACTGAAACATAGCATTATTCAATAGATTATTCTGTTTGACCTCTCTGTTCTGCTCTGTTCTCCCATCAACATCATCAGTCTTGATCTTTGTATAAACTTTCAAGAACATTATGTGTGTTGAATGTTAAGAGTGAACTTTGACCCCCTTCATATGCTGTTTACTTGTGTTGTTTTATTTAATAGGTACCATGTAAGTGGGAGAGTCTCAACAATGGGGATGTTTTCATCTTTGACCTTGGTCAGCACATCGTGGTCTGGAACGGTCCACAGTCCAGCAGAACTGAGCGTATGCAGGTCAGTATTGTATGCTTGACCCTTGAAACCTATACAAGCCTTAGGAGACCCAGGAAAACTAAGAGGGGAAACCTATATAAGCTGTATCACTTTACCTACTGTAGCAGCAAAAGAATCTGACTCCATGTTATCTTGCATTTGTTACCTTTCGAGATAACCCAGTGTGATTATGATTTTTTTCTAACAGTGTAATTTCAAAGGGTCAAGCTCGCTGTCCATAAGGACCACCATTCATAAGGACCACTATTCATAAGGACTGTCATCCATAACGCGTGATAAAATGAATATTGGTCTTTTATAAATAGTGGTCCTTATAAATATTGAGCAGACCCCTTTTCAAATGGTTGAAATTATTTTAGACTGTGAAACCATGCAAAAACATGCAAGTTATGTTTACTTCCAGTTTATAAATACATGTACATGTACATTCATCAGATGCTACAATGATAATTGTAGACATGAAAATAATTTTCTATATGTACTTGATATCAAAAGGTTTAAACATTATGCGTAGAGGTAGTTTGGAATCCCATTATTACAACTTTTCTTAGACTAGAGACTGCTGATTCCAGGCGTGGTCTTAAAGCAGGTCTCTTCTACAATAAATCCTTAAATTTAATGTTGCCAATTTACAAACACTACAGGGAACGCAAGCTGCTAAGGGTATCCGTGATGACGAGAGGGGTGGCAAGGCAAGGATTCTCTTTGTCGACGATGACAAGCTTGATGCCGAGACACTGAAGGTCTGTGAAGCCAAGGTTGCTCTTGGTCCCCGTGGTGGCATCAAGCCCCAGGCAGCCAAGGACGATGATGAGAGGTTCTCTAGGAAGCAGGCGGCACAGACCAGGCTCTACAAGTGAGTAGCTTCCTGGGCCCTGTTTCACAAAACTTGTCATCAGTAACAAATGACAGTTTTTGTTATAAGCTACTGAAATCCTTGCTTCTGATTGGTTATAAGCAGATTTGTCACTGGGTTTTGTCATTTGTCATTGAAAAAAGGCTTTGTGAAACGGGTCCTTAGATCCTTAGATGTATATTATATTCCTGGGTGGAGAGAAGCTGCGAAGATGCAATGCCCTTTGATTTGATCCCCTTGTATGCCATCAAGTTTTTATTGAACTTTCACGTGGTACTTTTTGACTCACGATGCTCCTTATATTGTTAAATTAGGTATGAAATATATTCCATGGTAATAAAATTCATGATAAGGGTATGTGTCTATATTTCGGTTTCAGAAAGAAAACAATCAGCCATTTTTAGTCTCAAGACATTGCTCAAATGTTTTTGGTTACAATTATAACCCTTGTGTGAGATTTGTTGCGTATAGCACGGTAAGGGGCAAGCCTGGAGACGATGTTTGAACTTGTTCTAGAGAGAAGGTAAAGTGTTTCAAATGCTATTGAATTGCATTTGTTTAATTCTCCTGGCTCACAGGCCCTGATGACGATTTATGAAATGACAGGTTAAAAATACAAAATTATATTAATATTAACATTTCATCTGTTCTGTGATATGTACCGGTAGCTATCTTTTAAGTCAATTTCTTGTTTTCTTCTATTTTGTTTATTAGGGTTTCTGATGAGAGTGGTTCTCTTGTAGTAACTGAGATCTGCAGTGCTCCACTGGACCAGACCATGCTAAACAGCAACGTAAGTGAATATTCTTATCCTTTTCAACTCATTTCTAGAGTCTATTAGTCCACTTCATTTTACTGCGCAGTGTCATGATTGATTCCCTATGTATAAACAGTACATGTAGTTCTTAATAGATTGTTTATCTTTGACAAGTGCCATTTTGTCACTCAAAATTCAAACTAGCATAGAAGTAGAATAAGTAATGTTGTTGAGTTCTGTACTGTTGTACATGTGTCTTTTTGCTTTTATAATGTTTTTAATAAATTGAAAACAGTCTTTGGAGGCTCCAGTTTCATTCATTTACATTTAATCATGTTGCATGCAATTCCAAGTATTAATAGAGTTTACAAAAATTGATACTTTATTGTAAGTTTTCTAATCATCTTTTTGTTTTCTTTGATCAGGACTGCTTCATCGTGGACCAGGGGCATTGTGGGATCTTCGTCTGGAAGGGGAAGGGCTCCACCAAACAGGAGAGGAAGAGTGCCTTCAGCAATGCTCAGGTATTTATCAGTCGTATTAAACTGTTGATTACTAAGCAAGAGGGAACTTTGGGCTGGAATCAATGCAAAATATGTGTTTTTACCAATATCAAAATATATCCGATGGGGTAATGTTATAACCCACAAGACCAAAGTCGGTCTAGCGAACCTTCTGTTAAGTTGTCAGAAGGCCGAAGAGACCTAGAATGTTGGTCTAGTAACCCTTCTAAAATGTTGTTTGAAGGTCCACAAGACTGAAAAAACTGTTGGTCTTGTGGGCCTTCTGACAACTTTTTCTACCAGACCGACATTGTTGGTCTTACAGGCTGACGGTCTCATGGGTCGTCCGTCTCGTGGCCTGCGAGTCTACTTAGACGCTGGCTAGATATTTTTTAGACTGTAAAGCCTATATGTTTATTACTTTTCCAGGCTTTGGATTTTTTTTGCCCCAGTGCAGTATGGACACTATACATGACAGTATCAATTTCATGAAAATAGTATTTATTTCCATAGAAAAGCATATACAATGTAACAATATAACAATACAGAATAAGATAACAAGGAATCTTTCCTTCACATAGTGAATAGAAATATTATAAAGACGTGAAAATCGTGGCCCAGGACGTTGACATTACTCAGGCAGGGCCTAACATGTAAACATATACATACAAACATATATACTTGTTCTAAGATCATTAGCAGTCAGAAGTATCAGTTATAATATGAAAAATTAATTATGGGGTTCGTTCAGTCTAAAAATATAATAATATTTATGTAATGTAAAACGTAATGGTAAAGTTTAGCGGAGAAGGAGGATGAAGTGGGAAAAGGGAGGAAGAGAGACATAGCAAAGGAGAGAGACGGAGAGAATGAATTTACAACAGATTTCTTGATTGCATCTCACGGAGAATAAGCTGTATCGTATTATACACACATTTGTTATAAAAGTTGACTTATCATTATTTAAAGAGTTCTCATGAATTTTGTAGTAAAAATTTTGGTCATTTGCTTCTAAATAATCACACATTTGAGTTGCTATAAAAGGTACATTGCATAGTTTACATTTA
Organism: Strongylocentrotus purpuratus; assembly: GCF_000002235.5. Taxonomy (NCBI): domain Eukaryota; kingdom Metazoa; phylum Echinodermata; class Echinoidea; order Camarodonta; family Strongylocentrotidae; genus Strongylocentrotus; species Strongylocentrotus purpuratus. The sequence goes on from NW_022145613.1 coordinate 30,886,571, forward strand.
TAGTTTATTCATAGTTTACAATTGATGATAAACTCGATTAAATTTAAAATCACTGATTTGTTTGTTGTTGTTAAAAGAATTAATGTCCAAGTATATATTTTGGTAGTTGACAAATACAATTGTAGCATCGAATTTCATTATTTAGTAATTGATTTGATAAAAATTGACACAAAATATACTTTCCAATTTCAATTCAGTCATAGACTTCAAACTATATAATTATATCAGTATATATCAATATCTAACATTCAGCTGTTATATTCGTGTCCTCCTGGTTCCTACACGTATTTTTCACATCTACATGTATAGGCTGTTATTGGAGGAGTGGAGGTAATGTCCATGCTGGGTCTTGTCTTGCATGGAAGATTGAAAATGATGACACTACAGCCATTTTTGAAATTTGATTTGACAGGGTTTTGGCGGTTACGTTTGCGTTAGCCATTTTGATTAGTGATTTAAGTGACTGAAAGTTGTGGTTAGTTAGTAGACCGCGACTCCCGACTTCGAATGCTGTAAGGGATACATCAAAATTGCGGGCCGAAATGTCATGAATCAGGGGGGCATATTTATTACATTTATACTCATGGGCCTTGGAAATATTAAGGTCGAATGGGACAGTTAGTTCAAAGATGAGCAGTTTCTTTTCGTTGGGCCAGTAGAGAACTAGATCGGGTCGGTCAGTTGTTGGTATTACTTCTCGTGGGATAGTTGAGGATGCATGGGCATTGGGCTGATTGAGATCTACTATTATTTCGGGGTTGGGTGTATCGTTTACTGTTGCTTTTGTCTTGGTGAGGGCAGTGTGTATGACGTTAAGTACATTATCATGTCTCCAAGTGTATCGGCCTTGGGTGAGTTGCACGTTACAATAGTTCAGGACGTGCAACAAAGTTTCACGGTTTCCACATAGGTCACATTTATCGGAGACGTTTTTGCCCCAACGTACAAGGTTTGATTTGGTTGGGAGTGTGTCTTCCTACCATATGGTCACTGTTTTGACCATTTGGCCATAGTGATCAGACATAAACAATCACAAGAGACATTTTTTCTTTGCTTAGAACTGAAAAAAGTATATGTAACAATAGTTTACTAAAGCAGTAAATTGCATATTGGGTTGTTGACCACTGCGGGAAAAGAATTCAGTAATATGAGAAACAACAGACTTTCCCTTCAGATTTTAGAAGAGCAAAAGTTATTAAAAGCCAAAGTACTTGCCAATTTGTTGAACCTGCTGCTGCTGCTGCTGCTGCTACATGTTCCTTTGTAGAAAGCCTCTAACTGAAATGAAATGAACTAATCTTCATTGGATTTTTATTGCAATGTTCAGTGTAAGGAGGGAGAGGTATACATAGAACATACATGTGACAGTCATCAACAAGAACATTGAGATTATAGCATTCAAGACTATCTTCTATTAAAAGCTTATTTGTACTAGTTTTTTATAGGAGGGATTAGACCACCCTGCAAGGCCACTGGACAGATGGTTATCTCATCAACTCAACTCTCAATTAACATAAGAAAAAGAGGATCACGGGGGACCAATGGTCACTGATTAGGCATTGTTTTCTGTATAGAGGAAGCAAGTAGCTAAAAGTAGTACCGTGTGGCTTTAAAGGAAGGAAGATACCAAGGGGTTAGAAAAGACATATACTTTAAGTCCAAAGACTCATAAAAGCTTTCTATTGTATTATAATTCAACTTGATGTACAGGGTTTCATCAAGGCCAAGCAGTACCCCGAGAACACACCTGTAACAGTCATCAACGAGAACAGCGAGACTATAGCATTCAAGGCTATCTTCAAGGGATGGAAGGACCCTGGAGATACCAAGGGGCTAGGAAAGACTCATACCACTGGTAACATAGGTAAGGCACGGCATAGTACAGAAAGGATTTAAGATGTAGATGCAACACTGTGTGAAGAAAGTGAAGTAATGGTATCCCATAGATTCTTCTGAGGAAAACATATGATAGTGCTATGTATCAGTTTGCAGAAAGCAAGGATGGGTGAAAGAGAGCAAAAGAGGGCGGGAGGGAGGAAGGTAAAAGAGAGAGAGAGAGAGAGAGAGAGAGAGAGAGAGAGAGAGAGAGGGGGGGGGAGAGAGCGAAAGAGAGAGAGAGAGAGATTAAAAAGAGGGATGTGGAAGATGGGAGGAAGTAAAAAGACGAAGATGAAAATGATAGATACTCAAATGGAAAAGGGGATAAATGAAGTTGATGAAGAAAGGGTGAAACATGAAGGTATAATAAAGTAGATAGGAAAAATGGAACACAGCTAGATCGAGATACATACCGGTATATGTGCTGATAAGCCTTTGTTGTGGCTATCTCATTGAATAACTCTTGATATTAATATTCTCATCCTGCAAATGTTTCGTTTTTCCTATCATTATCAATCTGATCACCATAGCTCATGTAAAGAAGGAGAAGTTTGATGCTAGCTCTCTTCATAAGATCAAGACCTCAGACATAGACTCCAACCCCAATATGGCCTCCCGAACCGGCATGTATGACGACGGATCTGGCAAAATTGAGGTGAGATGTTGGTAAAGTACTATAGGGCCTTGTCTATTTTGAAAGATTAAGGTTTGTCAAGAATCCATACACTGTTTTTGCAATTGATAGCACAACACAGGCCTGTATTCTTCTATGACTACTGTGACTGCTAACATCTATTTCATGTATATTACATTCCTGTAAATTAGCTATATGTACATTTTGATGTTCTTCCTGTATTCTCTTGTTTACAAGTGTGATTTATTTTGCACAATGTTTTTGCTGTGATAGGGGAGGGGGGGGTGGCTATTGAGCAGTGTCTAAAGTTTTTAAGGGGGAGAGGGGGGTTGGACGAAAATGCAAGGAGTCTAGAAATAATTATATTGGTCATCTATTCCTTTTTTTTTTCTCTTGGAAATATTATCAGCACATCTTTGTCCGTCAGTTTTAATGGTTAATGACATAGAACGACACTTTGTGAGCTCTTTGTGATATTCCCAAGTCGCTTATCAAAGATATTTTGCTACTCTCCACTATTAACTCTTATTTTTTCTGTGTTTGTTACCATAGGTGTTCAGGATAGAGAACTTTGAGGCCGTGAAGCAATCCAACGAACTGCAAGGACAGTTCTTCGGTGGGGACTCCTACATCGTCAAGTACACCTACAAGCAGGGTGGCAGGGAGAGATACATCATCTACTACTGGCTGGTAAGATAGATAGCTGGGTGTTATGATGCAGAGGAGTTAAGGATGGAGGGATTGAGGCCAAGGGAATGAGGGAAAAGGGGGAAGGGCAGGAGGGGGAGGATGGAGAATGAAAGGCCACTTTAAAATAAGGATTTAGACTGTAAAAAGAAAAAAACAACAACAAAGATATGAATAAATTGTCAATCAAAACATTTAAGTTCTTGCAATTCTTAATAGTTTTCTATAAATTGTAAAAGTCACTTGTATTACAGTGCTTTTTATATATGCTTTTTAATATGTTTTTTATTAAGTGCAAATTGATCTCAGGGTGTAGGATTATAAAGTACATTTCCTCTTGGAGGTGAGCAATCCCAATTCAAAGATTTCAAAGCTTTACATGCACATCTTTATTTTGTATTTTCTACTTACATTTGAGAATACCATAATCAAAGATGAGTAGATTGAATAAGAAATTGAAAGAATAGTTTTTGGAAGATTACACCATTATACATCATTTACATCACCAACTGCATATCCTCACAAACTGTATATTTATTGGTGTGTTTTGTAGGGTCTCACCTCGTCGAAGGATGAGCAAGGAGCAGCAGCTATCCTCACGACCAAGATGGATGATAAACTAAACGGAGCAGCCGTACAGGTTAGTACGAAACCTAGAATGATTTTTGAGCGTAAAGTGTTTTATCTACATGCATGTGTTGTATTTTTAATCATTGTCATGTGATTAAGTCTACATTGTATCACAGTATTCCTTGCTATAATTACAATACGTTCAATAAAGGCTACGTATGGTCTCTACATGAGAATATTTGAATAACAATATTCTTTTAAGATATCGGTGAAATCTTTATTCCTGGAAATTCTGTCTCAAGTCAGATTTATCGGAGCAATTTTAAGTCATACATGACAGTAAATAAATGGATTGAATTAAAATTACTTCAGTTGGAACAATGGTACTAGTGATCAAGTTTCTGCATGTATGTGTCCTTTACCTGATGTGTATCCTTGTTGGTGGAATGTCATCTGCCCCAACTGTATTCTGTCAAAGATAACAGGTATTAATAATATATGGATTGGCTTAGCATCATGTTGTATGTTATTTGTAGGTTAAGGGTTTGATCTTTGGTCCTTGGTCCTTGATATTAAAGGGGAAGTTCGCCCTGGTATTGAGTTAATTTTAATAGAAGCAGAGAAATGAGAGAAACAGGTCAGTGTAAGTTTGAGCAAAAATCAATCAAAAATAAGAAAGTTATGAATTTTTGAAGGTATGATCAATCAAATACAAATTGGCAACTTTATAATGTATCTTGCGAGGTCTCCTCCTCGCTTTTACCGTGTCATAGCAAACTTCAAAAATTTTGAATCATACATTCACTCTAAATGTAATTATTTCCCCTTTAAGGAAATTAACTAATGTAAGAAATTTATAGAGGAACAATTATTGGCGAGTATGTCATGTTAGCTCTCTGTCACATGATTTTTACTTCTACAGATCCGAGTCGTCCAGGGCAAAGAACCCCAACACTTCCTCCAACTCTTCAAGGGCAAGATGATCATCCACTTGGTAAGTTTCCAAAGATCATCGCAAAATCAAATGTAAATGGGATTTTCTTAATAGTAATACAATTACCTGGGCATCATCTAACGAAAACCTCATAAGTACAAGTTAAAACGCTTGTATTGAAAGTAACACATGATTCAATGGGATGTTGGTGTACTTGTACTTATGATATTTCCCCCCCCCCCCCATATTTTACCCTCCACAGGGATTTTATTTATTTTCCATTTGTTACAAATTAAAAAATATATATTGAAGGTAATTGACATTTATAACATAGATAACATTGACTACTCAAGTACTTATGGTGGTTTTGTGAAACGATGGCCTGGATTGGGATATACTTGAGTCACTTTAATAGAAAATATTTAATCACAATATTATGTTTACTTCGTAGTTCAATATTTGATAAGTCATGGCATGTGAGCAAAATTTGACTTATCTGTACTGTTACATTAACCTTAGTAGAATGACAAAGACAGAAACGAAGTGAATTAGAATATGCAAACTGATTTTATTGCTGTCCATGAAAAACAAATTAGTAGAATAACTTTGAAAAAAATTAGAAATATGCAATTGAATGAAAGAATGATGAAAACAGTAGTTTGATTTTAGATCAATAGGTATGTATAGATGAGTGGAATGAAAAACATGTAGATAGTTCAAGATAAATGAATACAATTTACATGGCGATAGATTGATTGGTAGAGTGATAATTAGTTTAGCAGAATTGATTTATGATAAATGTATGTATCAGATAGAGGAATGACTTTCTTGATTTGATAGTGTGCAGTATTAGTCAAGTAGTATGTGTAGATGTCGAAAGAGAACAATGACAGTATTTGTCTTATGCTGTTGTCTTTTCTTGCAATTTCCCCTGTTTGATGACAATTCATGTTTGCCTTTTTTTTCTACAACTCTTGCATTTATAGAAGAAAAAAATAGAAAAATATATTTTGTTGTATTAACTCTGACTTTTCATTGTTATGTGATTTGTGGTGTTGTTAAATCTGTGTATATGCAATGTTTTTCCAAAGTGTTTTGCATGATTTCCTGTACTCCCCCCCCCCCCCCATCCCCAATTTTGTATTTGCATTGCTTTCTATGTGTCCAATGAAATGATGTTCCCCATCAACTATTGAGTTCTATATCTTCCATGATGTGATTGGAATACACCAAAAATGACTGAAGTCAAAATGAAATTAAAGCTCTGCTAAGAAAAGTTAGAAAAATCATCCTAACTGAATTGTCCTTTCTTTTGAACTTTTCAAACTATGAATTCTAAATGACATTCCTTAAATGAAGTAACAAAGTCCACTTCTTGACATTGTGTATTACTGTATTGGAATGTGTACCATTCTGTTTCACAGGGAGGTTGTGACAGCGGATTTAAGCACGTCGACGAAAACGAGGAAGTACTGAAAATAACTCCAACCATTTCTACCACTAAACAAGGCTCCATGAATTATGTCATGATATTATTTATGCACTGCAGCTCATGAGGCCTTCTTCACTTCATCTTTCCTCATTTATAATATTTAATTTATTTTGTCTTGAAAGGGTCTTTATTTAACCTATAATTCAATTAATCTTGCAAGGTTGCATGATGGCTGTCTTATTGATCAGCAATTATTTTTTGTTCTGGGGAAATAGCAGAGACTGCTTTTGAAGTAATGCAGTATCATTCATTTGATGAAAACATACTTATCTTGTCCATCTTATTGATCTAAAACATGGATGATAATTTTTCTTCAAATTGCTTCATAGGGATATTGTTCACCTTATAATAATATTTTCTTTTAAGGATTTGCAATTATGAACATTGTCTATGAAGTAAGCTCATAAATGGTAATATGCAAGAGATGATATTTACCAAGCAAATTTACTACAATAAGACATTATCATAATAATGCACCCAATACATTAACAAAAAACTCTGATCATGCCAATTCTTAAAGATGCAGGCTACCCAAAGCAAACTTTTATGAGATTGAGACCCTCCTTCATAATAGTAAACAGAAAATACCAAATGCATATATTTTATTTTTGCTTTTACTAATATAGTATTACCAGTACTTCTCAAGTATGGGTCAAATTTCTTATGGGCTTATCATCTGGCTGTTTACCACTACTCATTTCTTGATCTGATATTAAGAAATGGGTCTGTGACTTATCAATATTCTTTAGGGGTGTTTATAGAATGTATGATGTATCATTCTACAAATCAAGGGATCTAGTGACACAAGTCCAGACAAAATAAAAATGAGAACAACCACCATTGTTGAACATATTTCACCTGCAGATATAATCATCGGTCACAGAGTTCAATTTGACATGTAGTTCCAGAAATCGTCTTTGTACAACCAGCCTTTGGTGATCAAAGATTATAGGGCTGAAGATTATTCTGTAATCCCTCTCTCATTAGTGTTGATGTGTACCTTCTAAATATCTGTGTTCTTGCATATTCTCCTCTCTGGTATCCTTCGTTCCTCTCATCCTTTCCTGTTATATTCTGCCCTTCCTCTCCTCCATCATAAATATATAAATGTGTGTGAGGTGTATTATGTGCAACAACAAAAATTAGTAGCCTGTTTGCATTGCATGCTTAAATGCTAGAAAAGTGCTAGACCAAAATACAATACTAATTAGAAAATCTACTTGGTGTCCCATAATGGTATAAACAAATCTTGGCCTGTACTGAAAAAATCTAAAGCTAAAATGTTTCTTCTCCTTTAGAAGTTAAAACATTCATGTTTTTTTTAATTTTATTTTTTTATAATAATTATTTTCCTTAATTCTTCCCAATGGCCTGCTATGATACATGCACTTCAAAGGTCCTTCTTAGTGGATCTAAATTACAAATGCTTGTGAGGTTTATTATGTGCAATGAAAAGATTGTTAGCCTGTTTGCTGTGCCAGCTGAAATGCTAGAAAAGTGCTAGACTAACAAAAAATACTATCCATAAAAAGCTACTTGGTGGCCCAAAATGATGTTAACATGTCTTGGCCTGTACTGATAATCTAAGCAAATTTTTTTTTTCTTCTCCTGTAGAAGTTAAAACATTCATGGTTTTGCTTATTTTTTAAAATTAATTATTATTTTTTTTTAATTCTTGATATGTTGCACTACTTTCCCTGCATTATCTGGGGATAACACTATGGATGTCAAAAATTTCAAGCAATAAGTTGTTTCTTTTATAAATAAAACCATTTCAAATATATATATTCAAAGCACTAAAACAGTCACAACATACACAATATGCACTGTAGTCTAGGCACTTGCCTACAGTGTAGTAGCCTAATATAAGATTATTATATACATTTCAGATCCAAATAACTTATGTCATGTCCTAACATCAATATATTGCTTCATTTCAAATAATAATACATAAAATATTCAGATCAATTATATTATATGGTTCCATGGGAATGATATTTAGAATTAACAATATTTGGCTGGGTATAATATATATATATTTCTTTTTAATTTTGTGCATTGTCATGTATTATTTTGTTTTATTTGTTAGATTGTGTTTGCATGCATGCCTGAATGTGCATGTTCTTAAATGGCCGTAGATAAAAGATAAATAATTTAAAGATATTTTTGTTCAGCATGTCACAGTTGAGGGTTTTGAAGGTTAGTATAAAAGGGAGTGCATGCAATAGTTATGAAGTCAAGTGATGAATCTTACACATTAATATTGAATGTAAATTGTATTGATTTTTGTATTGATTGCAAACAAATTAGAAAGAAAAGATTAGATAGAACGTCATGTCCCTTTTGTACCTGTAGGATAGTAGTTACTAGAAAAAGTGCTTTGATAGGCTTGCTTTTGATAATTCACCGTAGCCTTATTTATCTTATAATCCTGATGTGTCTCCCTTGCTTTCTGTACCAGTTTGTGTACCTATACGTCCATGTACATGTGTAAGTAATGCCAGGACTGTACTTATGTGTACTTGTATTGTAACCTAATTTGTTGTCCCCTCTTACCTCCTGCAGTCTGGGTTTTCAGTAAGGTTTCACCCCTACTTTTAATAATGGGGATTTCCATCTATGTGTGTGTGCTAATGCACTTTTGGACTGTTCCATTTTATTTAAAGGCGGGAAGATCCAGTGGCTTCAAGAACCAGCAGGCAGAGGACAAGAAGGGTAACAGAGTGAGGATGTACCAAGTCAAGGGCACAAACGAATACAACACAAGGGCTGTAGAGGTAAGAACAAGTTTGAGAGTAAGTGAAAGTGAGAGATAGGGACAGCTAGAGGGATGGGGAAAGAGGGAAAGAGGGAGAGTGGGAGAGAGAGGGGGAGGGGGAGACAGAGAGAAAGAGAGAGAAAGAGAAAGAGAGAGGGAGAGAAAGAAAGAGGAAGGAAGAGAGAGAAAGAGAGAGGGAGAGACAAAAAAAAGAAAGAGAGAGAGAGAAATAAAAAGAAAGAAAAAAGACAGGGGAGGGATGGAGAGGGAGGGATGAAGAGGAAAGGAGGGATGAAGAGGAAAGGAGGGATGAAGAGGAAAGGAGGGATGAAGAGGAAAGGAGGGATGAAGAGGAAAGGAGGGATGAAGAGGGAGGGAGGGAGGGAGAACTTTAAAGAGAGAGAGAGAGGGGGATGGCAGAGAGGGAACAGGTTCGCTGATAAAGGCAGTATATATTTGGAAGAAAATAGGAAGATGGACAGGGGTTTTTGGCTACAAGGCAAAGGAAGTGTAGCAGAGAAAGATGTTTAGAAGAGAGTAAATAGGAGATGTTCTGATTTAGGATTAAACCTTTCCCATTTCAAGTACTATATCCCACAGAAATGATACAATACATGTATGGTGTCGGGAGCTGTTACCACTTGTATATTTGTACTTGTACCCCTGTGTATTTGAGCTTTGTGTCTATCATCATTTGTACAGGGACAGTCAAACCTGTCTATAGCGACCGCCCAGGGGAAACGAATAAGGTGGCCTTTGTGGACAGGTGGTCAGTAAAGCAGGTTTGACTGTATATGCAACAAGTCTAACCAATGCAACCAATTGTATCTTTTAGGTTGAGGTCTCGGCTAAGTCACTCAACGCCAATGATATCTTTGTCATTAAGGGACCCAAACAACTCTACATCTGGGCCGGCAAGGTAAGCTAGTACGACAGTGGAAATTAAATCCCCCCTGTGAACTGTCAAAACTTAACTGAAATTGTAACTGCTCAATGTGTAGTTCACCCAAAGTGCATAGAACGAGCCACTATTCCAAGTCTTAACCTTAAGAATCATGGACTTTGTGTGCATTATTTTCAGTCTCATCATTGCCTTTCGTTATGCATTTAGACTTTGGTGCTCTCACATTCCCAGATTTGATGGTATGCGGTTTTAAATATGTATCTTTACTTTACATAGGAATAGAAATGCAGAATATACCCTTTGATAGTCATGATTAAAATTGTTGATATACAAACTGAACATGCCATGTAACAATGATACGTATATGAAAGTCACATTGTCTTTATTTAAAGATGCATGCATATGAAAGTTTATCTTGCTTCCTGGATAAAAAACGTTTGTGATATGAAGTGTATGTCATGGAACATTTAAACAAGAGGTTTATTAGCTTCTGTATACAATCATGCATATGTTGATTTGTTAATTAGATATTCCAATGTTCTCTAAGTTTGTATGATTGTCCTTTGTTGTGTTACAGGGAGGCAGTGGAGATGAGAGGGAACTGGGTAAGAAGGTTGCCAAGGTGCTAGAACCCAAAAGGTATGTTGAATTAGTTACACCAAACATACTGTATATATATATCCATGTACAAATAATCATCTTAAGTTTCTTTAATGTGCATACATAAGGTACACCACTGCTCTTTTAGTCAATTAGATAAAGTGGTGAAGAGATCACATTTTGAGTCAATCCAGCAGTTACTATAGTGTACATACTGTTGTCCTACAGGAGTATAGGACATAATGTGTATGCCTTGAAAGTGACTTTGATGCAAAGTATTGGCAACACCAAACAGCAGTGGAAGAAAATCATTTTTGGAAGTTGATTGCACACTGCACTATATCAGCCTTGATGAAGTAAATGTACAGATAAAGATGACGACAATATATTGAAAAATCAATAAAAAACACAAAATTATAATGTACAGTGTACTTGTAAATCATACATGTATCTTTTATTTGTGTTATTCCACCTGAAGGTGTTTAATTTGTATAATAGATGTCTGCACAAATTATCAGTTGCCTTTACTCCTTTCAAAATGTGAATTGTGTGTATATCATAATACATGACTATGGATATCATTGTATTTCAATTAAAGGAATATTTCTTCCAAAATGTCTCCTTAGTGCGTACACCCTTGTGCCCGAAGAAAAGGAGCCAGCTGAATTCTGGGAAGCGATCGGAGGGAAGCAGGAGTATGCATCCAGCCCACGTCTTCAGGTGAGATCACATGATCTTAAATCGCAAAATCGCAAGCTGTCGCATAAAGCATATAACCGTATGGAGACAATCTTGGGGGGGGGGGGGGGGTGTTTCACAAAGATCAAAGTCGAAGTCAAACTTAACTCTAAGTTGGACTTAAAAATTACGGAGAGCCATTTGTAGCCTTAAAATAAAACATATTCAAAAGCAAAAATTCATGTAATTTAGAATTTTCATAAATTCCACATCAAGAACATGAAATCTTGTTGGTAATAGAATATATGAATGATTTGAATCAACATTTTATGCTTTATAAAATAACTTTTACAAAATATTTTCAAAGATGCTAACGGCTTTCCATAATTGTTAAGTCCGGCAACTTAGAGATAATTTCAACTTAGGATATATTCAACTTCTCTTTATGTATCACATAATTTGCTGATATCGCCATCCAAGTGTAAGGTTCGCCAGTGGTATTGAATTCAGAGATGTAAGACTGGAATGACAGCAAAATGGAATTTCATGACGAGGTTGTGTAAGCAACGTACCAGCATGGGAATAGGACTTGCCAGGGACATTTAATGGCTAAAACCCTTTCCAGTACTTTCAAAATAACAATTGTTCCATCTTCTACAGTTCTAAAATTAAATTACTCTCAAAGAGACAGGTTTCGCTGATCACATACAGTATTTGGTAAGCACAGTTTGCAGAAGATGTAATAATGTGGCTTAGAAATTGATACAAGCCTTTTGAATTCTTCCTGAAGGATTGATGAATATAGTAGTCTCTTGCACAAACAAAAGTAATTGTTAGTTAACAATTGGTTCCAGCTAAAAAGAACAGATAAAATGTGTAGCATAATAACGTAATTGAGAGCAATGTTACAAGAAGCAAGACAATGCGCAAAGAAAAAACAACTTACAATCTAAATTATTAAACTAATTTTCTTAAAAACAATAATACTGATAAATAAATGTAATCATGAATCAATTTCTCTCCAATTTTTGTTGTAGGAAGAGACACCAGCTCACGGTCCTAGGTTGTTCCAATGTTCCAATGCTTCAGGTAACTTTAGGGTAGAGGAGATCAACAATTACACGCAGCAAGACCTCATACAAGATGATGTCATGCTCCTAGATGCTTACAATGAGGTAAGTCAACTTCTCCCAACTATTGTACTTGTATATGAAGAGTTTCATTCCAAAAGGAGCTACATGTAAATCCACTTTGGGTGCTTCTGATTAAATCACCTTTTTTTATTTCTCCACTTTCCCTTTTGGAATGCAACATGATATTGTACCTAAAAATGTTCACACTTCCTGGTGAAATTTTAGAATGTGATATAGTTCATTTTGTCCCCATGTAAGAAATCTTTATTTTAAGACAGAAAACTAAATTTTGATAAAATATGGACTTAGCTCCTTTTGGAATCAAACTCTTCATATGTATGTATGTAAACAAATCTGCCACGGTTTATATTTTGGAAAAATGGTTCCTAATTTGTTATCTGGTACTATGAACCCCAGATCTCTCTTATATTCTGACATATTCTGTGTAGAAGCATATGAAATATACTGGATTCCTATTGTCACTTTCAGAGATTCATATCAGTTGGTTATATTTATGAATTTAATTGGTTTTATATATGAATATCAATATTCAGTGATGGACAAAAGTTTGACCACAAGTGGTTATCTGCCGAACGTCTCCCTCGCTTCTCAAAACAAAGATACCTATCTTTAATAGGATTACTATGGTTTTTTATACAATTATTTGATATTTACTGGTTTTTATCCACTTTGTTTGGATACTTACAGCTATACATCTGGGTCGGTGCTGGTGCAAATGCAGAAGAGAAGAAGCAAATCCTCGGGACAGCGAAGGTAAGTTAACAAATCGCTTTGTATTTGGTTCTGGCATGCAATCATGATTCAATGGGCATCATGAACATGATATTTAATACAGTCCATGTGTATTAAAAGTATAATACAATTATCAGATGTTATTTATATGCCAGGTATAGTATTTTTAAAAGCATTATTAGTACGTTAGAGTTAGATATTTGGTGATAAGATACAATTCTTAACCTGTTGAATATCTGCGAGAATATCCGCTTCAGAGCAATTGTAAATATTTTAAGTATGAACATCAAATCCATGTTCAGTGGATTCAAATAGACTGTAGGATGCATCCGATGTAGGAATATTCTTCCCCTACACGTAGCTTATATGTAGCTTATATGATAAAAATCAAGTGACAAAATCTCATAACTTTTTCCTGTCTAAAATTGTTCAGTTTGCTTTGTATATCATGCTAGGCATTATACTTGAACATGTTTGTCCGATCAGAACATTTTTCTTCTATGGATCACAACAGGTATTTCTATTGATATTCGTGAAGTCATCTTTTAATCTTGAATTGTATTAATGCAAGTTGTTGTACCATTTCCTTGGTATTACAGGAGTACCTCATGACGGATCCCAGCGGCCGTGATCCCGATTCCACACAACTCATCCAGGTCAAGCAGGGCTTTGAACCAGTGCCCTTCACCGGCTGGTTCATGGCATGGGACAACAAATACTTCCAGGTCAGTACCTATGACAATGGCTGTAGTGGGCACTCTCCCCCCCCCCTTTCCTTTTAAATACAGTCAAACCTGTTTATTAAGGCCACCCAAGATAAACAGATAAAGTGGTCACTGTAGACAGGTGGCTTTTCTAGACAGGTTCTACAACACACATATCTCTAAAGAGGAAGACGAAATGCATGGTCATAACACACAGGTGGCCTTTATATACAGATGGCCACTAAGGTCTATTACCATAAGGACCCCATTAAGAGGACCCCTTTTTCCTTTTCAGACCCTATTGAAATATCATATTTTTCAATTTGCATGGCTTATCTGGTCATGGTACATATATGATATTGAATATGTATTTTTCCTTTCATTGGATTTTGTTCATGCTTTGAATGTTCATTGTGTCGAAACTTTAAAAATCAAATCAAATGAATATAGCTTTCCAAGTATGGCTTGTTAGGCATATACCTGGGTATGACAATTTTGTACAATATGTATATCTTACCTGGTGCTCATTGGAACCAGGTGGTCTCTTTAAAGGTAAAGACCAGTATTGGAAACGCCCCAATTTCAAAAAAATGAAATGGAAGCTCTTATTACCAATCATGTGAAAGAATATGTTTGGACTAATACATGATGATAAAAATTTTGCCGGGAAACCGCCTACTAATTGATATATTTGGTAAATTAGTTTATCTACATGGTCTGTGAGAGATAAACGCTTGGTTGCGCACGTGTGCGTATAGTCCCATATACATCTTTCTGTTTACAGTGCTTGTAACTTTACGAAGACTGGGCCAAAATTCTTATCATTTTGATGATTCCAGAACCTTGCAGTACACACCAATACTTATATGCTAGATGATCAACCTTTTCTGATCGATTCCACAACGTTTCTTTCACAATGCAATCGCATGACCATAACTGGTCTTTACCTTTAATATAGGCCCTTGGGAATTTGAAAATTCAGCGATTAACGGGTTGAGACCTCATGCAAATTTTACCCAAGGTACTAAATTGGTGTTACATAAATAAACATTTGTTATTTATATTTGAAATATATATATTTTCAATGTTCATTTCCATGAAATGTGTGTCACGTATTTAATTACATTTTATTTTAGATTTCTTCTTGTTTGTTGTTTCCCTTTTCCTGAACAGAGCATGCAAACAGAGGATCAGATGAGGCAGGAGCTTGCCAAACAGAATGCAGTCGTCGTCATCGACTTGGTAAGAATTGGATGAAATGAAATGTACCAAACCACTAATCATGAGATGATTTAGATAACCTATGTTTACATTTAAAAGGGGTTTTCTGCTCAATCTATACATGTGGCACAAGAACTGTATAGCTGTGTTCTTTTTCTTACAAGAAAGGGGAAGGGAAGGGACTTTTAATTCCCTTTCCTTCTTTTGAAGTTGCTGTTTTTTCATCATTTTCCTTTAACATCCTGTCTTTACTCTTTACTTCAATCTTATCTGTGAAAATATCCATTTACTAACGATCTGACAAGTTATCATGGTGATCAAAGTTACCCAAATCCTGATTATTTTTGTAGAACAGAAAATGCAGGGGAAAATAGAACATTGCAATTGTTCTTTTCTTTTTTGAATGACAAATTCAAGTTCATAGTTTTATATAATACAGACTATACCTGTATAGTACTGATATAATGGCCATAGAATTAGCAGAATACCCATGTACCACACTTGTCACCAGTCATACACTTATATAAATTCAAACTTTTCTGTCCATTACTTGTTTCTTTTTCTTCTTTAGTAGATAATGCAAAGAGCAATCATTAACTGTTTCCATATTCACGCTTAGGCAATATCATGCAGTGTCTTTGTAGCAGGTTTTCAGTTATTGTATAATATACAGCTTTCAATAATGCTTCTAATGCCAAGACTAATTTGGGTCTGTATCTGGTATTGCTGTGAATATATGTATTTCTTCTTTGTAAAACCTAAACATTTTCTCCTCAGCTTATTGTTTGGATAACTTTATTCACTTCAATTAGTGGTAGTAGAACAGTAATTCACATCAATCCAAAATCACTTTCTTCTGAAAATTTATCTTCCAGCAGAAAAAGTGTTTTTAGGAGTCTTCCGATAAGCACTGCTGGAAGGAAAAATCCTTAGAGCACTTTCACTAGAATAATATGCTGTGTACAATTTGCTGGTCTCACTGAGAAAAACGGTGAAAGGCTTCATTATCTCTGGTTCTTTATAAAACTGCTTTCTTTAAAGTAGTCTGTCATTCTAGTAGAGTAATGTGATAATTTAATTATCTGTACTTTTCATTCTGCTCTCAATGTTTACAAAATAGACGCAATACATAGTTCTCTTTATATCATTTCTGCTTTTGTGATTATTTTATTTACCTGGCAGAAACAAATTAAGGTGAGGTTAAACTTTCCTAACCAAATATGGCATGGATGTCAACCTCAAAACTTGATATTTGGAGCATGATTGAGTGATATTCATTGTCTTCATACAAATAAACACAACAACTGCATGGGAAAAAACATTGATATTTTAATATATCAGTCAGGTTTGGCATGATTTATAATATGCATCCTTGACCCAGCGGGATGAATTGTACTGAAACTTGGATAGAAAAGGGTGTTTTGGAGTGGCAATTATGATGCAGGAGAGTGTCATTGATCTAGAAAATGAACATATTGGGTATCATTTCTAGAGAGGTTCACAAATACACATTTACATTTTCAAAGATAATTCCTTATTCAGTAATTTCTATCTAATATAATGACTGATGCAGACACATTTCAATGCCTGGATTGATTAAAATTGATTCCTTCTCTTAATTTAGGAATATTATTCCAACAATAGCGCTTTAGAATGGGTTCAAAACTTAACCATGATAACAAATCTACATGCTTATTTGCTCTATTTTACATTGTGCAATCAAGAGATTGATACATGTACTTAGTATTCATATTTATTTTTTGTTTACACTTAATCAAAAGTGTTCATCTTTTTTCTTCTTCGTCCAGTGTGTGCAGTAACTAACTTTCCCTGTGTTAATACTATGTTTACAAAATCATTTCATTTACTACCCATCCTGCCAGTACCTTTCTTAAAATATTGATGCACTGTATTTACCAACACTTTTCCCTTTGTTTGATGTATGCCTTTGCCTTTCATTGAGATATATCACTTATCATTTATCCATTCATTAGTCATCCTTTCATTATTTTCTCATACAATTTTATATCCTGTTTTGATAAAGTTTTATTTTAAATTCATATGCTTCCTAGCCTGTTTTTACCATTTTCAAATGTTTTTATACTGTTTTCACCCCTATGTTTAATCCTTTGTTCCTTCGTTCCTTCGTTCCTTTATCTTTCATTATGAATCATCATTTATCCCTCTATCATTTATCATTTTTCACTCATTGCTGTGACAAGTGTGTACTCCTGTTTTCATCCATGCACTGACCTTCCATTTCACTGTTTGCTGGTCACTCATCCTTCACCTTTAACCTTTCATCGTCACGTGGTACCCTGTGACCCTTAACCTTTGACCTCAGGTGGAGGATTAGGAAAATGATGTGTGGTTGATTAAGTTGACGCCGCCATGACGAGGTACGGTGTGCATTATTGTACCTAAAGAGTACATGATGATAAAAACCTGTCAGGTATGCTCCCTAAAACCTTTTATATCAGTTATAATGATTGTAATGAACAGAGAATAGTGACCTTATATGGCCAACCTTCTTCTATTTTAAAGATTAGCCAAAGAAACGTTTGTAACAACAAACTGAAGTCTTCTACTTTTTCTGATCATGCCTTGTTTCCACGTCTAGGGCTGAATCTAGATAGCCATTCAATTTGTTGTTTTAAATAAAAAGCTAAGATCATGAATTACAATACGGTATCTATTTAAAGTGGTTTGTTGTAGAAACATATTAAAGGAAGTGAAGCGATTTTTTGTATTGAAAGGACCTTTGAACTGAAACAAAAAATATATAAACACTCAACCCCCATACATTTCAATCGGTTTGGCCTTTTTAAACATATGGGTAATAACAAATTGGGTATAAAAAGGTGGAGTAACATGTCAATGTCATTTTTAGAAATTAATTGTGAATATTTCCTTGTCTCTAATCATCCAAAGTCCTATAACTACACCCTTTGTCACTTATTGTTTGTGCTAAACTAACCTTGATATCTTTATTGTATATTTCATATTTTATATTTACTAACGCTGCATTATCTGTAAGGTGACAAAAGTTCAGGATCATTTGTGTCTTTATTCATGTTCTAACTTGCATTACTTTTTTTATTGTGTGCAGAAGTGTGTATTCTTACAAATGCTTTATACAGGTGTATCATATTTTCATAATATTTCATGATTCATTATGTTCATGTTTTTTTTATGTCAATAATATCCAACTAGGTAATTATTTCTTTAAAAAACATTTCAGAAAATTCATACATGTATTATTCTTTACAGATTGTGTATGAATAATTTTTAAAAAATTGCAAGTAATTTTTGGCCTGATGAAAACTTTGTAATGCCTTGTATTTTTAAAATTTAAATCAGACTGGTCAGAGTCTGGACATAAACAAAAAAATATAATGATGAAATTTCATAACTCCTGTACATCGAATTCTAAAATACAGTTCAGACATCAAATTATACAAAGTACAATGGAAGGTAAATTTTGCAACGTTGAGCCGATACCAATCAACATTATTGTAGGTTTCTGTTGTACATCTTGGCTTCAATTTCAGCTGATTGACATTCTCTCTCTCTCTGTCTCTCTCTCTTTCTGATGGATACAGAAAGCGGCAGAAGAACAAGAAGACAGCTTTGAGAACTGTCCCAAGTTCACCCTCGCTGAACTACAGGCCAAGGAAGTCCCAGAAGGAGTCGTTTCTGGCAAGAAAGAGGTAAGGAATAACCATATATACAGCACCCTCTATATAGTAAGCAATGCCTAAGCAGTACCTGTTGGTCCCCCATGGTCCCCTTTTTCTTATGTTAATTGAGAGGTGATTTGATGAGATAGCCACCTGTCGGTGACCAGGCAGGGAGGTCTAATCCCTCCTAGCCAAACTAGTGCAGATAGGCTTTAAGACCTCAAATATCCTTCAAAATTGCCCTAAATGTCAGTCAGACTTTACACTACTGGAGCTCCACAATTCGTATGCAGATAGTGAAACAAGGAATCCGTCATATATATCAATGTACAGATTCGTCGGATCATAAAAATTACAACAAATTATTACCCCAGAATTTGGATGGCTCCGATTATGATGCTCTAGCATTTCAAGGATTGACTCAAGCCAGGTAACCATTGGCCTCACCCGGGTCAATTGTGGCAAATGTATAATTATGTCTTGTCAAAGAACATTGATGCCGCAGCGGTATTAGAACCGTAAACCTTATGATCCACAGCCAAGTCTGGTGACGTATCCACCAGACCATGGCTCCTCCACAACTCCTTTCCAATTAAATGACTGATCAAAGCCCTTTACAGTGTATCGTCACCCCAGTCATTAGATTCAATTTCAATTTTTCCACCGAGAGTGAACATTCTCCACTCCATTTGGGAGTATTCCAGTCTGACAGCCATTTTGTAGATGCACATGCAACTATGTGGCTGGATTCATTTATCACGTTGGGGAGAGAAGCAATGAAGATGAAATGCCTTGCTTTAAAGGACATACATGTATGTACATGTACTCTAGTTGCCGTGTCAGGGTTGAAGCCCACAACCTGTGCACCCCCAGTCCAGTAATAGAACCACTGTAATATTACACCTCTACAATAAATGTAGTTGGTATTCAAAGCTTCATATTATATGTTTCTCTATCTCTCTCTCTCTCTTT
This sequence comes from Strongylocentrotus purpuratus, assembly GCF_000002235.5. Classification (NCBI taxonomy): domain Eukaryota; kingdom Metazoa; phylum Echinodermata; class Echinoidea; order Camarodonta; family Strongylocentrotidae; genus Strongylocentrotus; species Strongylocentrotus purpuratus. The sequence goes on from NW_022145613.1 coordinate 30,906,169, forward strand.
CCCTCTCTGTCTCTCTCTCTGTCTCTCTCTCTCTCTCTGTCTCTCTCTCTGTTTCTCTATCTCTCTGTCTCTTACTTTCTATGTTTCCCTCTCTCTTTATCTCTGCAGAAACATCTGTCAAAGGAAGACTTTCAGAAGCTCTTTGGCATGCCTTACGAGAAATACGCAACAATTCCCAAGTGGAAACAGGACAACTTGAAAAAGAAGGCTGGAGTGTATTAGTAGGTGTGTCCCTGCAAACATTCAGTGTATATGTAGATTATGTTTTTTCTTACACGTATAGGCAAGATGAACTCTTTTAATATATATGAAGTGTGAGTCAAATCCTTAAACCCATCTTTCAGTCGAGTAGTGCCTGGATGATGATGCAATGGGATTTCAAGGTTAGAGGGTTTGTGTAACACCATCGGGTTGTAGAAAGAATGAGGCTTTTGTTGTATTTGTTGTATCCTTATGCCCACCTTTCAGTTGTGCTTTCAGCTACTCAGTGTAGAAAGTAGACATCTAGCTTAGAAGGTGATCTTCACAACATTAGAGAGATGTTTCATTTGCTGTAATTCATTTCAGGTGCCCATGTGTGGTACCAAGCAATTAATGGACCAGAAAGAAAAAAAAATGTGTAATTTGTAAGAAACTGGAGATTTGTTTAAAGTAATGACATGCTGTTGTTTGGGTGATACAAATAACCTTGACAAATGTTATGTAGCAAACACAAAGTGAACCCATAAATTTGTATATGTACTGTATGAGTAATATATAGATTGGTAAAAAGAATGTGCAGGAGAGTAGATCAATGGTTTTATGAACATATATCACTGAACCAGAAAAATATATTGTTCAGATGTTAGGAAAAAAAGAAATGCTACTTAAAAAGTTGTTCGTCCAGTCTTTCATATAAATGCGTATTAATAAACAAAACCACCTAAAAGCTTGATAGAAGTAGATAATTATGCATTAGGTTATAAAATATTAGTTATGTGCTGCAGCAAACCTATAGTCATATAATGAAGTCATATAGTTTGTTTTGAGTTTAAAAACTCTGCTAACATAGATGATATTATTTTTAGATGATGACATTATTTTTTATTCAGTTGTGTATCCGACTGTGTGCCTGTGCTGTGTATATTTCAGTTTTATGTTTTTCATTTTTCGTTTTTCTTTGCTTTATATGTTTGTCAGTTTTCTTCAAATGTATCATCATGGTAATCAAATAAAACAGTATCAAACGAGACATGATGAAAGTAAATAATGTAAGATGTAGTATCTGCTAGGATATACAAACGTGCATCTTATTTTCATTCAGGTTCTTAGAAACAAAATCTGTATTGGTACATGTTTTATATGTAAACAGGTAATAAATGGAAAGAACTTATAATGCTAATTAAAATAACCTTGTTCACAACTTAAAAAATATAGCAACTTATATTTAGAGATATTCAATTACAGATGTTATATGGGGTCTTTCATATAAAAACTTCAAATTAAGTGCCATTTTTTATCAAATACAATATTGAATAATGACATAAAGTCATAAAAGTATACAGATGAATTTTAAAAGAGAGAAATTTATATATATATATATATTTACACTGCATACCTTGGAAAAATAGTGGCTATCAAATTCATTTACGAATCATGAATATGAAAATTCAATCATTTATACAATCAATCTTTTGTACTTGTTTGTAATCTTTCTGTCGACTGAAATCAATATCTCTGTTCCCACTGGTGTTTTAAACTGATTTCTGTGGTGCGCAACCTCTTTTTCATTGTGGTCTCAATAGCAACAGCCTGTTTAAGCAACAGTATTTGCACCAATGAGAACAGGACTCTGTATCTTTACCTGTGTTGTTGTATCGATCTCTGAATTTTTCACCAGTTTCCTCAAACATGTTGTTTAATAAAAGAAAGATGAGGTGCTTCTTGTGAGAATTTTTTGATGAAATCTTGTTGGAGCACACTGAAATAGCTATTATATACTCAAAAAAAATACTACTGGGTTCCTTTCAGCATTATGGGTGAATAGAAACAAAACTAGATAGTTTCTATCCAGTCCTCTGTGAGAATGAAGAGGAGTTCTCCAGCTGGACTTGGCTATTGTCTCAATCAAAACCGTGCTATTTTTCTTTTTCATTTACGAAAACAAATCTTATTAACAACCATGCCATGTAATCAGTTATGAGAGAGGTTATCTACAAATTAAGTTTGTACCTCTTTATTGTATTATGTTGGAATATGTTAAGGGAATAGGGGCAATGAGAAACAAATGTCTTGGTATAATCGTAAAAAAGAGGTGTGCATATTGATTTTGAATAGACTGTTATTGCACTTATAAATCATGTTGATATATTGAGTAAAGGTGAAGTAATGGAGTAAGTATACACAGATGCAGATGGTTACAGTATAAAATGCCAGTAACCGAGTAGATAAAAACCTGTAACAGTTCAACCATGTTATCATTGTTATGAGGTTTTGTTTAGGTATTGTTTTTCTTTGTCTGTATGTCTCTCTCGCAAACTTGTGAATTGGGATTCTGTCCTGCTGATATTCATGTAAATGGATTTTGATTGGGGCTAGCTTTATGGAAGCTGATATCATGATTAAATTTCATTCAATGAATATATATTTGTTACCGTCACAAGTGCCATAGTGGTTTTTTAGGAATGTAACTAACATAACGAAAAACAAGGACAATCGATGGTTGCACTGTACCATGTCTTTTGGGGAAGTGGTAAATAAAAACAACGACAATCCATCACCATGAGTATTTGTGAATGTCATTTTTTTTATTCCTACTCCTACAGTTATCGTCTGTTGAGAGCCAGAAAGGCGTTAACTCTGTGTTAAAGTACAGGGGTGTGTTTCACAAAGATCCTTAGTTGAACTTATCTCTAAGTTGGACTTAACAAATATGGAAAGCCATTAGTATGTTTGAAAATATTTTGTAAAAGTTATTTTAAAGGACATAAAATGTTGATTGAAATCATTCATATATTCTATCGTCAAGGAGATTTCATGCTCTTGAAGAGAAATTTATGATAAGTCTAAAATACTTGAGTTTTTGCTTTTGAATATATTTTATTCTAAGACTACGAATGGCTCTCCATAATTTTTAAGTCCAACTTAGAGTTAAGTTCGACTTAGGATGTTTGTGAAACACCCCCCAGGAGTAATAATGCCCTTCTGCCTCTCACCAACCGACATTAAGTGTTTGACTCCAGTTAAAAGGATGGGGAGAAGAGAGAGAGAGAAATGGGGGGGGGGGGGGGGGGGGGGGGTGGTGATGATAGGACAAGTGACTGGGTAAAAATGAATAGGAGAAAGAAGGGTCGAGAGGGGAGTGTATGATTAATGCAGAGAAAGGTGGTAGAAAAGTGGGAAAAGGGAGAGGAATTCCTACACATTAACGTGTGGTGGAGGAAGAGGATGTGGGGTAATAATGGTAGTACATGTACCAAGAACGGTCATTATAGAGGAGCAGGCCCGTAGCCAGGGGGGGGGGGGGGGAGATCGGTTGAACTTGTTTAGACCCCTCCCCAGGACGATCGATTTATGTGACCCCCCCCCCCCCCCCCCCCCAACATCAAACCCTGGCTACGGCCCTGTAGAGGAGAGGAGAGGGAGAGACAGAGAAAGGGAAAGAGAGAGAATGAAACATTTTTTTATTGTTATGCCCACTTGCATCAGGGAATGGATAGGCCCGTATGCCTGTTAATACGTTTTGGGATATTTTCATTGGAGCCTCTCCTGTTTATCCGAGATCCCAAGTGGATCCTAAGCTCTACTATGGGTGAGCACCACCTAAACATCTTGCACGTTACCAACAGATTTAAGCAAATTAACCTAGTAAATGTGCACGAGCGTAGTTTTTCTAGGCCGAGGAGGAAAATTGATACTTGACCTGCATATTCTTGGCCAACAGTGGTTTAGCTATAGAGAAGCATGATTCCACCCCCCCCCCCCACACCAGTTGATTCCGTCTTTCCCCTAGAATGGAAGACAACAAATACAAATGGAATAAGAGGGAGGGAGACGGGATATGAAGGTGGAAACATGATTGTAAGACCACCTCTTGCACCTGTTCAGTAGTCTTGTTCCTCTAAATGTTTTCCAACTTAAACGCCCCCCCCCATCCCATCGTGATCGATGCCCCCCCCCCCCCCTTTATGCCAGTGCCCCTTCAATAGCTGACTGGCCTCACTACGTCACTGTTCACTGCTCATCCCCAAAGCCTCTCAAATTACCAGACATTCATGAGCTGTATTAGGCATGTATATACTCGAAGTTATAAACAACGATCGCTCCATTGTAACAACGACGAGGGCTTACACGGGACCCAAACAACAATATTTCACGGTTAACTAAAAAGCGAGTGTAAGAATTTATTTTAACTACAAAGCTGGCACAACTACGCATTTAATTGCGTCCACACGGCACATAATCTTCAAGTGAGGATCCCCGCTCCCAAACGTCATTCATGCGTCATAATGTGGAACACAGCAAGACAATGTGCGTTATGAACTTACAATAAAGGGGCTAGAATATAAGATGTAAGGTTTGAACAGCAAACTGGGCCAGGCTATTTGGGCAAATTAATATCTCTATCCATATGATATTAACGCGTGGGAGTATAGTCCAGACGAAGTGAACTATGTAATCCTTGGGTTTACCGGGGTCATAGAATTGATGAGAATAACACGATTTTCTCATTTTATCCCACTTTTTCTGACTTCACAGAAATTTTCCATAAACTATTTAAGATTCTTGAATCGGGGCAGAGAATACGCCTCTTTTCCACCTAAATAATCCGTACCCACATCTTCTAATGGCGTAGCCAGTATTGGGCGGTGGCTGGTGAACCCCCGTCCCTCCCTGTTAGGCAGTTACATTTTTTTAATGGAGCCACAGGCTAGTTTTTGACACCCTATACTGTCAAGGTAATATTCCTCCCCTTTTATCCTATTTTTCTGGATGCGCCACTGTCCTTTGTTTTGTTGCATGTTTTTATGTGCACTACATGAACGGCTAGTGTGCATGAAAAAGAACAATGGTCCTATGTGTAATCATATTTACTTATGACATAGTGCAGTAAGCACGTCAAACACCAAACAAAACAGAGACAAAACAAATAATGAACAAAAAAACTACAAAATATATGTTTTTATTCTGTTTATTTATTTTTTAAATAGTATTTATAGAATTAAAGAAGACGACGAAGAAAAAGGTGTTAGCAAGCCTGCAATCAGAGTAAAACCTAAGGTTAGCTTATATTGATGAAGTAACGATATCAACTTCCATGCGCCGACTAACTTTTAGCCAATCACATATCGGTGTTTCACGCAAGGTATAAAACATAGCATATCGATGACGAATCCATAAAAAAAAATACTGAGAAGGCGTATGTTTACAAAAATTATCTCCTCTTTTATGTTTGCCATGTAAGGAGCTCATTCTTTTATCTAAAGAACTCCTATTTGGATGCTAAGATAATTTTCTCGCCTACCGAACATTTGTCGGATACTTAATGTTAGTCGAACACCTTGCGCTAGTATAGGACGCAAGTCACTATTGCAAAGAAGGCGAAAATGTGTCCGATTTGGTTGCCGAAGAGGAGGAGGAGGAAAAGGAGGATAGTGAAGAGGATGAAGATTGGATGGAAGATTGGATGACTGAGTCCACAATGTCCTCCCAAGATCCTGGCGATGAGGAGAACAATGACGAGATTTGGTGGATGATGATAGAGGATGAGCTAGAGGACGAGGAGTATTGACAGCGATTTTTGGATGTTTTCAAAGAATATACTATGTTGCAAAAGAGAGTCCTGGCCAAATATACTTTAATACCTGTCGTTGTTTTCTTCAACTCGAATTTCCTACTTCTTTGAAAGGTATCATCGGTTTCTTATTGTCGAGCCTTACTACATTACAATCAGGATTATGTTATTCCGGAAACGCATCGATTGCTCCTTTATCATAATCTGTAAATTGATATAACGCGATCTTTGGACCGTGACTTCAGTAGAACAACCATTGTGATTGTGCCTCAAAAATAAATACTCCCGTATTACTCATAGACGGAACCCTACACCAGACCCATTATTTGAGGGTACTTAGCAGAGACAGAGAAACTCTTTAGTCTAGCTATAAGTGCCCGTTAATATTGACTTGGTTGATACAAGCCTTTTGGATCGTTATGATAAATAGATTCCAACGGCGACAAATTACAGGCATTAACATTTCAGTGTCGTGAGACAAAATATTATACATTTTTCATAAAATGCGATTATTCATGCAGTGATAATCACTTAAAACTGTTAAACTGATTTCTGTGTTTGAGTTTGAATCAAGAAAATGAGACTTATGAGAATGACTAGAATATGAATATGAAGACAGAAGAATGTTCAACTGGAAATTTGCTTTGGCCATGCCTGAAAACCTATACAACATCTCATACAATAATAACATGGTTGAAATGTTACAGGTTTTCATCTACTCTTGTTAAAGGCATTTTATACTGTAACCATCTGCATCTGTGTATACTTAAATATATCTCAGTCGCTTACAAAACATTTGGGAAAGATGATTAACATTTAAGTTGGTATAGGAGATATATATATATATATATATATATATATATATGTTCATCTCTTGTTTCTTTCAAGTTGTATTTACGCCTTACTAAGATTAGGCACTTACAAATACATCAAATATTTGGCTGGGTGATGTTTTCTTCTTCTCTCTTTTGTACTTAATTGTTGTCTTGCTGTCAATAGCACTTGATTGATTCTGTATCAGGACCCCCCCCCCCCTCCAAAAAAAGGAAAATATATCATATAGGTATCGTTAACAGATGTGTTCTTCAGCATGGCAAATTTACTGTCATGTGTATTTAAAAATAGGCTAGTCATAACTGACTCTTTCCGCTACCGTCCTTACCTTGGTATACTGATAGGCTGCACTTTTTAAAAGTTTTTCCCACACTTTCATAGTTTTTCCCACGCTCCAAATCATTTTGTCCGACATGAATTAAATATAAATGCCTCACACATAAAGTTTCATTTTCTAGATATTAGAGACAGTTAATTAGTGTAAATTCCATCATCATGGAAAGGTTTTTGCAGATGTGGTTGCTATAGAATTGTTGTAATAATGCAAGAAATCATCATTTCTAATTTAGATTTTCGAGGCAAGCATCATAATCATTATATACAGACATAACAGTTTCACGCGCATGATACGTTTAAAGGGCCATACCATATTGTTATCTATAATATCAAGTTATCAACTTTTCGCGATCGCGAAGACTTTCGAGAAATAAAACTGCAATGTCAATGGCCTTGTCCATCTCCTATTGAAACGTTCGAACAGTACAATGACATGTTACATAATCTGAACTTGAATTCTACATAATATAGACAATGCAATAATGTATTCAAATTGTCCATGAGCTGATTTCTTAAAAGTCCTTGCTATAATCATGTTATTAAGATCATCCATGCCGACACATAAATGCGTATTTCATAACAACGAATTTACTCGAAAGTACCAACGTTATGGACTATGAAAATAGCAGTTTATTAGATATAAAATCATCTTGCCTATATAATGGATTCGAAAGCGATACATGTATTTAGTGGTTTTGTGTAAACGATAGAACTATAGATTAAAAAGTCGAAACAATTGTACTGATTCGTATTTTAGGACTGAAACTCGGAACTGTGTAACGCGATTCTTTCGAAAATCATACATATTTCCATGAGGAATTAGACCATGAATTGAAAATCAAAAAGAGACAAATATGCTAAATAAATTCCAATTAATTGAAAATAGTTTCGTTATCTTTTATCCTTGTTACGGACACCTGTTCGCCTTTGAATTCGATGACAGGTGTAACAACTGTACTTATTTTTTGGCCAGAAATAGGTCCAATCTCATCAACACATTTCAACCTATCTTGCTAGCCATCGTGGTAACACCAAATGTGTGAACAGAACTGGTTAGCACCAGAGCCTTAATTGCTGCAGAAATTATCCCGTCAAAGTAAGGTTATTGGTCTCCAAGCCATGTGTAACCTACTGTCTGCTTAGTATTATGTGAATCGTTTACACTAATCACGTTCCGACACGAAGAAAACAAATCGAATTAATGAAATTTCAGGATTATCTGTCTTATATAGATACAAATTATGCTTATCTTGGCTTGGAAAAATCAACATGTTCCCCCTCCTATATCTGTAGTCTTAACTTCCCTCAGTCGGTGTAAAGAGAGGTTATGAAAACATGCTTAAAGCCCCCCCCCCCTCCCCAACAAAACAAAAAAAACCCACACAAAAAAACAAATAGTGAGCGAACATAATAACGACTTATTATAGAATCCGAACATGATTTCTATCGTGATACATTGTATTATTAAAGGCTGCAAGTCCACTCCAAAAATAATTTGCTTTTAACAGAGGCAGAAAAACAAGAGAAACAGAGCAAAGCAAATTTGAGTAAAATCGGGTAACTAATAGATTTTTTTTTTTTAAGTATGACAAACTATGGAACTTAGAAAATCATTACACAAATTGTAAATTTGGTTATCAGTTTGTGACGTCATTTCCTCACTATCGCCTCACGATTTGTATTTAAATAGTTTATAAAAAATCACATTTTCCATGATTTAACTGGAAAAATACTCTATATTAGTGCATCCACAAAAAACATATTACTATCAATATAACTTGGATGCTGGTGTGAGAAAATAAGATTTTTAAGGGGAAATTTCTGAGTTTATATTATCAATATAGAAGAAAGTGGATAGTGAGGCAATGATGTCACACACTCCTGATTGAGTTGCCAATTTGTCTTGTGATTGTCATTAAAAATTCACAACTTTCTTATTAGTTATCCGATTTTGCTCACACCTTTTTCGATTGGTTTGTCTGATTTGTCTGCTTCTATTGAAAGTAAGTTATTTTTGGAGTGGACTTGCCCTTTAAGTGAGTCTGACAAATCAAATTTCATAGGTGCTAATATTTCTTACACCATTAAAGAATTGTCTATGACTTTCATGGTCATAAAACGTGAAAATGGTGTATTATGCTGAACATGTACGGCATGATCGAGTAAAATTGAACGGACTCATCAATAATTGTGACGTATATCATGGGAATAGGGAGGGGGCGTGACCCAAAAACACTGAACCTGCCCCACCACCTAAACACTCTCCTGAACGATTGTCAAGATCCCTGTGACCTACGCTCTGACCTTACAAGTCAGATTATGGAAACAGACTCTCGAGTTCCTTCCATGCAGAGTCATTATCCATCAAGAGTTTGTCCCCCAAAACGCGAATCTCGAACGGTAACTGTAATGAAAACCCTTCTGGCGGTGTTAGCAGACACCCGCATAGCCATGGGCACAAGGGGACCAAGGGCCAGGACCTTAACCCTTCTCCTACCCCTTTTGTGTGTCATATCTCCCCCCCCCCCCGTATTACAATTCTGAGTCTGACACAGTGGCAGACAAAACAACTCGATAACGACCGATGTCATAATCGACAACATTGTGGATGAAACAACATCTTTATCTTCAAAATAGGTGTTCACCGGGAAACGTCTGGAGTTTGCCCCCCTTTTTTACTTCAAGAATAGAATATTTCGTCATCGTTGGGTGGTTGTAAAATAAACACGCACGCTCCGAGAGGATCATATATCTTTTGTATTTACAAGCTCCAGCACCATAACGCGGAACCCTAATCGGCGAGTGCTGTATATTTGACTAGCAGATTTCATACAGTTCGTTCTGTTACACGAGGTTTTCCGGCTACTATACCCGATGTCTGGCGTATAGCACTAACTCTTGATGTTATACAGCGGTGGATAATTTTGTCAAATTCATGTCATATTTTGCGATCCAGTCATCCTTCTTGGAACCCAGATTGTTTTGCTCTGCGATCAAACAAGTTAAACTTGTCCACGAAGTTGAAGTTGCTTCCATAACACTGCTTGATGTTTCAAGATACAATAGGCCTACCATTATTTTAAACGTCATCAGTTTTTGATAACACCGGGGAATTTCTAGAGCCATATTCTGGGAATTTCATTATATGAAATAATTCTTAACATTTTAACCCCTGGAAAACATCATCGGAACATACAGCTTGACAAAGAAACTTTTTAAAGTATTCATTCATTCGCGCCTTTGGACTGATCAGAGTTAGTCTCATTATACTGGAACAGAAGTCAGAGGTGAATATGGCAAGGATTCTTTCATTGTATGCTCTGATCGTCGTCGTCATCATGAAGTCGACGGCATCGACGGCAGCGACAACGACAGCTGAAGGGACCACTGAATTAGAAACCATCATGATCACAGGTTAGTATGGACACATTATTATACATGATAGTAATATATTCGATTAGACATAAAGGTGTACATTAGACAAATAAGTATCATTAATGTTCTCCTATGTTTATTAAATATAATTCATTTCTATTACTATAACTATTACTAATACTTTTACTGTAACTATTACTATCACTTTTATATTGATATTAGTAATACTATTACCATTACTGTTTATGTTAAGATTACTACGATTGCTATAAGTACTACCATGAGCATTATTATCATTACTACTGATATAATTACTTTTAGTCTTTAATATTACTTTCAATATTTGGTCTACGATTACTATACTATATTACTATATTACTGTATTACTATATCAATCGATTACTATATCACTATTTTTATTAACTATTAATAGTACTATTACTGTATTATAAACTGAGTTATTTTACTTTATTCTCTCTCTCTCTCTCTCTCTTAAAGAACTGTATACATGTTAGTTCTACGACAAATTGATTGGTGAATATAACTTTGTCAAGCCCAGGAAAAAGCTATATTCATGATGCATCTTTGAACCTTCTATCTTTCTCTCACCTTTCACCTTCTTTTTTCTTCCGCCCTTTTCATCCCTCTTTCTGTCCCATATATTACTCTTCATCCCCCCTTCTCTCCGCTCCCAATCTCCCCCTTTACACCCCTCTCTCACCTCCGTTTCTCTCTCCCCTCCCCCCTTTGTCTCTCCCACTCTCTATCTTCTCTCTCTCTCTCTCTCACTCTCTCTCTCTCTCTCTCTCTCTCTCACTCACTCACTCACTCACTCTTTCTCTATCCCACTCACTCTCTTAGGATCAAATTTTCCCTTTTTAGGACACTGCACCCTCAATCGGAATTCTGAAAAAATGTCCGTCTAAAACTTTTTATTTATTATATAGATATTCATTATTTTCTTTTTTATGCTCTTAAAAATGTTTTTTACCGTTCCCATGGATGCAGGCAGGAAACATTTTGTATTTCACGTGAATACCAACTTTATGCGATCCCCATTTTGTCGTATGACTTTGTAATACTGTTTGATAATCCTAAACAAAGACTTCCTGCTTACAGTTACTAATCTAAGATTAAGACTAGAACTAAATTACGTCGTAAATATAACTATAGGACAAACTGATTAATATTTGAATATTACTGTATGTATGTATGTATGGGTGTACCATGTGATGTATGCATGTGTGTATGTTGGAGTGTGTGTGTTTTTTCTTCATTTTTTCTTTTTTCTTGTACACCGGAAAGGCCAACATGTTGAAAAACTTCTAAATGTGTGGGCTTATTAATCACATGTGAGACATGGAAACTAAAATAAACCACAAATCAAGGCGGAATATGGACTATGCAGAATAATGTTCATCGGTGATTAAAAAAAAATACATATGGGTCTATTTATTTCATATTCCGTTGCCTTGTTTGGTTAACACGTAATTTTAGATGTATGAAAATGAAAAGCCTAAAATGTCACTTTAGTGCCTGAAACACGCATATTAAACTTCGAAGTGTTCCCACCAAAGATGTTTCACCAAATTTTGTTTATGAATGATATAAAAGATTGATTGGTACTGTCGTTTTTTTTAAGAAAGCCAGCAAGAAATCATATGGTGACCTCCATGACCTAGAATAGTTTCAGCGTATGATTAGACCTACTCCCTAACTGTATTGGATAAGAATCCATGAAAATCCACTTTAGGGGAGTCATAATCTCACCTCATTTTAGTTGAAATGGACGTTTTAAAAAAAATGAATAAAAACGAAAACAAAAAATGAATGGTAGCATTCGTTCTTATAAGTGAAAATCTACCACACTTAGGAGTGGTTTTTACCAGAATTTGGAGTGGGTTAAACTCTTAAAGAAGAGATTTCTGATATGACCACTCCTCAAAATATTATAAGGAAAGACAAGTCATGACATCAGTAAGTCAAATTTGTCTATAGCGACCGCCCAAGGAAAACACAAAAAGGGGTCTTTGTAGACAGGCTCCTTTAGTATTTGTTTCAATGAGAAGCCATTTTCATGTGGTCTTTGGAGACAGGTGGTCCTTGTAGACAGATGGTCACTAAAGCAGATTGCCTTTATTATCTAGCTAGTATCAAAATATGGTTGACCGGTAAAGGATAGTGTTTATTAAGTAATGTTGGTAGCTGGACTTGCTGAATGTTTCATACTTTCTCAGCCCGTTACTTTTTCCGGGTTGGATGTCATTACTTCTTTCTTTTTAAATCAATACAGCAGATGATCAAATTTATAAAAGGTTATAATTCACTGTCAAGCTTAAGGGTTTATGTAATTTCACAGATATATTAAGTGAAGAATAAATGATGAAACAACCGTAGGAGATACAAAAAAATACGAATTTTCGGCTTTAAGCCTTCGTCTATTAAAAAAAATATGTTCAAAGCAAGCGTTTCCTTGTGTTTTCTTCACTTGTCTAGTTTCGTCAACAACCGCAGGACTATTTTTATTGTTTTAATATACATGTATATAATATACATTTAATTCCTAGACGTTTAAAACACCGGAAATACAGCATCATAATAATGATATAGCTTTTCTGCCTTATTTCTGTTATATCTACTTTTTGTTCATTTCTGGCGTTTTTGTAGGATGTTTTATTAGTATGAGAAAGTCAGGTCTTTTTAGGTATATAGGTCCACATTTTTTTCCTTTTCATATAAATTATGTGTTTTGCTCTTAGCTCACATACATTACTTGGCGTTAATGGTTTAAGATCTTCACTAGGCTTGTTTTTGTGGTGAAAAATTAACACTTATTCCAACTGTACAAACACTCATACTGTCCAGAATACAACATAACGCGTGGAAAATCATATAATTACCGCATCATTACGATAAAACCAAACGACTGCGTATCTCTAGCTAATGATTAACCTGTACCATATGTTAAGAACAAACAAAAACCAATTAATATCGAGTATTTTATTAGCGAATATACGCCCGGCGCTCTCACACCATGTCGTAAATTTCCATTTGTATCACAGAATGAACTTAAACTTAGACATTAACCCCCCAAAATCGAAACATTCTTGTATAGTACTTCCATCAGATATGCATGATCATTAGATTAGTAAAATATCGAAGATAAAGAAATTTTGTGCACTAATCATATCACTATTTTAGTGAACATGATTCGGGAGCAGTAAAGCCACATATCATGTTCCCAATCCATCGACTGTTTAATAGTCATTAGTTTTAACGTACTTGTTTTATGCCGTATCCGGACACCTACCCCCTGGACATCCACCCCCGGCTAACCACCCCAGTCAACTACCCCCTAGGGCAACCATCATCTAGGACGACTACCCCCGGGACATCTACCCCCCGGACAACTACCCCCAAGACAACTACCCCCGCCCTCTGACAACTACCCCCTAGGATAGTTGTAGGGGGTAGTTGTCCAAGAGGATGATTGTCGTAGGGGGTAGTTGTCCGGGGGGTAGTCGTCCTAGAGGGCGGTTGCCCTAGGGGGTAATTGTCCTAGAACCGTTTTATGCGGTCTGTTGTCGGTCTCGTTGATTTGACTGAGATATATCCATGCGCACACTGTTTCTTGTTCTTCAGGAGATCAGGAGCGGGTCTAAAAGAGAACTTTTTTGTGGGGGGGGGGGGAGGGGGGAACAGGGATTTCATTCATTTTCTAAATTACTTGTGCCTCGCTTAAATTCATTAATTATCAAGTTTTATTTTTTTCTTGAGCCCTGTACTATGACTTATATTTCCTCACTTTAAAACTTAAAAGAAAATGTTATGTTACTGCAAAATAGGGGCAAGATTTGATACGCTTTATTATCATTACACAAAATAGTCTGTAAGGAATACCATGGTCGTATCCTTTTTTTTCTTTAGGCAAGCTGATGCCCGGTGCAGCAAAAATTCCGTGTGAATCTGTATAGTTCTTTCACCTTAGGTATTTCGGCTTTGGTTGTTTAGTGATTATTATTAGGGTTTTACCCTATATTCTCCTTTTGAATGACCTCAGGCCCGCTCAATATTATACATTCCAAAGATTTTGTTGACGCAAGATAGTATCTATCTTTATAATGTTCTATCGTTATCTTAAATGGTAATATTCATTTATTTCAACGCCCAAAGTCAAATATGTATTTATTCTTCGACTGATTTATAATCATAGAACAAACAATTGCCCCGGAAAGAGCAGCATCTCTTATGAAAGTAGACTTTGCCTCATGAGATGAAGACGTAAAAACAACGATATAGTTATCCAAATGATATATAATTAATTTGTAGTCCACATATTTGCCGAGGTGTGGTCATGTGATTACATAGTGAAAGAAGTTGTCTTGAACCAAGTTGGAAAGGGAAGTTTCATAGGTGTAAATGAAATGCTATGATGTTCCCCGTTATCATATTTCGACATCAATGTCGACCAATAATATGCTATCAATTAGGCTTTAAAACTGTTTCACTTGCTGTATCGCCGGGGGAAGGGACACACATTCTAAGCAAATATTTTGTCGGCACTTCAGGAGAACAAATATTTGAGTAAAATATAATGTTACTAAAAAGATATATGTGTCATGGTCAACGTATTTGCGTGTGTGTGTGTGTGTGTGTGTTATGGAGAGAAGGTGAGTGGGGGAGAGCTAGGGGGATGAAATAATAGCTGAACGTATGAACTTAAATATCTATCAGCTTAATATATTCACAAAGGTATGATCCAACTCCCATTCCTTCAGTATGGTCATTGCTGTTTTTGTCGTTATTCTTTATTGTCACATTCTTTTTTTATTGAATATGACAACAGAAAGCATGTAGAATTCAAGTATTCAAGCCTAGGCGACTGTCTGAATACGAAGGATAGTACAATGCGGAAAATAATATACTTTATTATACATTTAAAACAAATGATTATTGTTATTATTATTATTAGTGTTATTATTATTATTATTTAAAAAAAAAATGTTATTGCTATTATCATTTTCATTATCATTTTCTTAAGTAATAGTAGTATTAGTAGTAGAACTAGTGGTATTGATTAATTCATTAATTATTTTGCATCAATTATCATTAATAATAATGGTTTACTGGAAAGGAAAATAAAATATTTTGTGGGAGCTTTAAAAATTAACTCCTCGTTAATCGGGGGGGGGGGGGGCGGGAGGGGGGGGGGGGCGAGGGGAGGGGGTAGTGAGCACCATTTGTTTGTGTTTTTCCCCCCGGAAATTTGAAAATCGCTGTTTAAATCCATATAATTATTTGTCATCATAATTATTATTATAAAGTGTACTAAAGCTTTACTTTTTACGCGACAGGGCCTACGACAGGACCCACGGCGGATTCTACGACTGAGCCGCCTCAGACGGGGCTTTCGACAGGGCTTATGACAGGGCCTACGACGGCAACTATGGGAGATTCTACGACAGAGCCGCTTCAGACAGGGCTTACGACATGGTTTACGACAGGGCCTACGACGGTAACTATGGGAGATTCTACGACAGAGCCGCTTCAGACAGGGTTTACGACAGGGCCTACGACGGTACCTATGACGGATCCTACGACGGAGCTGCCTCAGACAGGGCATACGACAGGGCTTATGACAGGGCCAACGACGGCACCTATGACGAATCCTACGACGGAGCCGCCTCAGACAGGGCATACGACAGGGCTTATGACAGGGCCTACGACGGCACCTATGACGGATCCTACGACGGAGCCGCCTCAGACAGGGCATACGACAGGGCTTATGACAGGGCCTACGACGGCACCTATGACGGATCCTACGACGGAGCCGCCTCAGACAGGGCATACGACAGGGCTTATGACAGGGCCTACGACGGCACCTATGACGGATCCTACGACGGAGCCGCCTCAGACAGGGCATACGACAGGGCTTATGACAGGGCCTACGACGGCACCTATGACGGATCCTACGACGGAGCCGCCTCAGACGGGGCTTTCGACAGGGCCTACGACGGGAATGACGACAGATTCTAGGGAGGGTTCTTCGACGGATACTACGACGGAACCTAAGACGGAACCTAAGACGGAACCTCAGACGGAACCTAAGACGGAACCTAAGACGGAACCTCAGACGGAACCTAAGACGGAACCTAAGACGGAATCTCAGACGGAACCTAAGACGGAACAACCCAGAGTTGGCCCGGTCCCAGAACCAACATTGCCTGACTTAGGTAAGTTAACTCACATGCCCAACGTAATCAATCCAGCAAGATAGGAATTGAATCCAGAACAGTTTTACGCGTTAATTCCCCTAAAATTATTACAGTGACATCAATAGAACCGACGAACTAACGTATAGAGAATAACATATCGCGAATGAAGCATATTTTAACGCAACTAGGTTATATAAAAGAAAAAATTCGTTCAAAAGTTAATCCTGTCATTAGAAGTTATATTTTATTGCATTCATTTTGCCAAATAAGCAACTAAAAATTCAAGTTAATTTTGTCACAGTCGAAATAGTGTATTCCATTTATTTTCCAAAAGAAATATTATTAGTTATGTGGAAGTGAAAAATTTGAACTTACGGTAAAGGGTTATACGCCGAGTTGGAGAGATAGCTTATGTTTTAATGTCAATGTATTTACAATTGCCACTCCAGATCATATTTTGACATGGACAAGAAATTCTCTTTTTACCGGAAATATTTACTTCCACTGCAATCAATCTCTTTCTTTTTTGAGAGACAGATAATACATAAGAGGTATATTAATTTCATGTTCAATATTGCAAGAATAATCTGAATTTTGAGGTGAAATTATGAGTAGTGGACTGGCAAAAACCTGCAGAAGCTGATTCTGTTCATTCAAACCCAGTCTCTGTTGCACCTCTATAATGAATGTATTCATAAGTTTCCTCTTTTTGTTTTCATATGCATTTTAGATGAAGATTCCGCTAAAACTTATCAATTCGAATTCGCTGTAGACGAGGACACAACGAAAGGTTGTAGGAGCGATAACTTGTCTTCTCCAGCTTGTGATGCATTCACGTATAATGTGACACAGGAGGTAAGGGCAGTCACTGTACTTATTACAAATGTACTACTATCATTATTACTACTACTAGTACTGTTACTTTTACTCTAGTCCTAAATTATGGAATGGCCTTCCTGAAGACATCAAAAAATGTTTATCCTCTGATTCTTTCAAAACTCATCTCAAAACATTCCTTTTCAAGTCTTGATCGTTTTTCCTGTTTACACGCGCCTTGAGCACTCCACAGAGTGGATTTGGCGCGATATAAGTTACATTATTATTATTATTATTATTATTATTATTATTATATTTATTATAACAATAATAATAATGATAATAATAATAATAATAAGAATAATAATAATGATGATAATAATAATAATGATAATAATGATATTGACAATAATGATAATAATGATAATTATAATAATTATAGTAATAATAATAATAATAATAACAATATTAACAATAATAACAATATTAACAATAATAACAATATTAATGATTATAATAATATAGATATAATGACTTCTATGAGAGGAATAGTTGTTTAATAGGCTCAAGGGGATGTTGCATCTTGCTATCACCCGCACAAGGGGTGATAGCAAGATTCAACATCCCCGAGAGCCCATAAAACAACTATTCCTCGAATATTAAAGCAGTCAAATAATACAAGTGCGACTTACCAATCATGGTTATCAAGTTTGTCTACACTATCGAGGTCTGTGTTGATAACTTGCAGGTATACCAAGTCTTCAAATATTTTTAGAGAGAATTTCACGGGTCTTTTGGTGTTCTTGCTGTCTGCAGAATTAATCAATTCTTGTAATTGATCATCATCAAGAAGTTCAAAGCTATAAAAAAAAAAAAAAAAAAAAAAAAAAAGAAGTTCAAAGCTAGGAAGAGTCTCTTCAGCCATTTTTTTGTTTACCTTCTTTGGACTTAAAATAAAGTAGAAACTAAAAAATCGGAGTTTACATGTACTATGTAGGCCTACAATCGAGATAAAATGTAGCGACCAAATTAATCGCACAAAAACTGTATGGTAGCGGCGCTGCGCACAAACTAAGATCGCAACTACTATCCTGGTACCCGGAATCTTGCGGGAATATCACTCATGAACTATTGACCATTACTGGCATTGTTCGTCTCTTTACGGAAGAATGGCTAAAATCACGACTGCAATTTCAACCAATCAGATGGCTAGATTTCTAAAGAGAGGTATATAATAATAATTATATACCTCACTTAAGAAATCCAGCCATCTGATTGGTCGAATTGCATTCATAAACTTCAACTGTTCCTGTAAAATTCTCGGTAACCATGCTTAAAACATTTCAATATTTTTAATAACCATGGTTATTAAAAATAGTTGGTCAGCCTCCATGGTTACCCCATAGGTTTACATGTTAAAAAATGGTTTGAGCGATGGAGGATGCCGTATGTGTGCGAAGGATTGGTCGGTAATTTCAATACAATTGAATCTCGATCGATCTTACCGACAATTTTATCTTGCATTGTTGACATGAAGACGAAAATAAACTTCCAAAAACAAAAAAACAACATCTGCCGATAGATCTTGATCTAAGTTCGTGCCAATATGCATTGCAAAAGTAAAAGAAGAGTCCGTATATGGAGCTTTGCGAAGCATTCATCACACGCAAAGCCGGTTTCAATCCATTTTAATGTATATATTGGAGAAAACTGCCAAGCATGTTAACGGCGGGCCATAGCCGAGTGGTCTAAGCGTTGGTTTTCGGTACACCTCTTGTTGTACGCAAGAGTTCGAATCCCGTCTTCGACAAAAATGATAAATATTTTTAATTTTTCATTTTTTAGTCTATTTTTTTTCGGCATATAAAAGTATTAATGACTGCTTTAATATTCGAAAAATAGTTGTTTTCATACGCTCTCGGGAAGGTTACAATTGGGCTATTCCCCTCGGCAAGCCTCGGGGAATAGCACAATTCTAACCTTCCCTTGAGCGTAATAAAACAACTATTTCTCTCAAAGCAGTCATTAATACTATACTATAACCATGGGAATAATAACTATGATAATAATGAAAATAATAATAATAAAGATAATAACTATAACAATAATAACGGGTTCTTGTATAGCGCTCATGTCTCTCAGACTTGACACTCTTGGCGCTCCACGATAAGCAACGAAAGATGATGACATGTTGAACGCCAACCAAATTTCGAACTATAAATGAATGCAACTAATATGAAGTAAAGTATATAACTATAGTGAGACATATTGTGTATTTCTACTGCATCTGTAGATTAAGTTATTCGAAATGCGTGTTGGGCCAAATTGTGCAGTGTTTTTTTTATCTACACTTTGTACAAATGAAAGTCATTAGTTTCTTAGCATAAAACTGTACGGACGATCAAAACATGTTACAATATTGCTAGTGACACTGTTTGCATACAAAGATTACTTTCACATGCTTAATGCTCCTGATATCTCATGCCGTGATCTTACCAAAAAGGTTCGAATATCTGTTGCAAGATAGTAACGAAATCCTAGGGATGATGTTGCTGTACATGATATATAATTTATTTAATCTAGACTTTAGGCCTGGGCATTACAAAATTGTACTATCGGTAGAGTCTCCCTTTATATCGTACAATCTCTCAAGAGTTTTGACATACTTTAGTAATATTGATAAAACTTTCCTCCGTTTTCCAACCTCAATTTTTTACGTCTGTGTATGTTTATTTAGCTGAAAACTGTGTATGGAGAGAGTGATGCCTTCGAGTCTGTTGAGGTTGTTTTAAGGTAAGGTTTACTTCATTTCTCCATTACAATAAATACCTCAGAGTTCCGCGGACTGTTTGATCATAAATGTTTTGAATTAGTTAAAACCATTCAAAAGCTCTGAAATCGCTGTAATTGATTGGCTGTGAGCAGTTAAAAAAAAAAGAGGTTTGGCAGCTGTTATATTTCAGTTTCAATTTGAATTTCAATCACGATTCCTATTCGAATTCTAATTTCAATTCCGTTATAATAATTGTGGAAATAGTTAGTGAGTAGATTTTTAGATAGACTTATAAATATCAGGAAAAACAAGGTCAGAGAGACATTGAATAAAAATATAAAATAAGAGGTCCCATCTCGACTAAAAACATTTACTCAATTAAATCTGAAATACAAGTGGAAAATCATAATGACTGTTGTCGCTCATAATCAACGTTACCTTCTTCACTATGTTTTTTGATGAGTTTTCAACTCTTGTTTACTTTTTTTCTTCACATTTGTCGTTTTCCATCACAATCCTCTTGGTCTTTTTGTTTTACATTCCTGCATTTTTCTTTCTCAACACTAGAACCATAACTTTACTATTATTCTTTTGCCTCTTCAGGCAAGTATTTTTTTTGGTACCCAATACGAAGTTTATGTTGATTTTTTTCTTCCATTATCACGTCATATACTTTACTGTGAGGTACCGATGCTTTTTCCCCTTTCCTGTCCTTCATAATTCATTCCAATTTTGTTTGTCAATTTGCTCATTGATAATTATCATGGTTATCATGTACTTTATTCCAATTTTGTTTGTCCATTTCTTCCGATTGATAATTATCATTAACGGATAAGCATAAATTAAAGATTAAAGATACTTTGTGTCGTTGTATGTTTGTATATGTATGCAAAGCACTAACTGGAAAGGCCAACCTCTATTCAAGAACTACTTTAATTTTTGGCTAAATGAGATTAATGAATAAAGAAGAAAATAAAAGATACCGCGATTTTACAAACGTCGTGATTTACGGTTGTAGGATATTGGGCATAGTTGCTAGCAACTTGCATCATAAAAAGTCGCGGTGATAATAAAATCTTCCAGTTTTGGGCTGTAGTGTAAATCGGGTCCATATTTTCTTTACCTCATTGTCTCTTTTAGAGAAGGCAGCGTAATCGTAGGCCACACCGTGACTTATTCGTATAACAAAATGACGGACGTACAAAGAATGGCCTCTGCTCAAGACATCTACGACGAAACCCTGGGCTCGGCGGTGGCCGACGGGAATCTCGGAGATTATACAGTTCAAAAGGATTGTGGGAAATGTGCTTCTCCTGAAGGTTTGTTTGTTATCGACTTGAATTGAATTGACATGACTTGAATTGAATGGAATTGAATGAAACTGAATGGGATTGAATGGAATTGAATTGCATTGAACTGAACTGAAATGAACTGAACTGATCTGAATTGAATTGAATTGAATTGAAGTTAACTGAGCTGAACTGAACTGAACTAAAGTGAATTGAATTGAATTGAACTGAATTGAATTGAATTGAATTGAAATGAATAGAGTTGAATCGAAAGTGAAGTTACTAATTTCAAAATCCACACGGCAATTCAAGGGTGAATTGCACGGAGTAACCGGAGTTTACATAGTTACTTAGTAAAATCACAAAGAGAAAATATCTTACAAATCTATACATACATGTACGTCATGGTCAAACCGTAACGTAAAGGAGAGAAACAGATATAGAGGAAGAGAGAGAGACAAGACAGAAAAGAGGGAAAACGAAACAGCGAGATAGAGGCAGAGGTGTGACAGTCGAGAGGAAGAAGGGATTGTTAATTACATAATAAGTGAGTGAATGGAATTAAATGATCATCTGTAATGTCACTAATGTCATGAAAATGCAGTATGGTCCAAGATCTTAATCATTAGTTATGAAGGTCGTAATGCTGTATTATGCATATCTTACCACTCTCATCCCTCTCATCTCGTCTCTCTTATCTTTTCCATTCCTCCATCTCTTTTTCTTTCCATTTTGATCATTCACATCGTAATCTTCTCCGTTGCTGTACTCCTCTAGTACACTATCCTTGTTTCACCTCTCTCACTCTCCTCCCCCTCCCATTTCCAATTTTACTTCTGCTCTTATTCAATTCTTACTCTCAACAACTTTATCTCATTATACCATTTCCTTGTTCTATATTTCTTTAATCTCCGCTCCTATTACTTTTGCTTCTCTCTATTTTAAGCTATTTGCTATATTTTCTGGTTTCCTCGTCGATTTAATGTATTCCACTGGGCTTTTTTTGTCTCTAACTACATACGGTGTGTTTTGTATTTCCCGTTTCCTTTGTCATGCACATGTGTTGCTATGGTAAATACTTATATTTACGTCTTATATGGGTGTGTGTGGGTGCGTGCGTGTGTGTGGGTGTGTGTATGCTTTAAAAAATGCTTTTAAAAAAGCGTGTATTTGTGTGTTATATGTAATCCTCATGTGTGATATTATGTTAATGGATGTTTATTTGACACTATTGTATTTTATGGAAATGGCCAGAGAATGATTGTTATTCCTATTGTACTTTTAGTTTTGAGCTTGACCAATAAACTGATTTGAATTGAATTATATTGAATGGAATAATTATTAAATATCCCGACAGCTAGGGTGAATTAGGTTAAGGTAATGTACTCTCAAAAAGATTGTAACTTCTGTTGAGGGGCATGTGGGAGGTACATGGAACATTATTATCTCTATATGATGTTTTTCTTTCTTTTGCGAGGGGCGGCCCCTTCTACCCCATTAGATCCGCTTTGAAATTCTGTAGTTCAAATTGGTATAAATGTTGTCTTTTTCTTTTTTCAGAAACGACCGACATTCTTAGTGAGGCTGTAATTGAGTGTGAGTCAGAATACTCCAAAGCAACTTATAAACCTTACTACTGGGTTTGTGAATCGATTTGCGTCTCCGAAAGCGACTACTGCAATAGTCATGGTATCTGTTGGCAAAGGGACGATATAGACACGCAGCCAATTTGCAGGTTTGTAGATGAATCCAAGGTTTGCAACGATAAAAAGACTGAGATACCAAGCTAGATTGTTATGAGTTGTTATCTATTACATGTACTCAATAGTGGTTAGAGGGGTACTCAAGTCCCCCCCCCAAAAAAAAAATAAAAAAAAATAGGGGATCTTACAAGCTCCCCCATAGATACGAGAAGATCATTTTGCAATAGCAGAGGTGAGTGATAAAGAGTACGAACAATATAATTTAATTTCGTTTATTTTTCAGTTCTGAATACAAAATAAAGTCAGTATAAATTAAAACATAAGAAATATAAGAAATATGAACATATTTTAAACAGAACTGGCTAGGACTTTAAGATAAGCATAGATTGATGCCTTGTGAGCCCTGATAATTAAGTACATGTACAAGCAAACTACATACATTAGGGTGTACCTATATGGGGCATCTCGTTTAGTATACATGTATAGTTAGGCAAGAAATACTGTTTGTCCATTTGCAATGTGAGAGGCTTTTATGTTGTTTCCCTGCATTCACCAGAACAACCCATGCTCATGTGTCTTTGAAACACGATTCTCACCTATAAATAGGGAAAGCCAATCGTCTGATGTACGATTTTTGTTCTTTCTCAATAGTAAATGAATTCTAGAAATATTTGATAATAAAAAATAAAAAAATAGTGACAATAATAATAATGATAATAATCATCAACACCATCGTCATAATGATGATGATAATGGTAATGAAGATTAATGATAATAATTTTTAATAATACTTTTGAATAATAATAACAATATATCAATAATGATAATGATGATAGTCAAAATCGTATGCTTCTTTTTTCTCTAGCAACATAATATCTAAAATATTTTCACTTTGTTTTTCAGCTGTGATTGGGAGAATGGCGTATGGTATTGGGGGTACAGGTGCCAGTATTACATGAACCAAACGTACCTGATCATTGGATGCTCGTGTGGGGCCGCTGTACTGCTCGTGCTTCTTGTGTGTCTTATTGCCTGTTGTGTTGTGAAATCAAAGGCAGTACCTGACAAGTAATTATGAATTTGATTTTATATTTGGGCCTTGATTTCTCATTTAAGGTACACTGTATAAGAGAGAGAGAGAGAGAGAGAGAATGGGATAAATAGAGGGATAGAGAGGGAGAGATGGAGAGAGAGAGAGAGAAAGAAGAGAATGTTCGGCACTTCCATTGTGCAATAGCCTTTAATTCGTGACACCGGACTTGATGGGAATACCATTAATAAATGTACAAGTCTCGTACACAGCGAATTGGATGTTTGAGGGGAAGTTATGATGATGACTTTCCTGGGGCGATTGGTGAAAAGGGCAGATCATTACTTAAAGAACTGTTGGTGGTAGAAGTAAAGCCACTCCCTGTGATGGATAAAATTCTCCTGAATTATTTGAATGTTGTCATATACCCCCCCCCCCCCCCCCCAAAAAAAAAAAAAAAAAAAAAAAAAAAAAAAAAAAAAAAAAAAAAAAAACATGCTTACGTGTCTTTAAAACGCCATTTTTATCAGCTGAATCCCCGAATGGTGTCATATTCCCCACGGGAACTCATGAGTATGTGTCTTTAAAATGCTATTTTCATCAGCTGAATACTCGAGTGATGTCAAATACACGTTGACAACCCATGCTCATGTGTCTTTGAAACACGATATCACCTTTAAATAGGGACACCCAAGAGTCTGATGACGTCATCAATGCCTTTCAAAATTTTGCTTACGATCACGCCGCCGAGACCGTCGTCTTCCCCCCTATCGACGACAACAACATCGATGATGGTGATATCTTGCAGCGAAGCCGACCCTATTCATATATCTACAACAAAGGAGAAGGCAATGCCAACGTAGGGTCGTCCAGCTTTATCGGAAATCAAAATGGCGGCGCTCAGAGGGTAAGTCAAATTAGTGGCGTAATGGGTGTCCACAGGGGCGGTCGAGCGACTTCCAAAGTGGGGGGGCACCAACAAAAAAGGGCACTTTCTGAAGAAAAAAGGGCACCTACAGTGGGAATCTCAAAGCGAAAATATACAATTTTTTTGACATTGGTACATACCCCTGCATTGTGATTACATTATCAGGGATGATTTCAATATTTGTTTCTCTTCATACATCATACAAGATATCGCTTAAGCATCATACTTTACAGTTGGGTGGGATGTCTGAATATGCATTTACGAGCTAGCGAAGCGAGCGAGAAAATTTTTAAAGATCTGCGAGGTCGCAGTGCGAAAAATTACATCTTATAAAGAGGAAAAAAACCAATCGTGATGGGGTTATAAGCACATTCTCATAACGGAAGACTGAAAAGACCTTTGATAACTTACATAATTATATCATCTTTAAATGTGAGCCAGCGCAGCGAGCGAACTTTGGGGGAAATTGCTCTTAGTCGCTTTAAATAAGGGGCATGTTTAATGATTTCATGAAAAGGGGACAATTATCGAAAGGGATAAGACACTCATAAAAAAAACAGAAAAGGAGCACGTGTCAAAGTACAAAGGATAATTATAAGAGGTGAACATGAGGCATTTTTTTCACCTGAAAAGAGGCACTCACCTGATGAAAAAGAGGCGTTTACGAAAATGGGAAATAGGCATTTGTTGACGGAAAAAGGGCACCCATCAGATTTTGATAGGGGCACTTATAAGAGGTGAAAAGAGGCACTGACCAGATATGAAAAGGGGCACTTATGAAAATGTAAAAGGGGCACTTATAATAAAGGAAAATGTGCATTTGTTGAATGAAAAGGGGGCACCGTTCAAATTTAAAAAAAAGGGCCGTTATGAGAAGGGGAGGGAGCTTTTTCTTTTTAATGGGTGCACTTATCATAAGGAAAAGGGGCACTTATAAGAAAGGGAAAGCGGTAGTTATGAGAAGGGGAAGGAGCTCTCTCTTTTTAATGGGGGCACTTATCATAAGGAAAAGGGGCACTTATTAGAAAGGGAAAGCGGTAGTTATGAGAAGGGGAAGGAGCTCTCTCTTTTTAATGGTGGCACTTATCATAAGGAAAAGGGGCACTTATTAGAAAATAAAAGGGGCACATGTTAAAATTAAAGGTGTGCTCATCCGAGTTTAAAAAAGGGGTAGTTATTAAAAGGAGAAGGGGCACTTCTTACAAAGGAAAAAAGGGGCAGTTGTCAAAGTACAGGAGCACCTCTCAGTTTTGAATAGGGCAATTATCAGAGGTGAAGGGGGCACTTATCAAAAGTGAAAAGGGGCACTTCTCGTACCTGAAAAGAGGCACTTACTAGAGATTAAAAAGGGCACTTATTAAAGATAATTTCAAGATTGATGAGAATGGAAAATGGACACTTATTGCAAAGGAAAATGGGAACGTGTCGAAGGAAAAGGGGCACGTGTCAAAATAAAAGGGCACTCGTCAGAGGTGAAAAGGGGGGAAGGGGCACTTTTATTTAGTAATAGGGGCACTTGTCAAAGTAAAAGGGGCACTTTTCCTATGTAAAAAGGGGCACTTTTGGGGTATCTGAAAAAGTGGGGGGCACTGTGCCCCCCCTGCCCCCCCGGGAGAACCGCCTCTGGGTGTCCACCCATTAAGGGGGCTCTGGAACGTTGGGGTCGCCGTTTTTACTCGGAAAATAGTCCTTCTTTGTATCCTCAATCTCCTTCTCTTCCTTTTTGTTCTCATTGTCCTCTTCTTTTTCTTCTCTTTCTCCTTCTTCTTCTTCTTCACCTTCTCCTCCTCCTTCTTCTTCTTCTTCTTCTTCTTCTCCTCCTCCTCCTCCTCCTTCTTCTTCTTCTTCTTCTTCTTCTTCTTCTTCTTCTTCTTTTTCTTCTTTTCTTTTTCCGTCAAATCAAATGATTTCACTCATGTTTGTGGCTCAAGTCAATTTTCTTTTTATTTGTGATGTAATGACAGGAGAGCCGACCGGAAGTGAACGAGGACGCCGCCAAGCGACAATCGAACGGTAGTGCGGATAACAGGCATTCTTCGTTAATGACGCCCAACGGTAGCTCTCAGCAGAGAAACCCAGACTTCTGGGGCAATCTCAATGAGCCGTCCGCTGAACATATCAAGCTTGAGCCATTTCTTGATCATTATGATGATAACGATAGTGTAAGAACTGATTTGTATTTTAAATCATTAAAAGATAGGGCTGTATATTGTGGGTTTAGGGTTAAACTTTCTCTGTAACTGACATTCATCTTTCAGTTCAACTTTTTTTCTTTTCGGGGGGGGGGGGGGGTCGTTTTATCAGCCAATGGTTGTTTTTAGAAAGTGTTTTTATTTGATCAATAAAAACATTATACATACGTCACAAACTATTTTTTTTTAAAACATGGCTAAAGAAAAGGAAATTACAAAGATGAAAGTGATATCAATTAACTAACAAATCTCAATAACTCAGCTTTACAACTATTAACAAGAACCCCAAATGCTTGACTCTCAGTGAATCAACTCGATTAAATTTCAACTTGTGTTTATGAATTGACTCCTCTCTGTATCATTTTGATAGCAACATTATTATTTCCATGATTTCCTTTTAACTGGTCGGATTATAAATGCTCACGTTCGCATTATCATCATTACTCTTAAAAAGTATATCATTTTGCCGGATATAATTCATAATTTGGTTGACTTTGTTAACGTTCGTCTCTATGGCGCCAAAAGGGCTTTAAACTTGATGTCAAATTATATTACTTAACATCCTTCTGGCTCCAAACAGAATGATCTAACTGAACAATACACTTTTTCTTTTGGTCACAGTTCAAGATTCAGCGACCTCGTATTAGTGCGCACTACGACTATTCCAACAACCCTGCTGCACCCAATATCTACCAGAGCATGGACCCTGCTCACACTGAGTATATCCCGGTATGATTATAGTCTTATTTCCCGATACAATCTGATTTACAATATTGCATTGAAAAGGTATACATGTTTCCCCGAATGTATACTTTGATATCCACGAAAGTATTGCATATATGCAATACAATATGTAATTGAAATTTCACTTAAGTTTTATTCTTTGAGGTCTTTGCCATTAAGAGGGTCCGGAGAACTTCAGAAAGGTCGGAAATCATTTTCATGACAAGGTAACTGTTTCTTTTCAGATGCCGTTTTTTCGTCATGGGACTTTATTGTTTCTGCTAGTAAAATATACATGCCATTCGTTGTGGAAAGAATTCAACTACGTCGTTATTTTTAAGATAGGCATGTAGTATGATAATTTCTTATGAAATAACCATCATGACAATAATTAATATTTGTTTTTTTTTAAATGTATTTATTATTATTATTTTTTTTTATAGGAAGCCGACTACGCACAAAGATGAACTCGAGTCTAGGCCATATTAAAATAACGCAATACCATACTGGACTCTATCTGTTGCCTGTATCCGGGTAGTGCACCCAAACTGACATTTTCAGAACAAGATTCGCAGCTTTCATTATCCAGTCGTCGGTCGGAGGAGTTCGATCTTTAATGATCGCACATGACGCACACAGCTATACAGTGATCACAACATTTCCTTTTTGATAGCCATATTATGTAACTATTTCATTTTCGTTTATTTGCCAAGAAAAAAATTCTATATCCCCGCGGACGATTTAAGTGCCTGAAATACATCCATGAAATACTACACAGAATAGGCCATATTTGTTATATTTACCTTTGGTAAATAAATTAATGACTTTTTTCTCTTTCTCTCTTTGCATTGTATGTATACGGATCCATAACATGTTGACAATACGATATTAGTTATTACCTATAATGCATGATTCTTTTTAGAAAATATTCATTTGGCGATCTATTTCATATCCAATGGCATTCTAATTTCTGTTAGAGACACCATGCCAGATATGAATAGGGATTGATTTAATTTCAATTCGATAAGCATGTATTATATTTTAAACATTCTTGAATTTGATTATAAGAGTGACGTAATATGACGCTTACCTTGATTTTCTTCTGGGCCTTCGAAGGCCGGGAATGGGGGAGGGGGGGGGGGGTTGTTTGTCAGCTCCATCCTATGCTGTATACGCCACATATGACTTATAAAATTATGATACTCGATTCTGACTCGAAGTACATTTTTCTGTCGTTCCTGATGTCAACAGCAAATATGCATGATGTGAAAAATGGTGTGACAAGGGGGGGGGGGGGGGGAGCAGTCCAAGTGGTTGCGCCGAAAATAATCCTGAATAAGTATTCACATTTCCCAGGAGAATGTGTTTGTACTGTGATGGAAAAGGACATAATATATGCAATGTTCCCTTCTAATATCCGAGTATAGGTTATGTGGGTGTATATAGGGGGCACGTACCCCTCTTCTTTCGGCTAGTACGCCATTGAATGTCAATTTGTTTTGCTTGCATTGTGTAACATGAACGCTGGCTTCGAAATGCCATATTTAAGTAGGTAAGGTTCTATACTAATCGCATTTGTGACAAATCAAAGCTATCTACAATTTACAAGTATGTATACAATGTGGATTAACATTCTGTAACAATGTCTATGATATCATATCAAATGATATACATGTATACTTACATTACTGACTTTGCATGGACAAGCTGCTACGATATATTATACTCAATATAACCATGTTAAATCTCACTGTATCATTATAATATAATTAATGATAAACAGTCATAAAATATAATGTATACTGCAAAAGTGACTTTGTGCCTTTTTACATGCGACGATGTATAGAATGACCAAACGGAATTATATGTAAATATGCATGTATACAAAGTTACCGACCTTATTATATGTGTTTAATATAATTATTTAATGTTACTCATTTTGTATATACACATGTTTTTCTAAAGCATATGTCATGTTTGTAACGAGTAAAAGAGAGGATAACACAACAGACTTATCTGTTTGTATAATATTGACAAGATTGGTTGGCTGATTATTGCCTTTAATTCCTATAAATTGTATAGATAACTGTTATATATTCAGAGATTTCTGAATAAATTATTTTCCATTACAGTACTACTTCATGTCTAGCTGTAGGGGTGAATTTATAGGATTCATTTCAAATTTATAATCATTTGCTGTTTACTTCTGAATAAATCCATGCATAGTTTTCATAAAATTGTACCAGGTATTGTTTTTTGAGTAGTTTTTTATGAATATGGAGGAAATTAATATTATTTAAAGAGAAAGTGCCCATATAAGCAGGGAAAAGAATGAAACAAAGAGATGAACGTTTGAGGAAAAATCTCCCTTTCTAGAGAATTTATTCCAAATTTGACCGTTTACTTATAGTTAGACAAAAGTTCGTTCTATGAATATTGATAGTGATGTCATAATGCACATACTTATACTCATTGGCCTAAAGAAATTGATATGTTGTTGTATATTTATTAGCCGGTGTGTTTAATGACAACCCAACCTTTACAATTCATTAGTATGAAAGCAGAAAAATAAGAGAAACAGACTGGCGAAAGTTTGAAATAAATCAAAATGGGTCCAATAATTAGATAATTATGAATGCTTAGAATATGAGACCAATAAATGTATGCAGAGCTCAGTGGCGAGAGGTAACCTTGTTTTAACTTGGGGTATTAAAATCATGTATACTAATGCAGTGTAGTCAGACTCTGTCAGAGTAACAAAAAACAACTTACAAATGGGCGTGGGGGGGGGGGCATCATAAGCATAACATTCCACCCCCTATGGTGGCATATATCTGTGGTACTGAACACCTTCTTACCAATTGATATGAACTAACATCACAACATTCATTAAAGTGACAACAGAGACAATGATGGTCAGCCGGAAAAGTAGCAAAGGACGGTAAAGAGATATGAGCAGTGAAGGACAAAAATTAAGGGGGGGGGGGGGGACTTAGAAGTTAGAAAAGCTGCAGAGATATATCATGAGGGAGCTATACTGAGAGTTGTGAGAGGGGTAACAATACAGGACAGCATACTAATGAAATATGACAAACAATTAGTTAGAGTGACAGAGATTAGAGAGAAAAGGGTTATAGAAACATGCTCAAATCATGATGATACGTAAAGCACGGTCAGGAGAGAGTCCGTTTAGTCTAGAACCAGTTCGTCTACTACCCCTATCGGTCTATTCCCATATGGTCTACAGCCGGTCCGTCTACTATCCACATGGTCCAATAATCATTTCGTCTATTATCATTTGGTCTAATCTCCGGCAAGTGTACTGTCCATTTGGTACATTGCTCATTACGTTTACTTTACATTATGTCTACTATCCATATGATCTAATAATCATTTAATCATAGACGGAATGGACATTAGACAAATGGGTTATTAAACTAAATGAACAAATTAATAGACCGAAATGAGAATTAGACTAATTGGAGGTTAGACCGGGAAATTAGACTGAATAACCATTAGCCTAAATTGTCATTAAACCAAATGATAAGTAGATGAAATGATTATGAGACCATGTGGATAGTATAGACAGGCTGGGTGTAGACCATGTGGGAATAGATTAATTGGGTAGTAGACGAACTGGTTGTAGGTCAAACGGCAATCCACCGGAGTCGTGAACTGTATAGAGAAGATGGGTGGTATGGCTAAGAAAGGGTAATATAAAAAAAAATGGTTCACGGGTACATCATGCTATACATTGATGGGGTGGGTAATGGTAAGAAAACACTTTTTCCCGTCCTTGATAAGTTACTATAATAATATTATTTAAGATAAGAGTAGTTTTATGGGCTTACATTCTTGCATGATTAATATTTACTAGTCGGTAATATTCTCCATTCAGATTGGAATGACGAAGACCATAATAAGGGATTTTTTTCTCGACCACCTCCCCCCCCCCCCCCATACATTGAATTAGAAAATAAATAAAATAAAGAGTGAATTCTTGGCCAGTTGATTTGCTAGGTCAGGTAATAGACCATTTTCGTAATAAAACCAAAGTTAATGTATACGTCTTTGTGAAGTGCCTCAAAACAAATATTTCGTTTACCTGTAATGAACAATTGTATTTCAATAGTCAGAATGCAAAACGGATATATTACGGATGTATTACGCGTTATAGGTAGGGCAAGTCATCGGCCCGAATTCACAAAGCAAGGTTTGAGCTCAGACCAAGGTTTGAGCTCAAACCTCCTTTTGTTCTTTACAAACCAGGTTTGTAAAAAACGCGTAAAACGCGTCATATGAAGTACGAAAGCCAAGGTTTGTCGACAAACCTCCTTTGTGAATTCGGGCCATAATGTTTGTCCTCCCTGGCAACAACTATGCCGTTCGCTTCTGACTATTGAAATACAGTTATTCGTAACAGATGAATGAAATAATCCGTATCGAGGCATCGGGCGCGTACGCAGGGGGTGGGGGTTACCCCCTCCCCCCCCCCGCCCCTTCGGGTAAAAAAAACAACAAAAGTGCGCTCCCCCCACCCCCGCTTATTCAGCTGCTGCCTGAGGTGTCGTTGCGAAAATTTTCCTCAAAAACTGGACCCCCCCCAAAAAAAAATTAAAATGTGCTCTTACCCTCCCCCCCCCCCCCCCCACCCGCTTATTCAGCGGCTGGCTGAGTTGTTGTGAAATCGGCGCGATTTTCATATTTTGAAACACCGGAGGCACTTCACAAAGACACTTGTATTAGATTTGGTTACTCAGCGATCTCGTAGCTTTTTTTGTTCATTTAAGCGCCGTCTGTTGATATTAATGTAGCAGACTAGCACTGCACCACACCACAGGAGAGCCGCCCTCACCATCAGAGGGCGGCATACCACTTCAAGGATCCCACCCTAGAGAGGCAAGGAATCTGCCTCTTTTGCACTGAAACCCGAATCGCCAAATGAACAAGATTTATGATACTGGAAAACTAGGCTGAACTACCCTATAGAGATTCCGGTGATTACAATGTACAGCAAGGGATTCAAGTAGATACCTAAATCTACTTGACGTCACAAACATTTAGGACCTCGAAATGCACCGTTTCGAGGGAACTTTGCTGTGTTGTTTTGTAACCTCCAAACAAATCGGGCACCGAGCCTAAATATGACGGATCGGTCCGGTGCGAGATCCGCACGAATAATTGGTTGATAATCTATAATACCAGTTTTCAGTAATCGGAGAACTGGAAAGATCGACGCGCCTTGTTAGCCTTGATCAAAATACTAATTAATAGCGCAAATTTTGTGCTTTATTTCTAGAATCTAAGGCACAATTTTAAGAAGTTGGGCCACATAGAGTCTACTATACGAAATACAAGACTTCAAAATACTTTTGGGCGGGGGGGGGGGGGGGGGGGGGGGGCTTACCCTGTTGTTCCCCCACTCTTAACAACTTTTTTGGGTTTTTTTGTTTGTTGGGGACACGTCCCCCTGCCCCCCTCCTGATTGACGTCCATGATACCTGTAAAGTTTTGGAGTTCGCCCCTTAACAACTTCAAGAATAGAATGTTTCGTCATCGTTGGGTGGTTGTAAAATAAATGCGCATGCTCGAGAGGATCATATATCCTTTGTATCGGCAGGGAGGTGTCAGTCCTCCCTGGTATCGGCAAGCTCCAGCACCAGAACACAGAATCCTAATCGGCGAGTGCTATATATTTTATCAGCAGATTTCGCAGCAGTTCGTTCTTTTGCACGGGCCAGGTTTCCAGGCTACCCGATAGCTACCGTATAAGATAAAAACTGCCAAATATCTGCTAGACGAACAGCCATACATTTCATACCACTTGATGTTATACAGCCGTGGATAATTTTGTCAGATTTGTGTCATATTTTGCGCTCCAGTCATCCTTCTTGGATACAACCCAGATTTTTGTGCCTTTTGATCAGAGAAATTTGACTTTTCCAGGTAGATAAAGTTGCTTCAGTAACACTGCTTAATGTTTCATGATACAATGTTTTAAACGTCATCAATTTTTATATGGTAATGTTTATATTTTGAAAAGCAGTTACAACAAATTGATAACACTGGAAAGTTTCTAGAGCCATATTCTGGGGAGTTTATCATCTAAAATCATTCTTAACATTTTAACACCTGAAAACATTATCATCAAAACATATAGCTTGACAAAGAAACTTTTGAAAGTATTAATTCATTCGCGCCTGTGGACTGAACAGAGTCAGTCGCATAATACTTGAACATAAGACAGAGGTGAATATGGCGAGGATTCTTCCATTGTATGCCCTGCTCGTTGCCGCTATCATGAAGTCGACGGCAGCGACAACGGCAGCGACAATGACAACTGAAGGAACCACCATCACAGGCACAGGTTAGTATGGATATAACATTATTCATGATAGTATTCGTTATACATGTACGTGACAATTAATTAGACGTTAAAGATGTACATTAGACAAAAAAGTATAACTAATGTGCTCCTCTTATTTTGATTAAATAGTTATTTACACTGTCGCTCATAAAGGTGGAATATTTTAGTTTTACCCCAATTCATGGAATTATTTCAAAAATAATTTAAAAATAATAGATTTAAATAATAGTATACATTCTCAGATTTTATTGAATAATAATTTGCCAATGTGTGTTTTGCGGGATTGCTAAAGCATGTGTATGCTATTATGCTTATCAACTAGGGGACCTACGCCCTCAAGTCATAATTGACAGTAATGAGGATTAATGCCCCACAAAAGGGCACTTATATAGCACATCGACACGGTTTTGATCCTGGGGCCTCACAGTTACGAGGCCATTGCTTTGTCACTGAACCATGACTGTACGCAGCGGGGGCTAAGGTAGGGGGCAGTTTCCATAAATAAAAAAAAACACAGAAAATGCAATACATCTCTCTCTCAGAATCCCTTTTTTAGGACACTGCACCCTCAATCTGAATTTTGCGAAATGTCTGTCTAAAACATTTTAATTAATATAGTGATTCTTAGTTTCTCTTTATGTCGTATGGTGTTGTAATACGGATTGATAATCTCAAACAAGGACTTCTTACTTACATTTACTAATCTAAGACTCAGACAAACTGATGTACAATTTTCTCATTTTAATGTTACCGTATGTATGTGTATATATGTATGGGTGTACCATGTGATGTATGTATGTTGGAGTTTGTGGGGGGGGGGGGGTTCTTCATTTGTTCGTGTTTGTTTTGTACCCCGGAAAGGCCAACATGTTGAAAAACTTCCAAATGTGTGGGCTTATTAATCATATGTAAGATATGGAAACTAAATTATTTCATATTTCGTTGCCTTGTTTGGTAAAACACGGAATTCTAGGTATATGAAAATGAAAGGCCTAAAGTGCATCAAGTCTTTCGTCTTCTTTGTCCATGGCTGATTGTCAACGAAATCGAGTTAAATCTTTTGTCAGGCAGGCAGCCAGTGAAAACGAATCCGTTTAATCAAATTATGGAAATGCAAGCATTACTTTAAACAAACCGAACTTTGTTATTCCGGGCTCATTTATTTTATCTGATTGGGGTGTCATATCAATAATTTTTAATAAAAGGGCAGAAAATGAACTTTCTAGAAATGTGATTTTCTCTTTGAAATTCAGATACCGCCCGCCAAATAACTTTTTGGTATCCTCGCTTCAAATTGATTTTAATCACTCATGCGTGAAATATGCATCATATGAGCTGCATCAAATGAAAGAGTAGGATCTAAGCTTTACAAATATGTGCCATTTATTAATCATAATTGTGATGTTATGATAAAACATCGATATTTCTCGGTTTCGTTTTTTTCTGGGAGGCACTGTATAGGTCCACATTTGGACCTATATATACATATACATTGTGTGTTTTGCTCTTAGCTCACATACATAACTTGGCGTTAATGGATTAAGATTCTTCACTAGGCTTCAAATGTTTTTGTGGTGAAAAATTAACACTTATTCCAACTGTTAAAACACTCATACAATCCAGAATACAACATAACACGTGGCAAATCATACAATTACCGCATCATTACGATAAAACCAAACGACCGCGTATCTCTAGCTAATGATTATCCTGCACCATATGTTAAGAACAGACAAAAACCAATTAATATCGAGTTTTTTTTTATTAGCGAATATACGCCAGGCGCTCTCACACCATGTCGTCAATTTCCATTTTTATCACCGAATGAACCTCAACTTTATTATTAACCCCCAAAGTTGATACGTCCTTGTATAATACTTCCATGCGAAATGCATGTTCCTTAGGTTATTAAAATATCGAAGATAAAGAAATTATGTGCACTGATCATGATTCGGGAGCAGTAAAGCCACATATCATGTTCCAAATCCATCGACTGTTGTTGTTTTGTTTTTTTGTATTTAATGGCAATCAGTCAAGAACTGGCTATAATCACCAACGCCTTACTTTTTAATATTAATTTCCTTCTTTCTCTTTTTTTTTTCTCTCTTTCTTAATGTGAATAACAGTATAAAAATAAAAAATAAAATATAGGCCTAGGCTTCTTTTTTTGTTGTCCCCTTAAACTGAAAAGAAAAAAAAGGAAAGAACCAACACAATTAATATTTTTGTATCCTGTAGTTTAGGCCCCCATCACAACAAACTAGTTCTCGCTACGTTCTCAAAAATGTTTCCAAACGGGCTCGAAAATTGTGCTCTGATCGTGCGTATGCAATCCCGTCCTGGCTCGAGGGCTATACAAACCAAGCGCGTTCGTGCTAATTATTGATGCTCGACCACGTCACGTTGAAACACGTTCCTAGTAGGATCGAAGTACGACAATTCCGTTCGTAGTACGTCCATCTCGTTTTAAGTACGTTGTCACTCCATGTAATTGTAGGACGG
The DNA here is from genome assembly GCF_000002235.5 of Strongylocentrotus purpuratus. Lineage (NCBI taxonomy): Eukaryota > Metazoa > Echinodermata > Echinoidea > Camarodonta > Strongylocentrotidae > Strongylocentrotus > Strongylocentrotus purpuratus. Next base: position 30,943,025 of record NW_022145613.1, read on the forward strand.
AAATTTGTTGAACAGGCTCAAAGTTCTAGAGCACCCTTCTCGTCTAAGCTAGTCCGAGCCCGTCAATGAAGTTCTTAAAAAGATCGTAAACAGTTGCTAATACGTAAGGCGATATTTTCCAGAACGTAGTGAGAACTAGTTTGGTGAGATGGAGACTTCACTTGAATGTCTTGATCCGCAAAGCTTGAAGCGTGAAGTTGAACAGGATTGAGCCAGGGGCGAGAACGCGCTGGTTTTGTATAGCCCCCGAGCCAGGACGGGATTGCACACGCTCATGGAGCGCGTTCGAACGCACTAAGAACTTTCTTTGAACGGGGTGGTCGGGTTATGGGAAAGGACGTATTGGGAACGAGGTAGAACTAGTTAATAATGAGTTTAAACTGACTACAGACTGGCTTGGACTGCCTGGAAATGGCAAATTTAGCCGATCTGAACTTGATATGAACTGACTGTGAACGGGGAACAGACAATATGGACGTATTGAGGACTGTTTATGAACAAACTAGGATCATATTATATACCTTATTTAGACATTCTGCTCCGACCACAACCCGTTTTAAGATTTTCTAGGACGGTTCCAGAACGTGGTGAGAACTAGTTTGGTGTGATGGGGGTTTTACCGATTAGTCCTGTCCGCTCTAAGACACCGTCCAGACGCCGTCCTGTCTCTCGGGTGTGGACAGGGGCTCCATGTGGGATACATTAATAATCTGGAAACTCGTAAGAGGAAATGAATTGATCAATAGTTTTAAATCAAAGAAGGTTCTTTTCCGGGGAAATTGGTTTCGAGCGACCTCGTAAACAATTTCGCGATAGAGTGATGTCTATAGTACAGATTGCAGTGGATGATTTACACTTTTAAGGGAAACAAACCAAAAGTGGGCTTTTGTGAATGATGGTGCAAAAAAACAGGGGGAAAAAGAAAGAAATTGATGCTGGATCCGCTGGATCCGCCCCTGATAAACATAATTCAGCTTTGTCTGGTAAAACATGTGCCAATAAGTTTAATATGTTAAGTTTATGAACTCAGTTCGATATCAACAAAATACATTTTGTTTGATTATGATTCATAACCTCATCAAATTTAATGTACTACTTACAGTATTTAACAGGCCCTAATGTAAATTAAAAATACGGGACATTACAAACGATTAAAGAACTTTGGAAGGGAGTAACTCGCATACGCCTGAATCCGTACTGTGATCGGAGGGATACCTGCCATAAAAGTGTACGCTATACATTTTTCCAAATCATCTATTGTGATTATATATATTGTTTTCTTTTTTCATCATTATTCTGACCATAAAATGATGTAGCTAGGTTTATGGGCTGTGGGAGCAGTGGAATGGCATGTTGATTAGTGGAACTGAAACTTGACATCATATATTTGAGTTCTGATAACGAGTCCGTTAGTCATGTTTTGAATTTTTCATTCTGTGATATTGACACATTAGAAGCGTTAATTTTTAATATGTACGATCATAAATATCATACTGTGTATACATGGCATAAAAAAGGGCGTAGAATATTAGAACCGGGATTTCGACCATAAAAAGTTACCCTCTACAAACACTGGGGTATATGTTTACCCAGCATTAGGTAAGATTTTACCTCGTGGTTGGGTAAAAAGGAGAAATCCATTTTTTTTTATTTATTTATTTATTTTTTTTTTTGGGGGGGGGGGGGGGGGGAATGTTTATGCACATGTAACCCGAATAAAGTAAAATTACACTACACTGACAGATGCATTTTCAAGGAGAGGAGGGGTACTTCTTGAAGCCTGTATTATGACTTTTATTTCTTCACTTTAAAACTTAAAGAAAATCTTATGTTACTGCAAAATAGGGGCCAGATTTCCATCTCACAAGTCTGTAAAGAAATACCATTCTCGTATTGTCATTTTCTTTATTTAGGCAAGCTGATACCCGGTGCAGCAAAAATTCCTTGCGAATCTCTAACGTTCCTTTACACTAAACGTTGAATATATTCATATTTATTCCGGCTTTGGCTGTTTAGTGGTTTAGGTTTTTACCCTATATTCTCCTTTTGAATGACCTCCGGCCCGCTCAATATTGTACATACCAAAGATTTTATTGACGCAAGATAGTATCCATCTTTATAAGGTTCTATCGTTAATCGTTATCTTCCTGGTATCCATTTATTTCAACGCCCAAAAGTCAAATATTTATTCATTCTTCGATTGATTTATAATCATAGGACACTATACAATACACCCAGAAGGAGCAGCATCTATTATGAAAGTAGACTTTGCTTCACGAGATGTTTTTGTTGATCTTCAAAAGGCTTTCGACTTAGTAGACCACGGAATTCTTCTGGCAAAATTAACCCCCTGTGTTGGTTTACAGGGTTCATCTTTGAATTGGTTTAGAAGCTATTTAAATGGTAGACGCATTATAACTTCGATTAATAATACGCTGTCGTCAGAACTACCCCTTACACACGGGGTACCCCATGGATCTATTCTCGGCCCCATACTATTTCTTATATTTATTAATGATATGCCCTCTTGTTTTGAAAAATGTTCGGTTCACCTTTATGCAGATGACACCGTTATATATTATTCAGATAAAGACCCTTGTAATATTGAAAATGTTTTGAATATTGAATTGCATAACTTATATTCTTGGATGAATTGTAATAAGTTGAAAATAAATTGTACTAAGACTGTTAGTATGCTGATAGGCACTAGATATATGTTGAACAGACACAGTAGGTTGAACTTAAATATTAATGATAATGATATTGCTCAAGTTCACAAATTTAAATATCTAGGTATTTTTATTGATTGTGAATTAAAGTGGAATGTACACACTGATGGATTATGTAAAACGGTTGGAAAAATGATTAGTTTCTTAGGAAGGTTGCGTAACTATGTTCATGAGACTGGGTTAAAACTTGTATATAATGCCGCAATTTTGCCACATTTTGATTATGGTGACGTGTTATGGCACTCGGGCACTAAGTCTCAAGTAGACAAGTTACAAAAATTACAGAACAGGGCTGGTAGAATTAATCTTAAATTTAAATTATCTGAACATAAACCAAATAGTGAATTTCATGATATTTTGAATTGGGAAATTTTAGAAATGAAATAGACAAGTTAGGCACAGACAAGTTAGGCACAGTTATAATAATAATAATAATAATAATAATAATAGCCTAATAGTCCACTCCAATTTTATTAAACCGAAACGGAAATTCTTTTTGCCCAATTGATCGTGAGCCCGGCAACCACTGAGCAGCGCCAGATCGACGTTGCTCTATCCCTTATTGTTGAACGCCAAACAAGGTAGCAACATGTATAAAAAAAATTCCCGATTTGGCACCTGTATATTTGGAAGAGAAGTTTATTGTTAAGACTACAAACTATGCCCTTAGAAGTACTAATTTAGTTTTGCCTAAACCGAAAACACAGAATTGTAAGCGTACGTTTCTGTATCGCGGAAGTAAATTGTATAATGGATTGTCCATGCACATTCGACAATCAAGAAGTTTGGCTATATTCAATAAAGAAAGAAAAGGTTTAGTTTGAAATGTTATGACAGAGATAATATACAGTGGAGGACTTGGGAAGGGGTACCGGGAGGGGTTGGCAGTATCGAGAGGGCGGGGGGGGGGGGGGGGTGGTGAGGTAAGGGGGATCGATAAGGGGGGGGGGTAGTGTATTGGTAAATTACTATGAGTTTTATACAAATTGATATTGTATGTAAATTAATATGATTTTTGCTTTTGAACCCCATGGAAGAACAGGACCATTTTGAAAATGGTCCTGAAATGGGATATCCAACCGTTTGTCTATACTTTACACATTTACTTACTTTCTTATCGTTTGAAATGTGTTTTATATGTATGTTTTTTAAGCTTGTTTGTATATTATATGGATTTCGGAAATAAAAACAAACAAACAAGATGAAGACGTAAACACAACGATATAGTAATATAATGATATTATTATAATGAATTTGTAGTCCGACGTATGTTTTATATATAAGTCTTTGTGTAGTCATGTCATAACATAAGGAAAGAGATTAGTTGTCTTGAACCAAGTTGGAAATGGAAGTTCCTTAGGTGTAAATGAAATGCTATGATATCACCCGTCATCATATTTCGACATCGATGCCGATTAATTAGGCTATAAAACTGTTTTACTGTTTCGCAGGGGGAAGGGACACACAATCATGCTAAGCAAACATTTTGTCGGCACTTCAGGAGAATAAATATTTGAGTAAAATATAATGTTATTAAAAAATATATATGTGTCATGGTCTACGCGTGTGCGTGCGTCCGCGTATGTGTGTGTTCATGTGTGTGTATATGGATGTGCGTGAGTGCGTGTGTGTGGGTATGTGCGTGTGTGTGCGCATGTGTGTGTGTGTGTTAGGGAGAGAGATGAAGTGGGGGTGAGCTAGGGGGCTGAACAAACTGAACGTATGAACTTATACATATACAGTGTGAGTCAAAAAAAAGTTTACACTTGGAAAATTGCTAATTATTTTAAAAATCATCTATGAACAGGAAATTATTATACATCTTATGAAAGAGTGTTTTCTAGGTGTAAACTCTTTTTTTTGTTTTACTCACACGGTATAAGCTTAATATATTCAAAAAGTGATGATCCAACTCCCAATGCTTCAGTATTGTCATTGTTGTATATCCTTATTTAGTATCACATACCTCATTTATTGAATATGACCACAGAAAGCATGTAAAAAGAAACATTCAAGCCTAAGCTACTGCATGGCTGAAAACGGAGGACAGTATAATGCGGAAAATAATACACATTATTATACATTAAAACAAATATTATTGTTGTTATTATTACTATAATTATTATTAGAATTATTTTTCTATTTTTTATATTATAATCACTTTTGTCATCATCATAATTAGTAGTAGTAGTAGTAGGGTGACCACACTGCCTGTGCACACAGTCTGCTCTGTGCACATACACACACATACATGTAAACGCCTTCAATCGGGGAGGTAGGCAAAACACCATGAAACTGTGGAGGTAATAAATATAGGCTTTATAAGCAATATTTTATCAAATTTGAGGAAAGAAAATCACAATAAGCCCATTCAAATGTCAAAAGATACTAAAAAACGTTTACTTCTTCTTACACATGATTCGTCTGAATTTGAGCTATGAAAGTGCGGTGTCTGCATCTAGTCATTGTCAATCGGGGAAGTAGGCATAAGACCTAGCAAACGTGGAGTTTGTCGATTTTTATCTTTTCCTTGTAAACTTCGAACTAACTCATGCAAAAAAGGATATTATTATGTTTGCTTGTATTTAAAACAATGAAGGCAATACTGTCTTTCAAATCTTAATTTCCACAATATAATATCAATCTTAGAAACAAGAGTTATGGTCAACAGTTGACCATTGTGTATCATGTAAAAAGTCTTGATAAATATGATCTTGATTTACTGTATGGAAGCCAGTGGCGGATCCAGCCGGCGGGAAGAGGGGGGGGGGGGAGGGGGGGGGCCCAATCCGTGAGAAAATATTAGTTGCGACTCAGCCGTCGGTGAATAAGCGGGGGGGGGGGGTAGGAAGCATTTTTTTGGGGTGCAATTTTTTAGGAAATATTTTGCGCCGACTTAGTCAGCCGGTGAATATGAGACCACTATTTTTTTTGTGTGACCTAATTCGTGAGATTTTGTTGTTGTTGACCCGTCACCCCCCCCCCCCCGTGGATCCACGCCTGCAGAGGATCCAGCCGGCGCCAATGGGGGGGGGGTAGCCAAATCTTAATACAAAATTTAGTGCCGTCTCAGCCGGCCGGCGAATAAGCGGGGGGGGGGGGATGGGGCGCTTTTGTTTTTTGTTTTATAAAGGTTAACTTTACGTTATTATCCTATTTTTTTTTATCGTTTTGGGGGGCTGGGGGGGGGGGGCCGGGCCGGAAAAATCGCTACGTGGATCCGCCCCTGATGGAAGCCATTACAAATGTAATCCTAGGAATCCCAACATCAGTTCCACTTACTCAGGTTCAATAAAAATGTTGGCTTAGCTTTTATCAGTGTCAAGAGATCAAGGTAATTTAAAGGAATTGCCCATGAACTGTCACACTATATTGTGTGGCTCAGAAAGAAAGAAAACCGGATATTTCCAATAAAAATGACATAATGACTCAAAGTTGATGATCTTGACATCATTTTTTATCATTTCGAAAAAGAATGATCTTCTTAATGAAGTAAGAATTAGGTCAATGATGAAGTTGTAATTGTAGATCGCAGGTGTTCCGTTCTTTCTAGCCCCCCCCCCCCATGTATATAAAAACCATTATTCTATCATAAGGATATTTATATTTCTTTATTTTTGTTTTCGGGGGGAGGGGGAAGATTTCGGCACTTCAAGGAAAGAATACAATTCATATTTGTAAATGTTTTTAAATTAATCGTTATCACTAGTGGTATAGAGTTTGGATTAATATCATTGCTTCTTTGTATGAGATTCCTTTTGTTCTCTTACTATCATCAAAATATGTTTGTAACATTTATTCTTTTCTCTTATACATGTTTGCATTTTGACGTATCGACTTGTGAAAATGTTATGTTTTGTGAATAACGTTTATGTCTTTTGAAGAAAGAAGACACATATACAAAATAAAGATTGAGCTTGTTTGTACTATATTGCGTACTGATATGTCTTCATTATTTTAACTGTAAGGAATCACTATATCGCAAATGATGTTACAGTGCTTGCACACGTTGAAATTATTAATAGATAAGCTGGGAAAGATATAATGAAGGAAATTAACTTTAATAATTCCACTGTACGTACCAACGGAACTTAATGACACCACCACACAAAAAGTTTGCAAAACTTTCTCCTGTGCTCCTCTCTTTCTCTCTCTCTAACTATATCTTCATTCAATTTAAGGACGAAACTGTCATCTTTTTCAACATGTTTTAACAATTCCTCGATCAATGTGGTATCAAACCACTTTCCCTTAATATTTTCTTTCCTTTCATCCTCGAATTCTATTAAATTCTTTAACACACCTCCTGCAAACATATACATACTTGCCACTATAAAATTGGATATAATTACAGTTTTAAAACTATGCAGTATTATCTAGCAAATCATTTTCTTTCTTAATTTTAAAATATGACTTATGTTAAAGAGGGAAAACAAAAATCACAGAATTATCATGTTATTTCTATAAATATCTCATACACCAGCAGGTGTATTGTACTACAGAGGAAAAAGACGAGATAGAATCAAATAAATGCCAATTGTAATAAACAATAGTTTATCTTCTTTGAATTTCTGTAAAATATACTTTATTTCGATACAATTATTTGACAGTCTTCAAAGGCACATGCAAATCATGAAATTTACAAGAGACAGGTTAAACACGTCCAGCGATGATATGCAATTAGGAGTTAAGTCCGAACGTGTACATAAAAAGGGCATTAGTACCAATCAATACAATTGAACCACAGGCATTGCACCACATTTGCAAAAATCTACAGATTAAACATGCATGTAGTAGAAAAATGTCTTATAATTGGGATTACGAATAAAGAATTATTTCTAACATCACCTGGGTAAAAGAATGGTGCAATATTGTGAAGTTGACATTGCCACAGAAAATGAGGTTAGAATACAAACGAAGGCAAAATAGATGATATTGATATCATTTACTTGAAGAATTGATCAACTCAGCCTACGCATATTTCATGATTTCTTTGAGGTCTTGTTAAAATAACAGATCATATTACTGTTCATTCTTGGCCGGCCATCCTTAATTTATACACATGTATAGTATATTTGTGTGTTTGGAATGATATGAAAGGTTGAGGCATAAAATGAATTCTGCCACTTAAATAAATGGGGTTTACTACCGCAAAATCCCCAGGGATTCTAAAAAAAATCTAGAATTCTAAAACCTAAAAACAAAACCCACCTCAAACCATAACAAGAAATTAAGCAACCAATTAATGAAAACAAAAGATAACATCTGTAACAACTTTGAACAACATAACTCATAACTAGAAATGAAGAAAAAAAGAGCCCACTGCTGTAAACACACAGCAAGAAAGCCAAAAGCCCTCTCTTGGATCCAGGCAAACAAAGTCTCCTTGAATATTAAACAAAAAAATAATTAAATGTTATTTAGCAATACTCCCATCAGCCATAATTGAACGCTTTACAAAAAATGATGCTTTACACACATACCAAACACGACATGCAACACGTACAAACTATCATCCTCCCTAACCAGGGCAGTTTTCGCCATAAAAACTATTTCATACACAGGACCAAACTACTGAAGCACCATTGATCCGAATCTCAAATAGCTTAAGAACTGTTGCAGCTTTAAAAAACATATCAAATTGTTAGTATTAAATTTGTACATGTAATGCACAAGTATACTATTTTTTTCTGGACTGTGACTCCCGACCTTGAATATTCTATTCTAAAAACTTCCTTTTCTCTCTCCTCATTCTTCTCCTGACCCCCATGCTTTACCTTCCCTTCCTAGTTCTCTTCTTTCTTACATCCATCATCCATATCATTTCATTGTTTTATCTGTATACTCTGATTTTGTATCATCATACTTCTACCTTATAATGAATGACACTGTGTCAACATTATTTTGAGGAACTTAAATTCTACAAGCTATATGCTTTTGATTAAGTTCCTTTTTTCACATGTAATTTCGAAATTATTTAGTGTGAAATAAATGAAACTAAACTGAAACTGAAGGTCAAGAGTCACTACTGCTCTCTAAGAAAATAGCAGCCCCTAGGTAGAGTACTAGCACACCACACAGTTTGCTAGAAAGTCCTGATTTATATACCATTTTATTTTCTTTTGTTGTAAAATCATGTGATACATATAAATATGAATGCGTTAGTATTTGAGGGATAATTCCCTTTTCAGTCTGACAAAATTAATAATATCCATTTTTCCAAGTTTCTCAAATATTATATATGAATATTTGTCAGTGGTAACAATAGTACATTCCAAAGATACCATTTAACATGATGGAGTTTGATTTGGGGGCAAAATGGATGTAAAAGATTCCAGATATTAGTTTGATGAACATAATTACGTAGAGTTTAACAGTACCTAAGGTTAAAAAAGCTACACAGCATATCTGTTTTTTACATTCCTATCATAGCATCATCATTAGTTGTGTGCTATACATTTAACACAAATCTGACGCAATACAAATTTGTTGGAGAAGCCAACTTTTGAACAATGATGAAGAATGAAGGAGAACTCACTGACATCACAAATCCCCCCCCCCCCCAAAAAAAAGGGACCAGGGATGAAATTGAATCAGCAAGAAGTAAGGTGAATCATATTAATATTGTAGGTTTATATGATTATACTGGAACCAACCCTTTATTATAGCCCTTTTTATTTGTTTTGTTGCAAAGGTATTACAAAAAAAAAAGGTTTTGGGTCCCCGACCCCCATCACAACTAATTATTCACATTACAACCATCATCTATAGTCTAGTGCTTAAACACTAAATTGACATATTTTATGTATGTGGGAAATCTGAGAATAATATTCAGATCTGTTCTTATTAATTCACAACAAACATACATTCGGTTTACTTTTTAAAGGGGGCACTGATCATTGACTCCCCCTCTATTTTTTGCCACAATTATACTAAATCTGCACAAACTACTGCATTGCTAATTAAACAAAAGTGTACAAATTCTATCTCTACACTATCCCATATTAATGGCTTGTACTAAACACTCAGGTCGCGGCTCGTTTGGCCATTTAAACAAAATGGTGTCTTCAAATCGGTTTTTAAGGGGGAAAATATTATTTCAAATTAGTGACTGTTTTTACACTCAGGTCGCGGCTCGCTGGGCCATTTATTCAATGATGTCTTCAAAGGGGATGCGTGGGGAAATTTTCTTAAAAAAGAAGTTGGAAGTTGTGATTATTATTTTTTTAATGATAGACAAATAAGAAGATTAGAATTAAGGCTGGCATTGGGAAAGACAAAATACTAGGTGATTAAAGTGGATTTTAGAGAAAGTGTAATACTACAAGGGAAATGAACTGTATATTTGATAGAAACAAGGAATAATGGATAGAGTGAGAAGATGAATTGTGGGAAATTAAGAACTAACAAGAGAGGATTACATGAAAGAATGAAAGAAAACAAATATTTAATAAAAAGGGAATTGAAAGAATTCATTGGTCAGATTTAACAGTGATAAAGATATAAAGAAAAGAGTGGAGGAAATAAAGATTTACATGATAGAAAAAAGATGAGAAATAAAGGGGTAGAATAAAATTTAGAAAGAATATTTTTTAAAGACTGACAAATATGAAAATAAAGCGAGGAATAAAACTTGATAGGATATTACAAGGAATGATGGAAATATTCATTTCATTCTTTCATTCTTTGTTTTTGTATTCCTCTCTTGGTAGTTCTTAATTTCCCACAATTCATCTTCTCACTGTATCCATTCTTCCTTGTTTCTATCATATTAATAGATCATATACCTATGTACTATTACACTTTATCTAAAATCCACTTTACCCACCTAGTATATTTGTCTTTCCCGATGTCAGCCTTAATTATAATCTTCTTATTTGTCTATCATTGAACAAAAAACAATCACAACTTACAACTTCGTTTTTAAAGTAAATTTCCCCACGCATCCCCTTTGAAGACATCATTGAAAAAATGGCCCAGCGAGCCGCGACCCGAGTGTAAAAACAGTCGCTAATTTGAAATAAGATTTCCCCCTTATATTAAAAAGCCGATTTGAAGACACTTAAAAAAAGATGGCCAAACGAGCCGTGACCCGAGTGTTTTTCAGCGCGCCGCGACCCGAGTGTTTAGTACAACCCCATAATAATATCAGAAACAACACAAGTTCTGTCCAAAATGAAAAGGGGCACCCTTTACACATAATAAGGGCACTCTCCCTTGATGATGATATTAATACACTATACTGAACGTGTTCTCATAATAAATGTTGTTTAAGTTTTAATTGTGTCACAAATGTACAAGCATTACACTAGTCAATTCCCCTACTGCCTTCTTATGCTGCCATTATGGTATGTAAATACAAATACTTGACTGTTTGATTACAACTTCCACTGATTTATTTCGTTAAAAAATCTATGGGTTTTTTTCTTGTTCAAATAGGATATTTCCAACTCATGCTGCAAAATTCTCATTGTAATCAGTACATGTTGCCTAAACGATATGCTCCCTGTCATTGATATCTGGGAGTGGCCAAGCATAGGTCCACTAAGACCCTAACACAATTACAAATTGCCGGATGCCTACAAAAATGATAATAAAACCTCAAAATAACAAATCCTTTGCCAGTAGAGTGGGTAAACATTTTATGAATACATGGAGAAACCAAATATAAAAGAATACACATTTTAGACTGTAATAACAAGAACATGCCTTGTAATTTATGAGCATTTTCAGCAGTTTGGTGACTCAAAACAAAAGCATGTGTGTATTCAATATAAAAATGGTGATTTGATATTAAAGGGAATGTTTTTACCAAGGCTGTGTTTTTCTGCTTTTGGTAACCTTCGAGTTTCTTACGTAGTCTTTGATGTTGACCCACGTTCTGTGTTTCAGCACAGCTTCAGCTTTCAAGCATTCGTCTATCGCTCTCTTGCCAGGTAGCTTAGAATGAACAGTCATAAAGGCTCCTAAACGTCTCTGGACAGCCGACTTTTCCGCATCGCTCCATGCTGTCTTTCGTTTCTTCCTTATTGGCTGTTCATCAACCTCTTCCAGTACATGTTGCGTTTGCCTTTGCCTTTTGGTACCTAATGAAAGACAATAACAAAAAAATGTTGCAATTATACTATGCAGAATAATAAATGCAGTATCACATACTGTTTCTCTGAGTCTCTGACCCATGAACTTGAAGAGTGCATTACTGTTATGAGGATGGAAGGAGAGGAAGAATATTTAAATCCTCTTTTGCAGTGATGCAGAATAGAGTGTGATCCTGGGAGGAATACACTTAAACGATTTTTTTTTGCGGGAAGAAAGCCATCATATAATTTTGTAAAGCTCATATTTCGTGAAATTATGGGCATCTACCGTTTAGGGGAGTCGGGCACAAACAAGTCTTTAAATTATCTGACAGTGTCATGACAGATGGGGTTATGTTTCACATATTCTACCCGGTTTCTATTGGTCATTTATTTTGCTAATCTAGCTCAGTTTTGGGTTTATTTGGGAGGGGCTCCTGGCTGCCTCCATTTTCATCCATTTCCTAGTATATTGTAGTGATTGCTGTGTGCATGAAAAAAAGTACATTTTGTATTACCTTGACAACCCCTGACTCCCAGTCTAGAACAAAAGGGCCACGATCACATAATACTTTCTGAGTCTATATTATTGTATGTACACAATTTTTTTTTAGTTTAGAGAAGTTTAGATATAGAGACCAATTAAATTCACTAATAGATTTTCTCCGTCATTGGCAACAGCCTTTTTGTGAGGCTACATTACAATTATAATTGTGCTATAATTTTTAACAATTCAAAATGCACAAATATTGGTACGTGGTGATTTCAACAGGAAAAAGTTTGGTTTCACTTTGGATTTTGAGGATGATTGAGAGTGCGGTACAATAGGCAAAATTAACATTTAGGTTTGCAAAAAGGAATTTTTTAGATGCTCTCATTGGACTTAAAGTCATACCTTTTTGGGAGCATCCAGGTAGCTGACGTTCGACATCATGATCACCAGAATCAACATCGCTGTCACAATTGTCATCACATGATTCAGGTCCCTGTTCTCCAGTGTCGATCTCTGTACATAAAATAATAATCAATAATATTCACCAAAAAGAAAATCTGGGTCAACTGCAAAGAAAACATACTTGTAATTTAAAACAAAAGAATATAATCAATTATTTCTAAATACAACATGGTAGAATTGGCACCAGGTATATGCCACATGTGTGGATCGAGTCAAACAAATGCCTTAATTACCCCTAATCTAAATAAATTGAAACAAACAAGTGAACAATATAGTGAGGAATATTTAACTGCATGGTTCATTTGAAAACAACACTTTTCATTAATTCAATAATGTTGCAGCATGTTTATCAATTTACATATTTTGTATTTGATAATTGTCAAGTTGAGTGGAAATCAGAAATACTTGATTCTTAAAATTAGTACATGCTACATGGTTTGTTATTCATCCCACTCATCCCTCGCCATGATGTTTCTCATCTCATTAGGGTTTGGATTGAGATCCCCACTGTATAATTCTACCCTCATCACAAATTTACCTTCATCTAACTTGATTTGAAGCTCATCCAGACTTTTTGCAGTGCCAATCAGCTGGACCGGGTTCCCAGCTTTTCCCTCCATGGCGAACAGGATCTTTGATATTTTGGCCACCTGCATAGCAGCATCTGGCAGTCTATAATACTCCCTATGTATCCTAATATCGTGGCCCATGAAGTTTGCTAAGGCGTCCATCTCATGGTCCCTCAAGCTCATTAGTTGTGACATGGTAGCTACATGCTTCCGTAATTTTGTGGATCGAAGTGTTGAAGGATTTTGTGCTCCACATGCTTCTGACAGCTCACGGAGAGCATCTGACCCTCGAACATGAGATGTAGTGTCACTATTGGCTACAGCGAACAGGTATTTGTTGCTTGGGTTTACACCTGCTTCCTCCCTGTGGGATACAAGGGTGTCTACACATGATTTCATGGAGTCTGTCACAAGGATCGGCACTGTCCTGCCACGTTTTCCTACTACCTCAACTCTCCAGAGAAACTTTACAAGATTTTTTTCCCAGTCTTTCAGCATCTCTAGTTGTCCTTCCACCATATGAGATTCACCTTTCTTGATTTTATTGTAGTCATCAAGAGTCATCTTGCTGATTTCCCCTTGTCTCCTCCTATTAAACACAATGAGATGAGCCAGCATGGTCTTGTTGAGTTCTCTCCATGTGCTATGGTTTTCGATTGCGGTCCCAGATGACAGTTTGTCTACACAAAGTTCAGCCTGTACCTCTAGGTGTCTTGACAAAGCCACAACATCACTCGTTAGGGGTAGGAGTTTGGGCTGGTTTCGTTTCCTCTGGTACAAAGTTCGTAGAGCATGAGTAGAGATTTCAGATCCCCAACAAGTGTCCAGCAGCTTGATGAACTTTTCTACAAGTTTCTGCATGTCATCCCCATCTCTGTCCATCAAAGCCTTACTCAGGAGCACAAAGGCAGCCTTTCTTAAGGTATGTCCCAGCTTAAGTGCTAGACTTGGTGTATTGAACAAGTGGTTCTCCTCATCAAAGCCTGCCACTTTCTTGACAGCACTCAAGACAGTCATAAAACCATTTGGTGATATCAGGGAAGTCAGACTTGCCTTGCCATTGCAGCTGCAACGTCTGAACTGAAGTACAAGTCTTCCTAGTTCTCGTAACTTGCATCTGATGTGGTTGTGCTGTTCTTCGTCATGGCCCAATTTCTTAGAGTACACCTTGGCCAATTCTAGAATCAACTGATCATTTAGAATGCAGGCCTTGATTTCATCATCGCTGAGACCACTCAGTACTTTGTGTGTTATAGAATCTCTTGATGTGCAGGGCACTGGTGGAAGCAAGAGTCGACCTTGTGCTAATAGTCTTCTTCGTTTTTTCTTTTGCTCCTTAGCCGGCTCTTCTTGCTTCAAAATGCAGCGGTGTTTCCACAATTCGGCTTTCGCAAACCATCCCAAACAATCTTTGCAAGGCTGATAATCACGGGGCTTTGCTTCACAAGAAGGTCTATATACGACCACAAGCTCTCCATGACCCTTTTCGAAGACCCTGTAGTTGTGCATGTGATTTCCTTTATTTCTTATCAATGTCAATAGCTTATCCTTTTCTTTTCGATTCGTTGCTGCCATGTATTGAGCCACCTTTATTTCATTGGAATGTTGTGACCGCAGGTGATCAGGAAGTTTTTTGTGGGGCTTCTCACACATCATGCAATAAGCTACCTTGTCATATTTTCGCCCTCCTTGATTGTTGGTCTTCATCACAGTTATCCCCTCATGGTCAGCATCAATGCCTCCATATCTTGATGATGCCTCCAATGACTGATCTGATGACAGAGATTTCAGTGATCGAGTGATGCCATTTATTGATGTACATTTAGCCTTAGGCAATGATGCTTGAGAATTATTTAATGAAGTCTTCCCTGAAGAGTCAGAATCTCCTTGAGAATCACAGACATAGTCTGGATCATCATCACTATCATCATTATGGTCAGATAATGTGTCCTCATTATCACTTGAAAAAATATTTTGTGAAAGGGTTCCATCTGGTACCATCAATGCTTGTGTGGCAGGCTCAGGGAATGGTTCCCAGTGCTCTCGGTTATTAGGGGGGTTTCTGCATAGATCATCAGATGTGTCATCATTATCAGCAAGAAAATTGGACAGTGAAAGGTTTCCATCTGGTTCCATTAAAGGTTGTGTGGCAAGCTCAGTAAATGGTTCCCAATGCACTTGGTTATTAGGGGGGTTTATGCATGGATCATCACATGTGTCATCATTATCAGCTGAAACATTAAACTGTGAAATCTTTCCATCTGATTCCATTAAAGCTTGTGTGGCAGGCTCAGTGGATGGTTCCCAATTTGTTTCGTTATTAGGGGGGTTTCTGCATAGATCATCAGATGTTTCAGCATCATCAGTTAGAACATTGGAGAGTGGAAGGTTTCCATCTGGTTCTATTAAAGGTTGTGTGGCAAGCTCAGTAAATGATTCCCAATGCACTTGGTTATTAGGGGGGTTTATGCATGGATCATCACATGTGTCATCATTATCAACTGGAACATCAAACTGGGAGAGCTTTCCATCTGATTCCATTAACGCTTGTGTGGCAGGCTCAGGGGATGGTTCCCAATGTTCTTGGTTATTAGAGGGGTTCCGGCATGGATCATCACATGTGTCATCATTATCAGCTGAAACACTGAACTGTGAAATCTTACCATCTGATTCCATTAAAGCTTGTGTGGCAGGCTTAGGGGATGGTTCCCAATTTGTTTCGTTATTAGGGGGGTTTCTGCATCGATCTTCAGATGTTTCATCATCATCAGCTCGAACATTGGACTGTGAAAAGTTTCCATCTGGTTCCAGTAGTTCTTGTGTGGCAGGCTCGGAGAATGGTGAACAAACTTTTTCTGGGTCTGGTGGGAGGTTTGCAGAATTTTGCAGAATTTCAGGTTTTTCATCTTGGACTCCACTGTGTAATTGAGTAGGACTTGGGAATACAAAATTATCTCCCACCCCATAATCATATAACACTTCTTCACCTTCTTTGATTTTCTTCAATGAGAAGAGAACCAGTTCTGGTTCATTGTGAGGGTTCTCTCTAATCTTCATTCTGCTGTTGACTTCACCCCTCCAACCATGGTTGACGAGTCGTCCCAGTTGTTGTTTAGTTGGTTCGACTGATGCATCCCTACTGGAAATGAAATTGAAAAAAAATGAAAACATTAGATTCATCAATGTTTAAAATTACAATGAATCACTGAAACTAAGTATATGTGGGTTACAATTTGTGATTTCACTTTAGGTTTTCTCTGTTGTCAGATATTATTTGATTAACTGTTACTTTTCAAGTAGGGTATCACTCAAAGAAGAATCGTTACAGTCATGATTTTTGTTAACGCATGGTTAATTTTAGGAGGAAATTTGAAATACAAGTAACATAGGAAACAAATAGGTAACATTACATGTAGGCATTGGAAATCATAACCAATATCATGAACATTAAACATGCATATGTTTACTTTTCATTTGCCTTAAAATTGTAATGCTACAAAATGTCACCGTGCATCAGACAAGAGTACCGAGGCGAAAAAAGACGACGAACTAACCGTGGAAGATTTTTTCAATATAAATACAAATAAAAAAAAAATTTAAAAAAAAACACAAAGGTCGAATAACGACACGCCCTACAAGCCACGGGCAACAGCATTGCGAACAAAATATATCCTCTCAAGACCCTCTGAAATACGAGAGCCAAAGACATTACATGGTATAACAAAAATAACAAAAAAGAGAGAGAAGCGACCAAATTGGGGAAAGGGCAAGGAGAGGCAACAAACTAAAGGGAAAATGTACAATTTCGGACATATCTATCCACAAGATGTTTACACTGGGTGGGAGAGATGGAAGAAGGCTTCGGCAGGGGAGAAGGAACATGCGGAGAAGAAAGATGAGTCCAAGGAGAAGAAGGGAGGGAGAGATGAGGAAAGATTAAAAAATAGCATGGGAAAAAGGAAAAAAAGCATTATGATAAACAAGAACAGACGTGTAGAATGAGGGGGGAAAGAAGAAAATAATCTATCTAATCTTTAAAAGTGGAACGTAGCTCCAAAAAGCAAATAAAGAATACAATATAAAAAGTGGCTACTAGCACAAACCTGAATTCATATCAAACGGACCAAACATGTATGCAGTGTTATATTATTTTAGAATGAGCAAAGAAAGCAGGAAATCCAATGCAGGGTTTGAATTGTGCATTGAAAACTACATCCTCAATGAAGATTATGTTTACCAACTGTATGATTTTTGTTCTCAAGTTTTCAAATGATTTTTCAATAAATCTTACCATTTGACATAATGTTGGCCCATCTCAGATCATCTTCCCAGATTATAAAGAAGAGGAAATTTGGGAAATTACAAAATGAATGATGAACATTTAACAAAGAAGGATAACAGAAATTAAAAGCAGAAGATGTATAAAGACAACAAGCAGGAGTAGCGAAATGAGAAATCCAGCTACAATGCGAGGATGACGCTGGACAACAGACATTGAAAGAAATGAATTAGGAGGATGGGAAGGGAGAGGAGGAGACAAAGCAGATGAAGAAGTTGAATGAGGAGTTGATGAGCGAGGGGTTAGGAGAGGGGTTGAGGGAGGGGTTGGGAGAGGGGTTGGGAGAGGGGTTAGGAGAGGGGTTGAGGGAGGGGTTGTGTGAGGGGTTGATTGGGGGGTGCGGGGAGGTGTTAGGGGAAGTAATGAATGAACAGATGAAGTAATATCAGACTGAAGTGAAGATGAGGTGTAGAAGAAAGGGGGAGTAGAAAAAGAGTCTTCCGATGACATATTGCAGGGAACTGATGAACCAGCATCATTTAAAACTTCACTGGAGGGAGAGGGAGGTGGTGCAAGCTGCGTAGAAATTTCCGAATCTGTTTCATCATTTAAAACTTCACTGGAGGGAGAGGGAGGTGGTGCAAGTTGCATAGAAATTTCCGAATCTGTTTCATCTGTAAGATGAAATGTGGAGTGTACAAAAAAAAAACATGGACTTTTCAGTGTAATGCACCTTTCTTTTATATCCAATATTTGTACCAAATATTGTTTTATATTCTCATTTTATGCTCTCCAAAATGGAATATGATCTGTTGGACTGACAAGGTTGAATAATTGTCATTGGTAAGATTGTGTGTTTTTTGTATGATAGCTAAAACAGGTTTGAATAGATAGAGAAGAATATAAGTTGCATATTTGTTCTATGCTGTCCTTGCCGTATTGATACTTTCTGCAGAAAAATGTATGTGTACTGTATGTGGTCAGTCCACGGGTTTATTCAAAAGCACGGAATAGAATTTGACAGATATGACTAGCTTTCGATCTTTCTCTAGGGAAAAAACAAAAACCACTGGTAGAAAATATGTTGCCCTGTCAACCCACATGTTTACGACTACGTCATAAGCATATAGCCTTAGGTTTGTTTTCAACACCTATCATTACAAAATATACTTTTCAATAAATCAAGTCGTCATAGTATGTAGACTTACCACCATTTCGTCCCTTTCCATGTGAAAAAGTATCTGAAGCAAGTTTCACAGTCTGCATCTCTTCTTTCCCCCACATCTCTGGTTACCAGATCTCCTCTGTACCACAAAAGGAATTCTCCCTCTTCAAACGTTTTGGTGGTAAAGACTGCTCTACCTGTGATTGAAGAAATACATAATCTTCATGAGATCAATCATGCGAGTTTAAACATTGTGAATATGATGTTACAAGTATATTTGTCTGTCATTTAAGATAATGCTCAGGTGTGATAAGTAACTCAGACTCGTACTTGTAAGAAGGCACTTATTTTCAAAATTGGTTGAGTTTTAAATAACATTTGTGTGTCTTTTTGGTCACATTGCCATCAAGCAGACTTGTAAGCAACACATTGTATTTAATATTAGTATGCTGCAGATATTAAATTACAGTGTCATGCATGTCATGATGAACATGACGTTTTCTCTAGATTTTCTAAAAACTTTTTGACATTCAACCCCATGAGGAGGCATTAAAATTCATTTCAAGGTCTAACCTTTAAACACTTAACCAAATCAAGTTTAATACCTCCTGCTTTACAAAAGAGCCCTGTACATACAAATATTTACAAAAAAATAGAATACATTGTAGAAAACATTAAAAAAAAAGCTTTAAAAAAATAAAAACTAGATCAAAATGAACAAAAGGCCTTAAATATTAAACATTTAAGATATTATTGATACAAAGAAAAATGACCAAAAAAATATTTTAAAAAATACACATGCCGTAAAAATAGACTACACAACTGCAAACAGACAAACAAACAAAACTAACTTATGGTAAAAGTCATGATATAACATTAGGTACCAGTGCATGCATTAAAGTGATAGAGGGAGTGACTTAATTTGGTTTTTTAACATTTGGAGTGAAGTTTCCGTGCGAATATGAGTCGGTAGATTGTTATAGATGCTTGGAGCAGTGAAAGAAAAAGAACGTTTTTTAAATTCAGTCTTTGGTTTCAGGATAAATAAGGGATTTAAGGTAGAATGACAAGTAACAAAGTAAACTGGACGATTATGACCAAAAGATTCTAAATAAGGGGCTAGATTATTGAGTATTTTGTAGACGAAAATGCAGTAGTGGTAATTGATTCTATTTTCAACACTTTGCCATTGAAGACTGCTTCACGCAATTAAGTGTTGAATTAAGATTATAAAAACAGAAAAATATGAGGGAAAGCATATCAAATATTCTACTGCATGAAATTAATGAAATATACAGAAAGGGTATAGATTTTACTAAAGAAGTTGACCTGTTTAACTGCGAAGGGTATCAAATTTACTCTGAAAAGAGCTGGTGATTTTCAGACAATAGGCGATGAGGTGTGATCAAAGAACCATACCAGGCGTTCCTTGCATAGTCTAGCTCTGAATCAATATTTTATTGAGCATATTAATGTTAGATATCTATGCTACAGTGAATTTTCACTATTAATACAATCTACATGTACATGTATGTAACCTCACTCACCTTTGTCAGGCAGCTGTTTCACTGTAAATCCTTCAGGATCAACTTCACTAAAAATATCTGGAACTGTCTGTCTGGTTTGACTTCTGAGAATCCGATTCTGAAACAGGTCAAGTAAATATTAGTAATATTATGCAGAAACACAGCTGTGAGCAAGCTGGAAGAAAATATCTAAATATTACACCCCCCCCCCCCCCACATCCTCCCCCTTATCATACTGGAATTTGCCAAAATATTGCTACTCATATCCATGCTCAATTTTATTATATTATTTGTTAAAATCATGAGGTATTATGAAACACATCCATTATGATGTACATCAAGGGGGTCATGTAAATACATGGCTCCACATTTCCCATGCACACATCTTATCATATTTGACTCATTTGCAATAGATATAGATTGCTCCACATTTCCTATGCACACATTTATACATATCTAGCCCATATGCAATAATAAATGTGGCTCCACATTTCCCATGCACACATTTATACATATCTGGCTGATGTGTAATATATATAGATATGGCTCCACATTTCCCATGCACACATTTATACATCTTCAATCCACCTTAAATAGTTGAGATAAACATGGCTCCACATTTCCCATGCACCCATTTATACACATCTGGCCCATATGTAATATATAAATGGCTCCACATTTCCCATGCACAAATGTATAGACATCTGGCCCATGTGTAATATATATATATATATATGGCTCCACATTTCCCATGCATAAATGTATACATATCTGGGTCATGTGTAATATATATATAGATATGGCTCCACATTTCCCATGCACACATTTATACACATCTGGCCCATTTGTAATATATATATATGGCTCCACATTTTCCATGCACACATTTATACACATCTGGCCCATGTATAATATATATAGATATGGCTCCACATTTCCCATGCACACATTTATACAAATCTGGCCCATGTATAATATATATATATATATATATATGGCTCCACATTTCCCATGCACACATTTATACACATCTGGCCTATGTGTAATATATATATATATATGGCTCCACATTTCCCATGCACACATTTATACACATCTGGCCCATGTGTAATATATATATGGCTCCACATTTCCCATGCACACATTTATACACATCTGGCCCATGTGTAATATATATATATGGCTCCACATTTCCCATGCACACATTTATACATCTGGTCCATGTGTAATATATATATATGGCTCCACATTTCCCATGCACACATTTATACACATCTGGCCCATGTGTAATATATATATATATGGTTCCACATTTCCCATGCACACATTTATACACATCTGGCCCATTTGTAATATATATATATGGCTCCACATTTTCCATGCACACATTTATACACATCTGGCCCATGTATAATATATATAGATATGGCTCCACATTTCCCATGCACACATTTATACAAATCTGGCCCATGTATAATATATATATATGGCTCCACATTTCCCATGCACACATTTATACACATCTGGCCCATGTGTAATATATATATGGCTCCACATTTCCCATGCACACATTTATACACATCTGGCCTATGTGTAATATATATATATATATGGCTCCACATTTCCCATGCACACATTTATACACATCTGGCCCATGTGTAATATATATATGGCTCCACATTTCCCATGCACACATTTATACACATCTGGCCCATGTGTAATATATATATATGGCTCCACATTTCCCATGCACACATTTATACATCTGGTCCATGTGTAATATATATATATGGCTCCACATTTCCCATGCACACATTTATACACATCTGGCCCATGTGTAATATATATATATATGGTTCCACATTTCCCATGCACACATTTATACACATCTGGCCCATTTGTAATATATATATATGGCTCCACATTTTCCATGCACACATTTATACACATCTGGCCCATGTATAATATATATAGATATGGCTCCACATTTCCCATGCACACATTTATACAAATCTGGCCCATGTATAATATATATATATATATATGGCTCCACATTTTCCATGCACACATTTATACACATCTGGCCCATGTATAATATATATAGATATGGCTCCACATTTCCCATGCACACATTTATACAAATCTGGCCCATGTATAATATATATATATGGCTCCACATTTCCCATGCACACATTTATACACATCTGGCCCATGTGTAATATATATATGGCTCCACATTTCCCATGCACACATTTATACACATCTGGCCTATGTGTAATATATATATATATATGGCTCCACATTTCCCATGCACACATTTATACACATCTGGCCCATGTGTAATATATATATGGCTCCACATTTCCCATGCACACATTTATACACATCTGGCCCATGTGTAATATATATATATGGCTCCACATTTCCCATGCACACATTTATACATCTGGTCCATGTGTAATATATATATATGGCTCCACATTTCCCATGCACACATTTATACACATCTGGCCCATGTGTAATATATATATATATGGTTCCACATTTCCCATGCACACATTTATACACATCTGGCCCATTTGTAATATATATATATGGCTCCACATTTTCCATGCACACATTTATACACATCTGGCCCATGTATAATATATATAGATATGGCTCCACATTTCCCATGCACACATTTATACAAATCTGGCCCATGTATAATATATATATATATATATGGCTCCACATTTCCCATGCACACATTTATACACATCTGGCCTATGTGTAATATATATATATATATGGCTCCACATTTCCCATGCACACATTTATACACATCTGGCCCATGTGTAATATATATATGGCTCCACATTTCCCATGCACACATTTATACATCTTCAATCCACCTTAAATAGTTCAGATAAACATGGTTCCACATTTTCCATGCACACATTTATACATATCTGGGTCATGTGTAATATATATATAGATATGGCTCCACATTTCCCATGCACACATTTATACACGTCTGGCCCATTATATATATATATATATATGGCTCCACATTTCCCATGCACACAGTTATACAAATCTGGCCCATGTATAATGGCTCCACAGTTCCCATGCACACATTTATAAGTCTTCAATCCACCTTAAATAGTTCAGTTAAACATGGCTCCACATTTTCCATGCACACATTTATACATATCTGGGTCATGTGTTATATATATATATATATATAGATATGGCTCCACATTTCCCATGCACACATTTATACACGTCTGGCCCATTATATATATATATATATATGGCTCCACATTTCCCATGCACACATTTATACACATCTGGCCCATGTGTAATATATATATATATATATATGGCTCCACATTTCCCATGCACACATTTATACACATCTGGCCCATGTGTAATATATATATATATATATGGCTCCACATTTCCCATGCACACATTTAAACACATATTGCCCATGTAGATCTATATATATATATATATGGCTCCACATTTCCCATGCACACATTTATACACATCTGGCCTATGTATAAAATATATAGATATGGCTCCACATTTCCAATGCACACATTTATACAAATCTGGCCCATGTATAATGGCTCCACAGTTCCCATGCACACATTTATAAATCTTCAATCCACCTTAAATAGTTCAGTTAAACATGGCTCCCCATTTTCCATGCACACATTTATACATATCTGGGTCATGTGTAATATATATATATATATATAGAGATATGGCTCCACATTTCCCATGCACACATTTATACACGTCTGGCCCATTATATATATATATATATATGGCTCCACATTTCCCATGCACACATTTATACACATCTGGCCTATGTATAAAATATATAGATATGGCTCCACATTTCCAATGCACACATTTATACAAATCTGGCCCATGTATAATAGCTCCACAGTTCCCATGCACACATTTATAAATCTTCAATCCACCTTAAATAGTTGAGATAAACATGGGACCACATTTCCCATGCACACAATTATACACATCTGGCCCATGTGTAATATATATATATATATATATATAGTCTATGGCTCCACATTTCCCATGCACACATTTATACACATCTGGCCCATGTGTAATATATATATATTTGGCTCCACATTTCCCATGCACACATTTAAACACATATTGCCCATGTAGATCTAGCCTATATCTAGTTATGGCTCCACATTTCCCGTGCACACATTTATACACATCTGACCCAGATTATTATGGCTCCACATTTCCCATGCACACATTTATACACATCTGGCCCATGTGAGTTATATACAGATAGGCCTAGACCTATGGCTCCACATTTCCCATGCACACATTTAGGCTAAATCTGGCTGATGTGAAATAGAGTCTAGACCTTCGAATCTAACGTTACTAGATATTCCTTTAGTTTAACTCTAAAGTTAGGCCTAAGAAGAACTTATACTAGACCTAGATCTACTACTACTAGTAGCCTAGACTAGTAGTACTAGTCTAGGGCTAGGCCTAACGTTAGGCCTAACGTTAGATCTACATCTTACTTAGATCTAGATTAGATCTAGATCTATGTATGAGTTTTTTGTACCCAATATCATGAATAGAACTAGATCTATAGGCCTAAGGAATTCTTTAAAAAGTTGATAGAATATTAATGGGCCTAGACTGGATTAAAAATGAAAGTAAACTTTCTAGATCTAGACTAGTTCTACTTACTTTTGCCAGTTGTGGCTGTACTAATCCCGCCATGACATGTCCATATACGTTAACAGGCACGTCGCAAGGTGCACTGCACCAGCACTGCGCATGCGCTGCATCTAATAAGATACAGACTGTGCAGTGTGTATCCTCATGCTGGCGCTCTTCACTTGATATTATTCTTGAGATCGGAAAATAATACACATATTCAGGCTGCAAGCTATGACTCCAAAGTGGGAAACCGGGGATGGAGTTAAATCGCAGCCGAACGTTGATGGGGTACTACTGAGATGTCCCAAAGCTGATTTAAATCTCTTTTTAATGATTCTGCAACTGTGGAGCTCCACGGTTTGCTGTGTCTCCACAGTTGGAAGTTGTGTATTCATATGAACCTCCCCGATTGACGGTCATTACAAGTGCACACACACACACACACACACACACACACACACACACACACACAGCAGTCAGTTGGTAGAAATAGCAGTTTTCGTAAATTTATTTTAAAAAAACTGAACAATATTTTTAAATTTGTATTTCACATATCTTTCAAGCATACCTTTAACTACAATTCTGTGTAGTTTCATTGTTATAGGCATGTGGGAAATATGTTAAATTATTAATTAGAATATTGTCTTTTCAGCCATGTGTGACATGGTCCGCTGATCGCCCATTGACTGTTATTCTGCGTGTTGAAAATGCCCTTCAATGTATAAAACTCCCCTACAAAAATGCAATATCCTTATGTGTTTCACTCATTGAATACATTTGTCATTTACACTCAAGGTAACCACAGCTGTACTGAGGTCACCAAACTTTATTTTTCTCTGAAAGTCAGTCCCTGTGGAATGTTATGGCCTGTTGAATTGAATGGTTTCTCGGAAAATCGTCATAAATCTTCAAATCTGACATTTAAAAAAAAACTATACTGTGATGTAGCTGAAAGTCTGCAAATTTTTATCATTTGTTCGGTTTTTCTGAAAAAGTTGTGAAACATATGAGGAAATAGCTGTAACGGTGATCCAAGTAATTTCCATCGCCATATTTTATCGGCATTGCAAAAATATTTGGAATTTAATGTTAATTTTTGGTGTAAATATGATCAATAAATAAATTATTTAAAAAAATGCCAACAAAATGAACAGTTTGACTTTTAATATATATAATTAGCTAAAATGACCTAATTTGCATATCTGATGAATATTCATATTTTTTTTTTTCTTAAAAAAAAAATTAAAAAATATTCCATACTTGTCTGATATACATAGGTTTCATTGATGTATCATGTTCGGTTTTGATTTGATTACATATGCGCATATTAATTAGACGGACTTAGTTATTTTCACAACTTTTTCATATCTGCAGATTCGCAAAAATTGCAAAAATGACTTATATTGTTTGCTTCTGTTTTCAAAACGGTGATAGATATATGAATTTTCTTTTTTGTATTTTTTACCACAAAGATGATATTTTAGTGTCTGATAATTTAATTTATTATTTGTGTCTAAGAAAGTGATGAATTATTTAAAGTTGTCAACTTTGTCGAATTTTGCCATTTTTGCCAATTTGACCATTTCTGGCAGGCTTTTCTGTAATTTTGCGATATCAAAAACATGATATAAAATCACAACGCATTGACCGATTTCAATTCTGTTTTTTGTTTTTTGAAGCTTTCATAAAGCTTGATCATTTACAATCATCAAATAACATGTGTTGTACTTATTTTTGGTGTGCTATACCTAGCAGTAGTAGAAGTATCATCAATTATTTATTATCATTAATAATGGTTTACTGGAAAGGAAAATAAACTACTTTGTAGGAGCTTTCAAATGAGCTCCTCGTCAAAGCTGTAAAGAAAGGTGTAGCAATAATCAAACTTTGAGATTACTTTTCTTTTTGACGTGTTTGACGGTTTTCGACAGGGGTTACATCAGAGCCTACGACGGAAACGACAACGGATAATTATAATAATACCACACTTCCGATGGAACCTAATACCACACTTCCGATGGAACCGAATACCACACTTCCGATGGAACCTAATACCACACTTCCGATGGAACCTAATACCACACTTCCGATGGAACCTAATACCACACTTCCGATGGAACCGAATACCACACTTCCGATGGAACCGAATACCACACTTCCGATGGAACCCAATACCACACTTCCGATGGAACCCAATACCACACTTCCGATGGAACCTAATACCACACTTCCGATGGAACCTAATACCACACTTCCGATGGAACCTAATACCACACTTCCGATGGAACCTAATACCACACTTCCGATGGAACCTAATACCACACTTCCGATGGAACCGAATACCACACTTCCGATAGAACCGAATACCACACTTCCGATGGAACCGAATACCACACTTCCGATGGAACCTAATACCACACTTCCGATGGAACCGAATACCACACTTCCGATGGAACCGAATACCACACTTCCGATGGAACCGAATACCACACTTCCGATGGAACCGAATACCACACTTCCGATGGAACCGAATACCACACTTCCGATGGAACCTAATACCACACTTCCGATGGAACCTAATACCACACTTCCGATGGAACCTAATACCACACTTCCGATGGAACCTAATACCACACTTCCGATGGAACCTAATAGCACACTTCCGATGGAACCTAATACCACACTTCCGATGGAACCGAATACCACACTTCCGATGGAACCGAATACCACACTTCCGATGGAATCTAAGACCACACCTAAGACCACACCTCCGACGGAACCTCCGACGGAACCTCCGACGGAACCTTCAACGGAACAACCCCCCAGAGTGGGGCCGGTCCCAGAACCAACATTGCCAGACATAGGTAAGTCAACTCACTTACATGCCCAATGTAATCAATCAAAATAAATGTTGTCCAGCATGATAGGAACTAAACCCAGAACAGTATAACGCGTTCCCCTAAAATGGTAACAGTGAAATGGATAGAACCGACGAAGGAACGTAGCGAATGAAAGAGCGTGAATGTTTGAAATTGTAATGCTATAAATGTAAAAAATCCTGACGACGGATAGTCAACCTGTTCGAAACGTCGAGCCTCTCCCGTCACTCATCCTCTCCAAGCGCTTTAGTTCTCCTTAGAACTATAAGCTAAGAAAGATAACCTACAGTCTTTTTCAAGACTTTACCAACAGTCCTTTTCAGGACTAACAAACCCTCAAGAAAGATTACCGAGTCAGAGCCCTTTTCAGGACTCCTCAATCCTCCCTCTCTCTCACACATGGTGCACCCGCAAGCCTACTGTATAAAAATTTATGTAAAAGAAAATTTTCGTTTAAAGTAAATCCTGTCTGTATATATAAGTTATATATTGCATTATTTTACCAAATAAGCAATCGAAAATTCAAGTTAATTTTGTCACAGTCGAAATAGTGTATTCCATTTATTTTTCAAAAGAAATATTATGGGTTGTGTGGAAGTAAACACGTTAACTTTGCATTATCATCATACGCCGAGACGAAGAGATAGTTTATGTTATAATGTCAATGTATTTACAAGATCAAATTTTGAAATGGACAAGAAATTCACTTTTTGACGGAAATATAATACTTCATCTGCGATCAATGTATAATTCTTTATTGAGAGACAGATAACATTTAAGAGGTATGTTAATTTCATACTCAACATTGCAAGAATAATCTGACTTTTGATGTGAAGTTGTGACTGGCTAAAACCTGCAGAAACTGATTCTGTTCATTCAAACCCGGTCTCTGTTGCACCTGTACGATGATTGTATTTATAAGTTTTCTCTTTTTGTTTTCTTATGCATTTTAGATGGAGATGCCAATAAAACTTATCACTTTGAATTTGCTGTAGAAGGGGCCACAACGGAAGGGTGTACGAGCGATAGCTTGACTTCTCCTGCTTGTGAAACATTCATGTATAATGTGACACAGGAGGTAATGACAGTCACTGTACTTACTACAAATGTACTACTAGTATTATTATTACTACTATTACTACTACCTTTACTATTAATAATACTACTACGTCGATCTTGCGCTGCTCAGTGGCTGCCGGGCAAAATGAATTTCCATTTTCGGTTTAACTTAATAAAATTTGGAGTGGACTTTAAAAGATTATTATTATTATTATTATTATTATTATTATCATTATTATTATTATTATTATTATTAATATTATTATTAATTAAAACAAGAGTAGCAGTAGTAATAGTAATAATAATAATGATTATAATAATAATAATAATAATAATAATAATAATAATAATAATAAAAATGATGACGATGATAATCATGATAATAATAATAAAAGTGATAATATTAGTAATAATAATAGTAATTATGATAATCATACTAATAATAAAAATGATTGTAATAGTAATAACTATAATAATGGGAATTATAATTATGATAATAATGAAAACAATAATAACTAGACTTTAATTCGTCACTTTGACGAATTAAGTGATACGTAATTATGCTCATGTAACATAATGAAGAATGCATTTTCACGATTTCATCTTTTGTTATGAAATACTTCTCCCATTTATGGTCTATCCATGAGTCAAGTTTCAACTGTGTAGGGCAGAGGGAGACAGAGCAATAGAATAAGAGGGAGGCAAGGCAAGAGAGAGAGAGAGGCAGAGGGTGAAAGAGTAGAGAGAGAGGGGGAGAGGGTGAAAGAGTAGAGAGAGATATAGATAGATGCAGAGACAGACCAAAAAAGGGAGAGGGGCAGAACATGAAACCAAGTAACACATTAATCCATTGCATATTAAGAAACTGAAAAATCTTTAAATTGTTTTCCACCTCATTCCATATTCTGGACCCTTCAGAACATTCAAAGAAGATAAGACGATAGGTTTTTACCTCTTTTCTACAAAAAGAACATACATTTGACTGAGTTAATCCAAAAAGATACAGTTTATCATTACAAAATATGATATTATGTAAAAGTTTATACTGAAATTCCCTGGTGACCATGATAAAGAGTGGTATAGCACCCCCTTCAGGTATTTGATAGAGATTGTAGAATCAGGATTTAAGAAAATAGTCGCCTA
Organism: Strongylocentrotus purpuratus; assembly: GCF_000002235.5. NCBI lineage: Eukaryota > Metazoa > Echinodermata > Echinoidea > Camarodonta > Strongylocentrotidae > Strongylocentrotus > Strongylocentrotus purpuratus. The sequence goes on from NW_022145613.1 coordinate 30,973,113, forward strand.
ACACGCAAACTAAGAAAATTCTGACATTTCCGCTTCAATTGAATTTTTCACTATGATGATGTTATCAAAATGATAAATGATGTTCAACATTCTTGTAGATGATTTTCTTAGCTACACCGTATCAAGATTTGGGAGAACATAGAGCACAAATAAGCTAGATAGTGCTCAAAGATCAACGTCATGTAGATTCATGATGTGAACGAAATTCACCTTACATAGGCATAACACGCAAATTGAGAAAATTCTGACATGTGGCCTTTAATTGAATTTTGTACTATGATGACATCAATGAAATAAAAAGCAGTGTGTATTTATTTTGTAGGCAATTGCCGCACTAACAAGATACCGCAATTCGGAAGAAAATCAATCAATATTATGAGAAATACACTAAATTGTCCATAAATATAATGACGTCATAATATGCAATTTTTTTTTTGACTTCCAAGGCCATTATGATGACGTCAGGATGCATTTAATGGCCAAATGAGATATGAAATCATATCTCCGACTCATACTCTATCTAAATATGAAAAAAAAACTTGGCAGTCCTTGTTCATCCCAATGGACTTTTTATAGGCATGTTTTTGCCCATATATGCTATGTAATATATGAGCTCGCGCGCACGGATATTTATATTGAACGGACGATCATTCCGTTATTAATAGTGATAAAGAGATGAACATGGTGTCAAAATGCTTGGAAAAATGTGTCAAACATGATGACAGGGAAAATGCGCCGATAATATGTTGCAAAATGCCAGAACGCGCAAAAAACGCGCGCGCATGAGCGTTTGAGTGATTTTTTGTCAAATGCTCCATATGGCTTGAAACGTATGCAAAAAAAATTAGGAATGATTTGGAGCATTTTTAATTTTTGCGCGCACGTAAACGCGCGCACAGACGCGTACGCGCGGATTTGCGCACGTTTTTTTAATCTTAAATTGACCGGTAGGATATTGATCTTATTCATAATAAATATGAATGAAAAATTACTTTCCGTTTTGAAGATATGATCATAAGTTGATTTTCACAAAATGGCGCCTAGATGACGTCACGAAAATGTTGAGTCTTTGAAATGTCATGCAGTTCTAAGTTAGACTAAGATCTATCATCATTGAAAGTTTCATGACAATGGCTTTTGCCATTCTTGAGATATCCTGCGAACAAAATTGAGGAAGAATAATAATAATTTCTTCTTTACAGACACAAAATAAATACTAGACTTTAATTCGTCACTTAGACGAATTAGGTGATACGTATGATAATGGTTTACATAACGAATAATGCATTACACGATATATTATTTTGTAAAATGCTTCTCCCATTTATATGCTTCTCCCATTATGATCTATTCATATGTCAAGATTAAATTGTGTCTTCTTGATCATCATGGATCTAGGGAAGATAGATTGAAACAATATATGACCTTTGACCTTGTGCAGTAACCAGTTACACATTTGACTCTAATTTACATCATGAAGAACACCTTTTGACGATTTTATCTTATTCAAAGAAATGAAAATGTAATTGATAAATGATTATCATCATTATGATAATGATGATCATGATGATAATGATCATGAGCGCGATCATGACATCTGATTGAAAAAATGAGGGTTGATTTAGATAGCATATAGTCTCAGCTACAACATACTTAAAAATCAAACAAATCCAAGCCGAAATAACGGCGATATTGCTCGCACAAGACAGGAATGTAGATTCCAGATTTGAGAAAAAGTCATCTACCATAGGGATTACACGCAAAAAGTAATGGATTAAGTGAAAATAGGGTAATAATAAAGTAAAAAGTGTTGTTTATGACATTATTTGTGATTCTACGTGTTTAAATAATCAAAGGAGATGGTACAGTGAAGGTCAAAAGGAAAAAAAAGTGAAGAAAAAAATTGTTGGAGACACCCGGACTCGAACCAGGGATCTCGAGGTTGGAAGTCAAGTGCGTTACCGATATACCAAACATCTCCCATAGCGATTACACGTAAACGGAAAATGGAATTCTGAAATCCTACTTTGCAAGTGAAATATGACCATGATCCCGGCATCTAATCGAATAAAAGGGCACAAATATGATAGCTCATAGTCTCAGCTACAACATATCCAAAGCTCAGCGAAAACAAAGCTAAAACAACGGAGATTTTGCTCGCGAAAGACAGGAGCGTAGAATCCAGTTTTGAGAAAAAGTCATGTCTCATAGAGAATCCACGCAAAATGCGAAAAATTGACATGCCTCCTTTAATCGCAAAAATACACCATGATACTTTTGTCAAAAATAAAAACTGTGAACTACATTTGTAGAAAATTGTCTCAGCTAGAACATATCAAAATTGAAAAGAAAATTGATCAATATTTTCAGAGATACAATCAATTTTCCAAAAATATGCTGACGTCATAATATGCAAATTGAAATTTGAGTTTGGAGGCCATTATGATGACGTCATGAGTTAATTGAGGATAAAATGAGACATGAAATCATATTTCCGACTCATAATCTATCCAAATCTTAAAAAATATTTGGAGTTTCTATCTATTCTAAAGAGTTACAATGAATTTTATATAGGCATGTTTTTGCCCATGTATTGTGGATAAAGATAACGCAAATCCGCGCGTGCTGTCAACTTTGACGGACGCTCATTGCGTTAATAAAAGGTGAAAAAATTATCAAAATGCTTGGAAAAATGTACCAAATATGATGACAGAAAAAAATTGGCGATTCTATGTTGCAAAATGCCAGTACGCGCGAAAACGCGCGCGCATGCGCGTGTGCATAATTTTTTTATCAAATGCTCCATATGGCCTGAAACGTATGCAAATTTTTTTTTGGATGATTTAGAGCATTTTAATTTTTTGCGCGCGCGTAAACGCGCGGATGAGCGCGCACGCGCTCATTTACGCACGTTTATTGACCTAAAATTGACCGGACGGATATTGATCTTAATCATGATAATTATGAGTGAAAAATAACTATCCGTTATGAAGATATGATCATAAGTTGATTTTCACAAAATGGCGCCTAGATGACGTCACGATAATGTTGACTCTCTAAAAAGTCACGCAGTTCTAAGTTAGACTAAGATCTATCATCATTGAAAGTTTCATGACAATGGCTTTTGCCATTCTTGAGATATCCTGCGAACAAAATTGAGGAAGAATAATAATAATTTCTTCTATACAGACACAAAATAAATACTAGACTTTAATTCGTCACTTAGACGAATTAGGTGATACGTATGATAATGGGTTAAATAAAGAATAATGCATTACACGATATATTATTTTATGAAATGCTTCTCCCATTTATATGCTTCTCCCATTATGATCTATCCATATGTCAAGATTAAATTGTGTCTCCTTGATCATCATGGATCTAGGGAAGATAGATTGAAACAATATATGACCTTTGACCCTGTGCAGTAACCAGTTACACATTTGACTCTAATTTACATCATGAAGAACACCTTTTGACGATTTTATCTTATTCAAAGAAATGAAAATGTAATTGATAAATGATTATCATCATTATGATAATGATGATCATGATGATCATGATCATGATTATGAGCACGATCATGACATCTTATTGAAAAAATGAGGGTTGATTTAGATAGCATATAGTCTCAGCTACAACATACTCAAAAATCAACAAAATCCAAGCCGAAATAACGGCGATATTGCTCGCAAAAGACAGGAATGTAGACTCCAGATTTGAGAAAAAGTCATCTCCCATAGGGATCACACGCAAAAAGTAATGGATAAAGTGAAAATAGGGTAATAATAAAGTAAAAAGGGTTATTTATGACATTATTTGCGATTCTACGTGTTTACATAATCAAAGGAGATGGTACAGTGAAGGTCGAAAAGAAAAAAAAGTGAAGCAAAAAATTGTTGGAGACACCCGGACTCGAACCAGGGATCTCGAGGTTGGAAGTCAAGTGCGTTACCGATATACCAAAACATCTCCCATAGCAATTACACGTAAACGGGAAATGGAATTCTGAAATCCTACTTTGCAAGTGAAATATGAGCATGATCCCGGCATCTAATCGAAAAATAAAGGGCACACTGGTGATAGCTCATTGTCTCAGCTACAACATATCCGAAGCTCAGCGAAAACGAAGCTAAAACAACGGAGATTTTGCTCGTGAAAGACAGGAGTGTAGAATCCAGTTTTGAGAAAAAGTCATGTCCCATAGAGAATACACGCAAAATGTGAAAAAATTGACATGCCTCCTTTAATCGCAAAAACACACCATGATACTTTTGTCAAAAATAAAAATTGTGAATACTGCATTTGTAGAAAATTGTCTCAGCTAGAACATATCAAACTTTGAAAGAAAATTGATTGAAATTTACAGAGATACAATCAATTTTCCAAAAATAGGCTGACGTCATAATATGCAAATTGAAATTTTGAGTTTGGAGGCAATTATGATGACGTCATGAGTTAATTGAGGATCAAATGAGACATGAAATCATATCTCCGACTCATAAATTATCTAAATATGAAAAAATATTAGGAGTTTCTATCTATTCTAAAGAGTTACAATTAATTTTATATAGGCATGTTTTTGCCCATATATTGTGGATAAAGAAAACGCAAATCCGCGCGTGCTGTCAACTTTGACGGACGCTCATTGCGTTAATAAAAGGTGAACAAATAATCAAAATGCTTGGAAAAATGTACCAAACATGATGACAGTAAAAAATCGGCGATTCTATCTCGCAAAATGCCAGTACGCGCGAAAACGCGCGCGCATGCGCGTGTGCGTAATTTTTTTATCAAATGCTCCATATGGCCTGAAACGTATGTAAAAAAAATTTGGGATGATTTGGAGCATTTAAAAAAATTTCGCGCGCGTAAACGCGCGGACAAATGCGTACGCGCCTTTTTGCGCGCATTTTTTGACCTGAAATTGACCGGACGGATATTGATCTTATTCATGATAAATATGAATGAAAAATCACTTTTCGTTATGAAGATATGATCATAAGTTGATTTTCACAAAATGGCGCCTGGATGACGTCACGATAATTTTGAGTCTTTGAAAAGTCACGCAGTTCTAAGTTAGACTAAGATCTATCATCATTGAAAGTTTCATGACAATGGCTTTATTCATTCTTGAGATATCTTGCGAACAAATTCGAGGAAGAATAATAAAAATAAATAATAACTAGACTTTAATTCGTCACTTAGACGAATTAGGTGATACGTATGATAGTGGTTTACATAGCGAATAATGCGTTACACGATATATTATTTTGTAAAATGCTTCTCCCATTTATATGCTTCTCCCATTATGATCTATTCATATGTCAAGATTAAATTGTGTCTCCTTGATCATCATGGATCTAGGGAAGATAGATTGAAACAATATATGACCTTTGACCCTGTGCAGTAACCAGTTACACATTTAACTCTAATTTACATCATGAAGAACACCTTTTGACGATTTTTATCTTATTCAAAGAAATGAAAATGTAATTGATAAATGATTATCATCATTATGATAATGATGATCATGATGATCATGATCATGATCATAAGCGCGATCATGACATCTTATTGAAAAAAAAGAGGGTTGATTTAGATAGCATATAGTCTCAGCTACAACATACTCAAAAATCAACAAAATCCAAGCCGAAATAACGGCGATATTGCTCGCAAAAGACAGGAATGTAGAATCCAGATTTGAAAAAAAAAGTCATCTCCCATAGGGATTACACGCAAAAAGTAATGGATTAAGTGAAAATAGGGTAATAATAAAGTAAAAAGGGTTATTTATGACATTATTTGCGAATCTACGTGTTTAAATAATCAAAGGAGATGGTACAGTGAAGGTCAAAAGGAAAAAAAAAAGTGAAAAAAAAAGTGTTGGAGACACCCGGAATCTCGAGGTTGGAAGTCAAGTGCGTTACCGATATACCAAAACATCTGCCATAGCGATTAATTACACGTAAACGGGAAATGGAATTCAGAAATCCTACTTTGCAAGTGAAATATGAGCATAATCCCGGCATCTGATCGAAATATAAAAGGCACACGTGTGATAGCTTATTGTCTCAGCTACAACATATTCGAAGCTCAGCGAAAACAAAGCTAAAATATGGGAGATTTCGCTCGCAAAAGACAGGAGTGTAGAATCCAGTTTTGAGAAAAAGTCATGTCCCATAGAGAATACACGCAAAATGTGAAAAATTGACATGCCTCCTTTAATCGCAAAAGTACGCCTTGATGCCTTAGTCAAAATGAAAAATTGTGGCAACTATACTTGTAGCAAATTGTCTCAGCTAGAACATATCAAAATTTAAAAGAAAATTGATCAATATTTACAGAGATACAATTAATTTTCCAAAAATATGCTGACGTCATAATATGCAAATTGAAATTTTGAGTTTGGAGGCCATTATGATGACATCATGAGTTAATTGAGGGTCAAATGAGACATGAAATCATATCTCCAACTCATAATCTATCTAAATATGAAAACATATTGGGAGTTCCCATCCATTCTGAACAGTTACAATGAATTTTGTATAGGCATGTATTTGTCAATGTATGGTGGATAAAGATAACGCAGATCTGCGCGTGCTGTCAACTTTGACGGACGCTCATTGCGTTATTAAAAGGTGAACAAGTTATCAAAATGCTTGGAAAAATGTATCAAATATAATGACAGAAAAAATTCGGCGATTCTATATTGCAAAATGCCAGTACGCGCGAAAATGCGCGCGCATGCGCGTGTGCGTAATTTTTTTATCAAATGCTCCATATGGCCTGAAACGGATGTAAAAAAAAATTGGGATGATTTGGAGCATTTTAATTTTTTTCGCGCGCGTAAACGCGCGGACATAAGCGTACGCGCATTTTTGCGCGCATTTATTGACTTGAAATTGACCGGACGGATATTGAGTTTAATCATGATAAATATGAATGAAAAATGGCTTTCCTTTATGAAGATATGATCATAAGTTGATTTTCACAAAATGGCGCCTGGATGACGTCACGATGACCTTGACTGTCTGAAAAGTCACACAGTTCTAAGTTAGACTAAGATCTATCATCATTGAAAGTTTCATGATAATGGCTTTATTCAGTCTTGAGATATCCTGCGAACAAATTTGAGGAAGAATAATAAAAATAAATAATAATAATAATAATAATAATAAAGAAAAATCTTGACGAAATCAAAAGGTGATACGTTGACTTCGTTACGTATCACCTAATAATAAAGAAAAATCTTGACGAAATCAAAAGGTGATACGTAGACTTCGTTACGTATCACCTAACTAGACTTTAATTCGTCACTTAGACGAATTAGGTGATACGTATGATAATGGTCTATATAACGAATAATGCATTACACGATATATTATTTTGTAAAATGCTTCTCCCATTCATATGCTTCTCCCATTATGATCTATTCATATGTCAAAATTAAATTGTGTCTCCTTGATCATCATGGATCTAGGGAAGATAGATTGAAACAATATATGACCTTTGACCCTGTGCAGTAACCAGTTACACATTTGACTCTAATTTACATCATGAAGAACACCTTTCGACGATTTTTATCTTATTCAAAGAAATGAAAATGTAATTGATAAATGATTATCATCATTATGATAATGATGATCATGATGATCATGATCATGAGCGCGATCATGACATCTTATTGAAAAAATGAGGGTTGATTTTGATAGTATATAGTCTCAGCTACAACATACTCAAAAATCAACAAAATCCAAGCCGAAATAACGGCGATATTGCTCGCAAAAGACAGGAATGTAGACTCCAGATTTTAGAAAAAGTCATCTCCCATAGGGATTACACGCAAAAAGTAATGGATTAAGTGAAAATAGGGTAATAATGAAGTAAAAAGGGTTATTTATGACATTATTTGCGAATCTACGTGTTTAAATAATCAAAGGAGATGGTACAGTGAAGGTCAAAAGGAAAAAAAAAAGTGGGAAAAAAAGTGTTGGAGACACCCGGACTCGAACCAGGGATCTCGAGGTTGGAAGTCAAGTGCGTTACCGATATACCAAAACATCTCCCATAGCGATTACACGTAAAGGGGAAATGGAATTCAGAAATCCTACTTTGCAAGTGAAATATGAGCATGATCCCGGCATCTAATCAAAAAATAAAAGGCACACTTTTGTTAGCTCATTGTCTCAGCTACAACATATCCAAAGCTCAGCGAAAACTAAGCTAAGACAACGGAGATTTTGCTCGCAAAAGACAGGAGTGTAGTATCCAGTTTTGAGAAAAAGTCATGTCCCATAGAGAATACACGCAAAATGCGAAAAATTGACATGCCTCCTTTAATCGCAAAAATACACCATGATACTATTGTCAAAAAAAAAATTGTGAATACTACATTTGTAGAAAATTGTCTCAGCTAGAACATATCAAAATAAAAAAGAAAATTGATCCATATTTACAGAGATACAATCAATTTTCCAAAAATATGCAAACGTCATAATATGCAAATTAAAATTTTGAGTTTGGAGGCCATTATGATGACGTAATGAGTTAATTGAGGATAAAATGAAACATGAAATCATATCTCCGACTCAAAATCTATCCAAATATGAAAAAATATTAGGGGTTTCTATCTATTCTGAAGAGTTACAATGAATTTTATATAGGCATGTTTTTGCCCATGTATTGTGGATAAAGATAACGCAAATCCGCGCGTGCTGTCAACTTTGACGGACGCTCATTACGTTAATAAAAGGTGAACAAATTATCAAAATGCTTGGAAAAATGTACCGAATATGATGACAGAAACAAATCGGCGATTCTATGTTGCAAAATGCCAGTACGCGCGAAAACGCGCGCGCATGCGCGTGTGCGCAATTTTTTTTATCAAATGCTCCATATGGCCTGAAACGTATGCAAAAAAAAATTGGGATGATTTGGAGCATTTTAAATTTTTGCGCGCGCGTAAACGCGCGGACGAACGCGCACGCGCGCATTTGCGCATTTATATTGACCTCAACTTGACCGGACGGATATTTATTCTAATCGTGATAATTATGAATGAGAAATACTTTTCTGTTATGAAGATATGATCATTAGTTGATTTTCACAAAATGGCGCCTGGATGACGTCACGATAATTTTGACTCTCTAAAAAGTCACGCAGTTCTAAGTTAGACTAAGATCTATCATCATGGCAAGTTTCATGATAATGGCTTTATTCAGTCTTGAGATATCCTGCGAACAAATTCGAGGAAGAATAATAATAAATAATAACTAGACTTTAATTCGTCACTTAGACGAATTAGGTGATACGTATGATAATGGTTTACATAACGAATAATGCATTACACGATATATTATTTTATCAAATTCTTCTCCCATTATGATCCATCCATATCGTCGCCGTTTTCACGAACCGGCACAGCCCTACGCGCAACGAAATAAGTACATTCTGAGAAAAACGCGTTTTAAGTTTAACCCGTTTTAAAACCGCCAGAAACATGTCTTATATAAAACTGTGTATCACAAAATACATATCAACTAAAAGAAAATATTCTGTATTTTCTAAACATATCATTTGTATAGTTTAATGATTATTACTTTTAATGTTACAAAGCTCTGAACTCTCGTGCCGGTTCGTGAAAATAAAAAATTGCTGTTTACGTAGCAAACATATTTTCACGAACCGGCACGGTCGCCTGTGTCGTCTGTCAAGCGCTGAATTTGTTTTCACGAACCGGCACAAGACAGTGTGCGCATGCGCGCTCTACGTAACAATGCGTTATTAATGTTGTCTTTTCATGCAGGAGTACCATTATGTGCATGTAGCACACTTTGATCTCGTGCTATCTTCTTCGAGCTAATCATATGATTTTATGTTTTAGCTTGTTCTTAAGACATCCCGAATGGTGATCCTCAGGACAATACCAATATCCTTAAAATTCTGTACCACATGGGTATTAGGATTTCAAAACAATTTAGATGAGATTTTTACACACGTTCATGACATTTCGTTCGTGCAAAGACAAAAAATTAATTCATGAAAAAATACGAATTTTGAAAAGAAATGAATTATCAATAGTTCAATATTTCAAACATTACCGTATCCGTTATACCCGAATATTCATGATTTCATTTTGTAGAATGACATACTAAGAAGGTAGAATCTTTATCTCATTTCATCTTTAAAATATTTGCATCATAAGCAACCAGTAGGCCTATTATTTTGGCTTTGATATAGGCCTATAATCACTCTACCAATTTTTTCTTTGTATGTACACTGTTGATTCTCTTTTATTCCCTCTTTTCCTCATCCTTCTACAAGTTTGATATGTCACTTAATTTCTCTTTTGATCTTTATCTCGTGATCTCCCCCTCCCCCCACTCTCTTTTCACGTTTTTGCTTTTGTTCTCTTTGTTTTTTTTTTTGGGGGGGGGGGTTGTCCCTGCTGTATCTCTCTCCCTCTCTCTTTATTTCACTGTCCCTAAATCAATACATTAAAACATCTCATAAATATTCAAATACAGATACAATTCTATAACAGTTACTTATGAACAATCATGAACGAAAACAATTGTGCCAATTAACATCATTGGAAGAACAGAGTACACAGAAAACGGCTTATTGGATTTAAAAAAATTTAATCTTGGTTCTTAAGAGAACACTCTTGGGTAAACTGATTCAATGTGAGACATTACTGATTTTAACAAGAGGAAATCATATTTTCCCATCATTTGGTTGTCATTTCAGTTATAATAAATCACAGAATCTATACAATTTATTTAAATACACATTTTTTAGTTCCTGTATTCACAAATTCATTTTCTTTGAATCATTAATGAGTAAACACATTCAATTTTTAGTTCCTTTTTGATTTTTGATTTTTTAATTTTATTTTGGGGTTAGAACAATGCAACTTTTAAGTAATACCAGTGTATTTATGATAACATTTTGTACTCAATAAAAGTCACTGAGCTTTTAATTAATGATGTATTGATTGTTCAAATACAGTTCACAAGTCACATAATGATGTCTAAATGATTCCTGTAATACCAATTTATATAAAGGGGCTACAATTATGTGTACTTGTATGAATAGAAGTGTAACAACAACGTTAACTGTTCATTGAAGAACAAAGTAATTAAGTACTTAAAAGACTCTTTTTTTTTTTCTTTTCAAAAACACAACTGAGATGGCGTAAATATTCATATTTCAAATGATAGCGCCGTTAAAACCAAAAGCAACAACAATATTCAATTTAACCATTTACATTTCCCTACCTACATTTACTGCTAGTCTATTTTCATTGCATTTTAGCCAATATTAAACAATAATTTATAGTTCATTCAATCCTAATTATTCATTAAATATATTTCATCTCATAGGAAACACAAATTGTACAAATAAAAAATATCTACATTATCTACAGAGTCAATTGAATTTTATTTTCAATACTAGTATTATAAATAAATAAATACATGTATACGTCTATTAATGATGTATTTATGAACACAAATAAGTGAAGTGCCACAGTTTAAGAATGTTCTAAATATAGTTCACACAGGCAGCTTGTATTATATGTATTCTGTATATGAACAGTCTTTTCTCTTATAATTGGTAATACTTTGAGGTAGACTTTTTATAACAAAAAACTTATTTACACTTCAATCTTAATATTTTCAGAACAACAATTGCAACAAAAAAAATAACAATGGTTATAATGACAATTAGGAGACTACAATAAATATGCTATGTCACATAATGTGCCGTGATGAAAGAGCTTGTTTGTTTCTTCCAAGACACATTTGGTACTTATGACCCTTTCCCAATTCTTCTACTTGTCAAGTAAATTATAATCCTTAAATAGCAGCTACAAAATGTAACAATAAGATGTTCATCCTTTGAATGTAACACTATCAAGATCAAAAGTACCATAATATTCTGACTTCCTACTTATTATCAATACGGAATCAAACAGCAATAAATTCAAATGTTGATTACACAGTATCATACAATGAACAAAATTTTCTATGTCATAGAGCATATTAAATTCAATAGGTCATATATCAATTAACTCTTTACAAGTAAATGTTTACCTTGACATTTCACACTTTATGGTGTCAAAGATGTTTGAAAAATGTGGTTTTACATACACGTCATTGAAGAAAATTTAATGGGTACAATACTTCAACTGATCCATCTTGTCTACGGGATCCAAGCTCATCGCACAATAAAATCAATAATTATAAACAAAAAAGTTCCTGTGATCAGATATGAAAGAAGATATCCTCAGGATTGATGATATTATAGTCTTTAACAAAGACTGAGGTGCAACATATAATCACAAAAGGGTGACAGTGCAGTAAAAATGATGTGCAATACAAATGGGGTGTACATAGAATGCTAGAACATAAAAAAAGGTGATAGTTAGCATTAGAGAAGGTGCTGTGAATGAAGAAATACTTAGGTGCAACATATACAATCACAAAAGGGTGACAGTGCAGTAAAAATGATGTGCAATACAGATGGGGTGTACATAGAATGCTAGAACATAAAAAAAGGTGATAGTTAGCATTAGAGAAGGTGCTGTGAATGAAGAAATACTTAGGTGCAACATATACAATCACAAAAGGGTGACAGTGCAGTAAAAATGATGTGCAATACAAATGGGGTGTACATAGAATGCTAGAACATAAAACAAGTTGACAGTTAGCATTAGAGAAGGTGCTGTGAATGAAGAAATACGCAGGAAGTGTGGTGCTGGTCTTTAACAGGGACTGAGGTGCAACATATAATCACAAAGGGGTGACAGTGCAGTAAAAATGATGTGCAATACAGATGGGATGTACATAGAATGCTAGAACATAAAATAAGTTGACAGTTAGCATTAAAGAAGGTGCTGTGAATGAAGAAATACTTAGGTGCAACATATACAATCACAAAAGGGTGACAGAGCAGTAAAAATGATGTGCAATACAGATGTGGTGTACATAGAATGCTAGAACATAAAATAAGTTGACAGTTAGCATTAAAGAAGGTGCTGTGAATGAAGAAATACTTAGGTGCAACATATACAATCACAAAAGGGTGACAGAGCAGTAAAAATGATGTGCAATACAGATGTGGTGTACATAGAATGCTAGAACATAAAATAGGTTGACAGTTAGCATTAGAGAAGGTGCTGTGAATGAAGAAATACTTAGGTGCAACATATACAATCACAAAAGGGTGACAGAGCAGTAAAAATGATGTGCAATACAGATGTGGTGTACATAGAATGCTAGAACATAAAACAAGTTGACAGTTAGCATTAGAGAAGGTGCTGTGAATGAAGAAATACTTAGGTGCAACATATACAATCACAAAAGGGTGACAGTGCATTAAAAACGATGTGCAATACAGATGGGGTGTACATAGAATGCTAGAACATAAAACAAGTTGACAGTTAGCATTAGAGAAGGTGCTGTGAATGAAGAAATACTTAGGACTGGTGCTCTAGTCTTTACAAAGACTGAGGTACAAGAGAACCAAGGATTGTCCACTCTAGATGTGTTGATGCTTGTCCGGCTTACCAAAATTCAAAGTTCTTCTTTTATTGGTTGGGTAAGTTGTCCAATTATTATTATAGCAATGTTGAGTACTTGGTGAAATATCTCAAGAATCTAGAGGGAAAAATGAAAGGAAAGAACACGATCGAGTCATAAAATGAGTATGCTCTTTTTCTGTCAAGCTAAATCAACTAATCCAATATGATATTATATATATATATATATATATATATTCTTTTCAATAGCAAGTTGTCCAATTATTATTATAGCAATGTTGAGTACTTGGTGAAGTATCTCAGGAATCTAGAGGAAAGAATGAAAGGAAAGAACACAATCGAGTTATGAAATGATTATGCTCTTTTTCTGTCAAGCTAAATCAACTAAACCAATATTCTTTTCAATAGCAAGTTTTTGTTGTTGTTGATATACAGTTTTCAATAGATATGAAAAGTCACAGCGAACTGCCAAGGAATTTTAGTTTCCTTGTGTTTTCAAATACACGTATTAGTTTTTCCAAATAAAATGTCCATACCATCAAGTATGCATAATCAATCTGATTAATTTGACAAGTGAATACAATAAAATCCACATTTCCATTGGATTTACCATATTGCCTTCATACAAAAATGAGCTAGAGAATTTCCCTATTGCATAATATGTAGGCTATAGGTGAATCGCTCATTATATAGTAGGGGATTATGTTGAGCCACAATAGTATGATGCTATCGATTCAACTTTGGGGACAACTATTATCTAGAATGTGATACACCAGTGTTATTTCCCTTTACTCATGATTTACATACTATAATCTTGGTTAAACAGTGTTAATTACTCCGAGAAGTCAAAGGATTACAAACACTGCCACACTTGACATTCCATCTTAAACAGCAATACTTTTTCATCCTAACTTATCTTCAATGTAATGAAGGATTTCAGTCAAATTAATTATAGTTACATCACAGAAGTGATTATAATCTTGGAGATAAACAATGAATTATTTCATAGGCTCTATAAAAATTCACCTTCGTATCATTATCAACATCAAAGCAATTCTACATATTTTTCAGTTCTCATATTCCTCCTAATAAGGTGTTCCTTGAAAAATATTGTCAGTTGTTATAAGTGCCAATTAATGAGGAAGTTGGCGATAGAATGCCTGATAGTCAGGATGGGCAATAACAGGAATACGGCCTTGACAGAGTGTCATTAGATCGTCGTACTTTCCCTTGGAAAGTTTTGGACTACCACCCTCATATAGGCACTGAGGTTCATCTCGGACATTTATCACTGTCCTGTTCCTTCTGGAGCCTTCAATTAGAAGGGGATGGAAGGACTCCTCCGTGTGGCTATTCTTGAAGAAGATGGAGTCTTCTTTTCCTCTCACAACCTTGATGACCATGAACTTGGTCCAAACAATGTCCAGGCCATCTTCAGAGGTGCGGTTCCTCAGAATGCCCCGCCTCTGGCTGTGCTGCTTCCAGTCAAGCACATCTGAGGATGTGACAGTGGTCACTGTGAAGGGAGCCTTTTCCCTTGCCATCTTACACACTGTTGTCAGCTGTGCAGGGTGAAATATCTCCTTATGTTGTCGGAGGCGTTTCTCGATGACACTATGCATTACATCGCCCTCGGATTGGCCATGGTTAGTCGCAAAGTAATTGATTGTGATGTCATTGATATTCTTTGATGAAGCTAACATCGACATCATCATCCCGGGCAAAATGGAGTTCTTATTCTGCCCCACACAACCATCACAAAAGAACTCCACGACTTTTACACCCTTTGCATCTTGCCATTCAAGAAATTTCTTCAGGCAAGAAGCAATCTCACAGGCACCACGACCTGTTTGGCCTTCATGCGAAAGAAAGCAATGGCCCTCCCGCGTTCCGAGATTATAGATGGTGAAATTGTAGTTGGCCAGTCTTCTTTTGTAGAAAATTTCGGCTCGCATGGACTGAGGCAGGTACATCACTTGCTGCAGGTCAAACACTGCAGCACAGTAAGTAGGATCAGCCTGTGCTTTCTCTTTAGCTGCCTGCTTCTTCTGCCGAACACCTTCCTTTTCAGCAATGTGCTGTTGATGCTCAATCTGTAGGCTCGCTTTCTGCTCTGGGGTGCCTCTGTAGAATGAATCGCAGAGCCCACACTGGTCTTTTTTGGGCCGATGGAACTTCAAATTCATACCTTTAAGGGTTGACAAGTAGAGACTACAAGATGCTCCTTCGGGGTGGTCTGAGCGATACATCTTGTACATGGTGGATACACACAAGTCGGAAGATAAGTAGTGGCAGGTAGAATTAGCTCGACAATAATGGGAGTCAACTCGAGGAAACCTATTGATGTGCTTGGTCACCTCCTCTCTCAAGGCTTCGTCCCGAACCTTGCGTGGTGCCTGCCTTCCTCCTCGTCTGTCTGTGTCCAGAATTCCACATGGCATGCATTTTTCAAGCACGGTACGCACTTGTCGATGTGAGACTGCAATAGTGTTGGTGAACATAGTCTTACATACTTGGCGTTTCTGATGAGGGTCCGTGGTTGAAGGCAGAAAATAGAAGACCATTTTTCTCATGTCATCTCGGATCTCTAGGTGCCTTGCGATCCACTCTCTTTGTTTTTGGAGATCATTGAGGTCATAGAAATGCTGTCTTATGTCCTTTCGTTCTTCATCACTGATCTCTTGACATTGATAACTTCGCAACCTACAAGCCTTGCAGTTTCGTACAAATGGTGCATTTCTTCTTCCCTCAATTTTCCTGTTGGTTTTTTCAGTGACATAGGAATTTCCACTGTTCCTCTGTTTCTTGACATGAAAATTACGGCTCTTTGGAGACTTAACTGGTTGCTCAAATAGTGGTGCACCCTCACCATCTACGAGGAAGTCTTCTGGCTGTAAATTGACATTTTCATCAGAGTAGGATGGAGTTGATATAGATGTACTGACATCAACTGATGGATATGAATCATCAGGGCCAAGACTGGTACTTGAGAGAATACTAAAAATAGCGTTGCTAAGATCAGAGAGGGCATCTACATCCGTAGATGCAATACTGTTACCATGGGTGACATTTGATTCCCTGGAATCAGCAATGATACTAGGAGTGTGTACACTTGATGCACGTGGAGCAATTGGACAGTTGCTAAGATCAGAGACGGCATCTACATTCGTAGATGCAATACTGTTACCAAGGGTGACATTTGACTTGCTGGAATCACTAACGATACTAGAAGTGCAAACACATGATGCACGTGGAGCACTTGGACCGTTGGTAAGATCATAGACGGCATCTACATTCATAGATGCAATACTGTTACTAAGGGTGACATTTGACTTGCTGGAATCACCGATGATACAAGGAGTGTGTACACTTGATGCACGTGGAGCACTTGGACCGTTGCTAAGATCAGAGAGGGCATCTACATCCGTAGATGACATATGGTTACCAAGGGTGACAATTGACTTGCTGGAATCGCCGATGGTACTAGGGGTGTTAGGAGTGCGTACACTTGATGCACATGGAGCACTTGGACCGTTGCTAAGATCAGAGAGGGCATCTACATCTGTAGATGAAATACTGTTACCAAGGGTGACATTTGACTTGCTGGAATCACTGACGATACTAGAATTGCGAACACTTGATGCACGTGGAGTACTTGGACCGTTGGTAAGATCAGAGACGGCATCTACATTCATAGATGCAATACTGTTACTAAGGGTGACATTTGACTTGCTGGAATCACCGATGATACAAGGAGTGTGTACACTTGATGCACTTGGAGCACTTGGACCGTTGCTAAGATCAGAGAGGGCATCTACATCCGTAGATGACATATGGTTACCAAGGGTGACAATTGACTTGCTGGAATCGCCGATGGTACTAGGGGTGTTAGGAGTGCGTACACTTGATGCACATGGAGCACTTGGACCGTTGCTAAGATCAGAGAGGGCATCTACATCCGTAGATGACATATGGTTACCAAGGGTGACAATTGACTTGCTGGAATCGCCGATGGTACAAGGAGTGTGTACACTTGATGCACGTGGAGCACTTGGACCGTTGCTAAGATCAGAGAGGGCATCTACATCCGTAGATGACATACGGTTACCAAGGGTGACAATTGACTTGCTGGAATCGCAGATTGTACTAGGAGTGTGTACACTTGATGCACGTGGAGCACATGGAGCGTTGCTAAGATTAGAGAGGGCATCTACATCCGTACATGAGATGGGATTACCAAGGGTGACATTTGAATTGTTAGAATCGCCGATGGTAGTGGAAGTGTGAACACTTGATGCACATGGAACCTGCTGGCAAGCATGAGTTGAGGGAATGCTAGTTATGGTACTAGAAAAGAGGTTACAATGTTGTTTAAATGAGTTTACATCAACATTATGGAGGCGGAATGCTACATTATGATAGAAGCAATTTTCACTTTGTTCAAAGTGTGGAAAACAAAGGAGACAATTACATCTATGGCAAGCAGCCCACACATCATGTTTACAGAAAAAACTGTCACACATTCCATAGCTCTTCTTGTGCAATCTCTTCCTTTCTGCTTGGTTTTCGTTCTTGAGACTTTGTTCTGGAAAGTGCAATCAAGAAAGAGAGAGAGAGAGAGAGACTCTAATTCATGTTTTAAAGCTGTATTAGACTTGCTTGAATACGAAAAGCAAGGAGTATTCTTATTCTAGGATAGATTAATTTTTACATCAACAGAATTATAGTTATTATTAAATATTGTAAATGTCCCAGAGTATAAAACAATCATAGCATATGTACAGGGTATTAGAATCTAATCATTTTGACAAGAAAATGCTAAACAATAAAGGGCAACTTTCCTTTCAAACTTAAAATGTGCTTACCTGGGAAGACGACAAAACCTGGCTATTTACCGGTTTCCTTTGGGATCGCACAGCAATGTAAACAAAAAACCTGATTTTCTTTAAAACTTATAAAGTTTGTAAGACTTACCTTATTATCTGATTCACAAAGTGGAAATATATTTTATGAAAAAACTTATATTTTTAAGATAAGAGACATACTTTTAGGTCTTTTGGTGAAAGTTGCCAATGGCATATCCATATCAGAGTCAGAGTCTTCCATATCAGAGTCAGAGTCTTCTGAAAAGAAGAGAGAGAGAGGGAAGATTTGGAGGTGTCAATATATTCATAATTATCTTCCAATCTACACAAAGTTTGAAAAATGATGGTAAAAACCAAATCACCCTATTGACAAGAAAAGGCTAGACAATATAGGGAAACTTTCCTTTCAAACTTAACATGCGCCCATGTGGGATGTCTACAAAACCAGGATTTTTCGGTTCCAACTTCCATGGGGATCATTGCACAGCATGTAAACAAACAAAAAACAGATTTAAAAAAAAAAACATTATACGGTTTCCATGACTTGCCTAATTATTTTTTAATAACTTTTTTCTTATAATGTAACTAGAATTACTGCACTTTCCAGCTTTTTTTTAACGATTGGATTTGTATGTCGCCTGGAGGACAGTCACAAATATCTGTGGTAAGAGCTGTGGCAATGGCTGAATACTGTAGTATCGATAGCAAGATTACTAATGATTGAAAGAGGTTTCAAAACAACAGTTATTAAGTTAGAATATAATGGAAATATATTTTATGAAAAAATTAAATTTCAAAGATAAGAGACATACTTTTAGGTCTCTTGGTGAAAGTTGCCAATGGCACATCCATATCCGAATCAGAGTCTGAGTCTTCTGAAAAGAAGAGAGAGAGGGAAAAATTTAAATATATTCATAATTATCTGCCAATCTACACAGAGGTTGAAAGATGATGGTAAACCTAATGAAAGCAATGACAATATGCGTTTGTGGAAAAAATAATGCTTGATCTTTCATGCAATTCCTCAAATCCATTATGTTAAATGAAATTTGCTTTTGTTTCAGAAATAACATCACAGAAAAACCCTTTCTCTTAAAAGAAAAAAGGATTATTTTACAGATATTGACTGGTAGGTTGCGTAATATAACTCATTTGGTGGTCCAAAAAATCTGTTTTATTAGATAGCTTTGATTTAGTTTGTGTGACTTTAGAAATAGGTTTCTTTTGTTAATGTTTATGCAAGCACTCTGAGCTAAACCATTGTGACGTAATAGCTTAGGCGCGGATCCTTTATTTTACGCAGCTTAGTCATTATGACATACATGTATGCGGTCAGTCAATATATCACCAAAATTGACCAAACGTGAAAATATATCAATCGCGATCCCCGTAATGAATATCTTATGACACGCTGTTGACCAATCACACCTTAGCATCTCTCTGAGCTATCTTATATAAGATATTAGCCAACTAATTCAACCTAAATCATACAAAATCTACAAAATTTAACATTGAGAAACTATTTCAACTTTCATTTTGGGGGTTTGTAACTATTTAGCGAGTGAGGGCATTGTGAAACATCTAGCGTCCTACTTCTGTTTGAGGAAATTGTTCTTTGTGTTGACAAGTAATATTATTTAATACATGTTAATGAATGAAAACATCCTTCACATGGTTAGAACTTTTTAAAAAATGCTCTCTTTGCAGCTTATAAAAGCTAGAAAACCTGTAGACACAAAAGATTGATAAATGAAAGCTAAGGTTAAAGTTCAAATGAAAAGCAAAATTGTCATGAAAAAAAGTAAGTTGAACATGCAATAAGAGATCATAGGCCTACCTATTACATCCTGGGGAAAATCCATCTCTGAAGCCTCCACAGCAATAACCTTCCCCTCCCAGGGAACTCCTTCCCAAAGCATCGTCACTTTCGCACCCTCTCTAATCGGCTCTTGATAGATGAGTTCCGTCGTAGACACCACATTCTTCTCCACTCCATTGTCCCACTCAACCAGTACATCGACTGCTCCTTCTTGACTGAAGAAAAAAAAGGAAATGAAAACAAAACATATTCTATTTTCATTATTCATAAAAGGGGTCTTAGAAAATGAATTTTAAAAAGTTTGAAGTCAGGACTTGCATGACTTCTGGTGTACTCTCTCTCTCTCTCTCTCTCCTTGCCCCTTTGCTCACATTGAGGACAGATAAAAAAAAAATTCTATGCGTAATAAATTTTGAGTTAAAACAAAAAAATCTCATAGCTTTCAAGGACTAAACACAAAACAAGAATTCTCAGTGTATAATGGAGCATCATTACTTTCTTGCCTTTTGGGCATATATTATGTACCGTTATTAAAAGAAATTGAGACAGCGTAAAAACACATTGCTTGATAATTACAGAAGCGAAGGACATTAGTATATACTTGTATGAGATGTGCATTATTTGTTTCACAAAAGATAATGTGGTATTAAAATGAACATTAATTCAGATTCAGTAACGGTTCATCAAATTTCTAAACCTAGACAGTGCAGTTAGTGCATTTGCCTAGATTATTTTTCAACATCATACAAGCTAGGTAGTTCATGAATGATGAGTAAATACATGTAGGTGAAATGACTTAGAAAACACATCTTACCTCTTCTTTGACGGTGCTCTCTTCCTTTTAGTCATCACAACTTAAGGCTATCTAGGGACAAAGATAATGAAAGTCAGAATTATTCTACATACATGTATCTAAAAGAATCTTACCATGCTATTGTCATTTTCGTTCCCTCTACTGGGGTGAAATATACAGCACATCGCACAATCACATGCCCACTATATCATACATGTAGGTGTGCAAAATAGACACGCAGAGTCCCCTTTGGGCTCAATGTAGATCTAAGATCGACCTCGTACGTACGAGTGCTCTGTAAGGCAGTCTAATGTACTATGAGGTTAATCATAGGTTTACCTTAAGTTATGACCAAAGATACTAAAGGCACCGTAGGTAGTTGGTTTACCAATAATAATACTATTTTATTTTAAGCCTCATCTAACTGTTACTGTTAGATCTAACGTTATAGATCCACTCAGTCTGTAGTCAGATAGTCTACAGGTTATAATATAACCTTGTAACGTTATATCTACTATCTTGCTGAGTGAAAAGTAAATGTCAACAGAAGATTTGCTATCGGGAAGCTACCACTGACATTTTGTACTCGCGATCATAACGCCGGAGCAAACACTGCACTGAAATACCACCATTTCAATTATATGAACAATGAAGCCTGGGTCTGCATTACCAGCATACCAGCATAGATCTAGACCCTAGTCAGTGCTAGTAAGTATGACCACTAGACTATATAGATCTACTATAGTCTATGGCACTGACAGTGACATTCTATAATTGGTAGGGCCTAGATCTAGGTGAAATTTACATTTTTAATGGAAAATTTTGTTGCGGCGTAGATGTACCAATCATATATTAGATTGTAGATCTATTTGTAATTGTAAGTTAATTGTTATAGTCTAGTCCCACAATCAAAATAAACCTTATCTGCGGCTGCGTGCAGCTATTATAAACGAGTAACGCGTGTGGACTGGTTACATTTTTCTTCTTCTTCTTCTGGTTATGTCTGCCTCCTTCAAGATTAAAGATTCTTGCAAACTACTTAATCAATGTGTGTAATGACCGCAATCTACGTTCATTTGAGTGCTATACTGTATACAAATAAATAATTTATTAGACTATGATTTTTTATTTACAAATGTTTACATCACATGAACTGAAGGAGGAAGATCTAACTTAGATCTAGGTCTAGACCCTACTTAGTCTTAGATGATACGTTAGACTTCTATTTCTAGATCTAGGTCTTAGACCTAGATCTAGATCTAGTATGTGACATATTTTGCAATATCGTAAGATAATATGGTTATTTAATCTAGTTACGTTTGTACAACTAACGTTAGATTTAGCGATTAGATCAATGCACCATACATGGCATAATCCGTGTTAGTACTCGCACAGGATCGAGCGAGTGGGACCACGGTGTTTCACCTTCAATTTCACACATTTCATATACAGTCATAATGCTCCTTTAGAACGATTAAAATTGGGTTTTCATTATTCACAACTTTGGTTAACTTCTTACCGGGTCTTATTCTTCCTGAAGAATCTTCACATCTCCTAAGTGGGAGGATAAATTGAAGGGAAGCGGAGATTTCTGGTTTACAGCAGCCGCTGCCGAATCTAGATCTTCCGCATAATAAAGGACACACGAAGCTCGCAGACGATTTTTTATTTTCACGAACTGGCACAGACACTTATGTCGTTGGGAATGGCGCGCTATCATTTTCACGAACCGGCACGGACGACTATGCCAGTTCGTGAAAATATGATTTGCCTTTTTTGGCGTCTGTGTCGTTTTACTCGTTTATGTTACCATGGATATCTCAAAAACTAAAGCGTTTTGGATGCTGAAATTTGGTGAGATGAAAGATTGTTGATAACTTATGCTAAAAATGCAAAAAAAATAAAAACTACATTTTGAAGGGATTTCGGTGGCTTGTGCCGGTTCGTGAAAACGGCGACGATATGTCAAGATTAAATTGTGTCTCCTTGATCATCATGGATCTAGGGAAGATAGATTGAAACAATGACCTTTGACCCTGTGCAGTAACCAGTTACACATTTGACTCTAATTTACATCATGAAGAACACCTTTTGACGATTTTATCTTATTCAAAGAAATGAAAATGTAATTGATAAATGATTAGCATCATTATGATAATGATGATCGTGATGATCATGATCATGATCATGAGCGCGATCATGACATCTTATTGAAAAAATGAGGGTTGATTTAGATAGCATATAGTCTCAGCTACAACATACTCAAAAATCAACAAAATCCAAGCCGAAATAACGGCGATATTGCCCGCAAAAGACAGGAATGTAGACTCCAGATTTGAGAAAAAGTCATTTCCCATAGGGATTACACGCAAAAAGTAATGGATTAAGTGAAAATAGGGTAATAATAAAGTAAAAAGGGTTATTTATGACATTATTTGCGAATCTTCGTGTTTAAATATTCAAAGGAGATGGTACAGTGAAGGTCAAAAGGAAAAAAAAAGTGAAAAAAAAAGTGTTGGAGACACCCGGACTCGAACCAGGGATCTCGAGGTTGGAAATCAAGTGCGTTACCGATATACCAAAACATCTCCCATAGCGATTACACGTAAACGGGAAATGGAATTCAAAAATCCTTCTTTGCAAGTGAAATATGAGCATGATCCCGGCATCTAATCGAAAAATAAAGGACACACTTTGATAGCTCATTGTCTCAGCGACAACATATCCGAAGCTCAGCGAAAACGAAGCTAAAACAACGGAGATTTTGCTCGCGAAAGACAGGAGTGTAGAATCCAGTTTTGAGAAAAAGTCATGTCCCATAGAGAATACACGCAAAATGCGAAAAATTGACATGCCTCCTTTAATCGCAAAAATACACCATGATAATTTTGTCAAAAACAAAAATTGTGAATATTACATTTGTAGAAAATTGTCTCAGCTAGAACATATCAAAATTAAAAAGAAAATTGATCGATATTTACAGAGATACAATCAATTTTCCAAAAATATGCTGACGTCATAATATGCAAATTAAAATTTTGAGTTTGGAGGCCATTATGATGATGTCATGAGTTAATTGAGGATCAAATGAGACATGAAATCATATTTCCGACTCATAATCTATCCAAATATGAAAAAATATTAGGAGTTTCTATCTATTCTAAAGAGTTACAATGAATTTTATATAGGCATGTTTTTGCCCATGTCTTGTGGATAAAGATAACGCAAATCCGCGTGTGCTGTCAACTTTGACGGACGCTCATTGCGTTAATAAAAGGTGAACAAATTATCAAAATGCTTGGAAAAATGGACCAAATATGATGACAGAAAAAAATCTGCGATTCTATGTTGCAAAATGCCAGTACGCGCGAAAACGCGCGCGCATGCGCGTGTGCGTAATTTTTTTATCAAATGCTCCATATGGCCTGAAACGTATGCAAAAAAAATTTGGGATGATTTAGAGCATTTTTAATTTTTGCGCGCGCGTAAACGCGCGGACGAGCGCGCACGCGCGCATTTACGCACGTTTATTGACCTAAAATTGACCGGACGGATATTGATCTTAATCGTGATAATTATGAATGAGAAATACTTTTCCGTTATGAAGATATGATCATTAGTTGATTTTCACAAAATGGCGCCTGGATGACGTCACGATGACCTTGAGTCATTGAAAAGTCATGCAGTTCTAAGTTAGACTAAGATCTATCATCATGGCAAGTTTCATGATAATGGCTTTAGCCATTCTTGAGATATCCTGCGAACAAAATTGAGGAAGAATAATAATAATTTCTTCTATACAGACACAAAATAAATACTAGACTTTAATTCGTCACTTAGACGAATTAGGTGATACGTATGATAATGGTTTACATAACGAATAATGCATTACACGATATATTATTTTGCTTCTCCCATTCATATACTTCTCCCATTATGATCTATTCATATGTCAAGATTAAATTGTGTCTCCTTGATCATCATGGATCTAGGGAAGATAGATTGAAACAATATATGACCTTTGACCCTGTGCAGTAACCAGTTACACATTTGACTCTAATTTACATCATGAAGAACACCTTTTGACGATTTTATCTTATTCAAAGAAATGAAAATGTAATTGATAAATGATTAGCATCATTATGATAATGATGATCGTGATGATCATGATCATGAGCGCGATCATGACATCTTATTGAAAAAATGAGGGTTGATTTAGATAGCATATAATCTCAGCTACAACATACTCAAAAATCAACAAAATCCAAGCCGAAATAACGGCGATATTGCTCGCAAAAGACAGGAATGTAGACTCCAGATTTGAGAAAAAGTCATTTCCCATAGGGATTACACGCAAAAAGTAATGGATTAAGTGAAAATAGGGTAATAATAAAGTAAAAAGGGTTATTTATGACATTATTTGCGAATCTACGTGTTTAAATAATCAAAGGAGATGGTACAGTGAAGGTCAAAAGGAAAAAAAAGTGAAAAAAAAAGTGTTGGAGACACCCGGACTCGAACCAGGGATCTCGAGGTTGGAAGTCAAGTGCGTTACCGATATACCAAAACATCTCCCATAGCGATTACACGTAAACAGGAAATGGAATTCAGAAATCCTACTTTGCAAGTGAAATATGAGCATGATCCCGGCATCTAATCGAAAAATAAGGGGCACACTTGTGATAGCTCATTGTCTCAGCTACAACATATCCGAAGCTCAGCGAAAACGAAGCTAAAACAACGGAGATTTTGCTCGCGAAAGACAGGAGTGTAGAATCCAGTTTTGAGAAAAAGTCATGTCCCATAGAGAATACACGCAAAATGCGAAAAATTGACATGCCTCCTTTAATCGCAAAAATACACCATGATACTTTTGTCAAAAATAAAAATTGTGAACATTACATTTGTAGAAAATTGTCTCAGCTAGAACGTATCAAAATTAAAAAGAAAATTGATCCATATTTACAGAGATACAATCAATTTTCCAAAAATATGCTGACGTCATAATATGCAAATTAAAATTTTGAGTTTGGAGGCCATTATGATGACGTCATGAGTTAATTGAGGATCAAATGAGACATGAAATCATATCTCCGACTCATAATCTATCCAAATATGAAAAAAATATTAGGAGTTTCTATCTATTCTAAAGAGTTACAATGAATTTTATATAGGCATGTTTTTGCCCATGTATTGTGGATAAAGATAACGCAAATCCGCGCGTGCTGTCAACTTTGACGGACGCTCATTGCGTTAATAAAAGGTGAACAAATTATCAAAATGCTTGGAAAAATGTACCGAATATGATGACAGAAAAAAATCGGCGATTCTATGTTGCAAAATGCAAGTACGCGCGAAAACGCGCGCGCATGCGCGTGTGCGTAATTTTTTTATCAAATGCTCCATATGGCCTGAAACGTATGCAAACAAAATTTGGGATGATTTAGAGCATTTTTAATTTTTGCGCGCGCGTAAACGCGCGGACGAGCGCGCACGCGCGCATTTACGCACGTTTATTGACCTCAACTTGACCGGACGGATATTGATCTTAATCATGATAATTATGAATGAAAAATTATTATTCGTTATAAAGATATGATCATTAGTTGATTTTCACAAAATGGCGCCTGGATGACGTCACGATGACTTTGAGTCTTTGAAAAGTCACGCAGTTCTAAGTTAGACTAAGATCTATCATCATTGAAAGATTCATAACAATGGCTTCATTCAGTCTTGAGATATCCTGCGAACAAATTCGAGGAAGAATAATAAAAATAAATAATAATAATAATAATAATAAAGAAAAATCTTGACGAAATCAAAAGGTGATACGTTGACTTCGTTACGTATCACCTAATAAATAAATAAATAATAAAAATCTTGACGAAATCAAAAGGTGATACGTCTACGTACGTATCACCTAACTAGACTTTAATTCGTCACTTAGACGAATTAGGTGATACGTATGATAATGGTCTACATAACGAATAAGGCATTACACGATATATTATTTTGTAAAATGCTTCTCCCATTCATATGCTTCTCCCATTATGATCTATTCATATGTCAAGATTAAATTGTGTCTCCTTGATCATCTTGGATCTAGGGGAGATAGATTGAAACAATATATGACCTTTGACCCTGTGCAGTAACCAGTTACACATTTGACTCTAATTTACATCATGAAGAACACCTTTTGACGATTTTTATCTTATTCAAAGAAATGAAAATGTAATTGATAAATGATTATCATCATTATGATAATGATGATCATGATGATCATGATCATGAGCGCGATCATGACATCTTATTGAAAAAATGAGGGTTGATTTAGATAGCATATAGTCTCAGCTACAACATACTCAAAAATCAACAAAATCCAAGCCGAAATAACGGCGATATTGCTCGCAAAAGACAGGAATGTAGACTCCAGATTTTAGAAAAAGTCATCTCCCATAGGGATTACACGCAAAAAGTAATGGATTAAGTGAAAATAGGGTAATAATAAAGTAAAAAGGGTTATTTATGACATTATTTGCGAATCTACGTGTTTAAATAATCAAAGGAGATGGTACAGTGAAGGTCAAAAGGAAAAAAAAAGTGAAAAAAAAAAGTGTTGGAGACACCCGGACTCGAACCAGGGATCTCGAGGTTGGAAGTCAAGTGCGTTACCTATATACCAAAACATCTCCCATAGCGATTACACGTAAACGGGAAATGGAATTCAGAAATCCTACTTTGCAAGTGAAATATGAGCATGATTCCGACATCTAATCGAAAAATAAGGGACACACTTTTGATAGCTCATTGTCTCAGCTACAACATATCCAAAGCTCAGCGAAAACAAAGCTAAAACAACGGAGATTTTGCTCGCGAAAGACAGGAGTGTAGAATCCAGTTTTGAGAAAAAGTCATGTCCCGTAGAGAATACACGCAAAATGCGAAAAATTGACATGCCTCCTTTAATCGCAAAAATACGCCATGATGCCTTTGTCAAAATGAAAAATTGTGGACACTATATTTGTAGAGAATTGTTTCAGCTAGAACATATCGAAATTTTAAACAAAATCAATCAATATTTACAGAGATACAATCAATTTTCCAAAAATATGCTGACGTCATACTATGCAAATTGAAATTTTTAGTTTGGAGGCCATTATGATGACATCATGAGTTAATTGATGGTAAAATGAGACATGAAATCATATTTCCATTTCAAAATCTATCCACATATGAAAAAATATTGAGAGTTCCTATCTATTCTGAAGAGTTACAATGAATTTTGTATAGGCATGTTTTTGCCCATGTATTGTGGATAAAGATAACGCAGATCCGCGCGTGCTGCCAACTTTGACAGACGCTCATTGCGTTATTTAAAGGTGAACAAGTTATCAAAATGCTTGGAAAAATGTGCCAAATATGATGATAGAGAAAATTCGGCGATTCTATGTTGCAAAATGCCAGTACGCGCGGAAACGCGCACGTATGTGCGTGTGCGCGATTTTTTTGCGAAATGCTTATAATGGCCTGAAACGTATGCAAAAAAAATTTAAAACGATTTTGAGCATTTTAAATTTTTGCGCGCGCATTAACGCGCGCACGAACGCGTACGCGCGCGTTTGCGCACGTTTATTTACCTAAAATTGACCGGACAGATATTAATCTTAATCATGATAAATATGAATGAAAAATTACTTTTCGTTATGAAGATATGATCATAAGTTGATTTTCACAAAATGGCGCCTGGATGACGTCACGATGATTTTGAGTCTTTGAAAAGTCACACAGTTCTAAGTTAGACTAAGATCTATCATCATTGAAAGATTCATAACAATGGCTTTATTCAGTCTTGAGATATCCTGCGAACAAATTCGAGGAAGAATAATAATAAATAAATAACTAGACTTTAATTCGTCACTTAGACGAATTAGGTGATACGTATGATAATGGTTTACATAACGAATAATGCATTACACGATATATTATTTTATTAAATTCTTCTCCCATTATGATCCATCCATATGTCAAAATTAAATTTTGTCTCCTTGATCATCATGGATCTAGGGAAGATAGATTGTGACGATATATGACCACTGACCCTGTGCAGTAACCAGTTACACATTTGACTCTAATTTACATCATGAAGAACACCTTTTGACGATTTTATCTTATTCAAAGAAATGAAAATGTAATTGATAAATGATTATCATCATTATGATAATGATGATCATGATGATAATGATCATGATCATGAGCGCGATCATGACATCTTATTGAAAAAATGAGGGTTGATTTAGATAGCATATAGTCTCAGCTATAACATACTCAAAAATCAACAAAATCCAAGCAGAAATATCGACGATATTGCTCAAAACACAGGAAGGTAGACTCCAGATTTGAGAAAAAGTCATCTCCCATAGGGATTACACGCAAAAGTAATGGATGAAGTGAAAATAGGGTAATAATAAAGTAAAAAGGGTTGTTTATGACATTATTTGCGATTCTACGTGTTTAAATAATCAAAGGAGATGGTACAGTGAAGGTCAAAAGGAAAAAAAAGTGGAAAAAAAAAGTGTTGGAGACACCCGGACTCGAACCAGGGATCTCGAGGTTGGAAGTCAAGTGCGTTACCGATATACCAAAACATCTCCCATAGCGATTACACGTAAACAGGAAATGGAATTCAGAAATGCTACTTTGCAAGTGAAATATGAGCATGATCCCGGCATCTAATCGAAAAATAAAGGGCACACTTTTGATAGCTCATTGTCTCAGCTACAACATATCTGAAGCTCAGCGAAAACAAAGCTAAAACAACGGAGATTTTGCTCGCGAAAGACAGGAGTGTAGAATCCAGTTTTGAGAAAAAGTCATGTCCCATAGAGAATACACGCAAAATGCGAAAAATTGACATGCCTCCTTTAATCGCAAAAATACACCACGATACTTTTGTCAATGAGTAAATTGAGGATCAAATGAGACATGAAATCATATCTCCGACTCATAATCTATCCAAATATGACAAAATATTAGGAGTTTCTATCTATTCTAAAGAGTTACAATGAATTTTATATAGGCATGTTTTTGCCCATGTTTTGTGGATAAAGATAACGCAAATCCGCGCGTGCTGTCAACTTTGACGGACGCTCATTGCGTTAATAAAAGGTGAACAAATTATCAAAATGCTTGGAAAAATGTACCGAATATGATGACAGAAAAAAATCGGCGATTCTATGTTGCAAAATGCCAGTACGCGCGAAAACGCGCGCGCATGCGCGTGTGCGTAATTTTTTTATCAAATGCTCCATATGGCCTGAAACGTATGCAAAAAAAATTTGGGATGATTTAGAGCATTTCTAATTTTTGCGCGCTTAAACGCGCGGACGAGCGCGCACGTGCGCATTTACGCACGTTTATTGACCTTAAATTGACCGGATGGATATTAATCTTAATCATGATAAATATGAATGAAAAATTACTATCCGTTATGAAGATATGATCATTAGTTGATTTTCACAAAATGGCGCCTGGATGACGTCACGATGACTTTGAGTCTTTCAAAATTCACGCAGTTCTAAGTTAGACTAAGATCTATCATCATTGAAAGATTCATAACAATGGCTTCATTCAGTCTTGAGATATCCTGCGAACAAATTCGAGGAAGAATAATAATAATAAACTAGACTTTAATTCGTCACTTAGACGATTTAGGTGATACGTATGATAATGGTCTACATAACGAATAATGCATTACACGATATATTATTTTGAAAAATGCTTCTCCCATTCATATGCTTCTCCCATTATGATCTATTCATATGTCAAGATTAAATTGTGTCTCCTTGATCATCATGGATCTAGGGAAGATAGATTGAAACAATATATGACCTTTGAACCTGTGCAGTAACCAGTTACACATTTGACTCTAATTTACATCATGAAGAACACCTTTTGACGATTTTATCTTATTCAACGAAATGAAAATGTAATTGATAAATGATTATCATCATTATGATAATGATGATCATGATGATCATGATCATGATCATGAGCGCGATTATGACATCTTTTTGAAAAAATGAGGGTTGATTTAGATAGCATATAGTCTCAGCTACAACATACTCAAGAATCAACAAAATCCAAGCAGAAATAACGGCGATATTGCTCGCAAAAGACAGGAATGTAGACTCCAGATTTTAGAAAAAATCATCTCCCATATGGATTACACGCAAAAAGTAATGGATTAAGTGAAAATAGGGTAATAATAAAGTAAAAAGGGTTGTTTATCACATTATTTGCGATTCTACGTGTTTAAATAATCAAAGGAGATGGTACAGTAAAGGTCAAGAAAAAAAAAAGTGAGAAAAAATTGTTGGAGACACCCGGACTCGAACCAGGGATCTCGAGGTTGAAAGTCAAGTGCGTTACTGATATACCAAAACATCTCCCATAGCGATTACACGTAAACGGGAAATGGAATTCTGAAGTCCTACTTTGCAAGTGAAATATGAGCATGATCCCGGCATATGATCAAAAAATGAAGTGCACATTGTAGATAGGTAATTGTCTCAGCTACAACATATTCGAATGTCAGCGTAAACAAAGCTAAAACAACGGAGATGTTGCTCGCGAAAGACGGAAATGTAGAATCCAGTT
Source organism: Strongylocentrotus purpuratus (assembly GCF_000002235.5). Lineage (NCBI taxonomy): Eukaryota > Metazoa > Echinodermata > Echinoidea > Camarodonta > Strongylocentrotidae > Strongylocentrotus > Strongylocentrotus purpuratus. Next base: position 31,004,792 of record NW_022145613.1, read on the forward strand.
TTGAGAAATAGTCATGTCCCATAGACAATACACGCAAAATGTGACAAATTGACATGCCTCCTTTAATCGCAAAAATACGACATGATACCTTTGTCAAACTGGAAAATTGTGGCACTGCATTTGTAGAAAATTATCTCATCTAGAACATATCAAAATTTGCAAGAAAAAAAATCAATATTTACAGAGATACAATCAATTGTCCAAAAATATGCAAACGTCATACTATCAAAATTTTAATTTTGAGTTCGGAGGCCATTATGATGACGTCATGAGTTAACTGAGGGTCAAATGAGACATGACATCATATCTCCGACCCATAATCTATCTAAATATGAAAAAATATTGGGAGTTCCTATCTATTCTGAAGAGTTACAAAGAATTTTGTATAGGCATGTTTTTGCTCATGTATTGTGGATAAAGAAAACGCAGGTCCGCGCGCGCTGTCAACTTTGACGGACGCTCATTGCGTTATTAAAGAGTTAACAAGTTATCAAAATGCTTGGAAAAATGTGCCAAATATGATGATAGAGAAAATTCGGCGATTCTATGTTGCAAAATGCTAGTACGCGCGAAAACGCGCGCGCATGCGCGTGTGCGTAATTTTTTTATCAAATGCTCCATATGGCCTGAAACGTATGCAAAAAAAATTTGGGATGATTTGGAGCATTTTTAATTTTTGCGCGCGCGTAAACGCGCGGACGAACGCGCACGCGCGCATTTGCGCACTTTTATTGACCCCAACTTGACCGGACGGATATTTATCTTAATCGTGATAATTATGAATGAGAAATACTTTTCCGTTATGAAGATATGATCATTAGTTGATTTTCACAAAATGGCGCCTGGATGACGTCACGATAATTTTGAGTCTTTGAAAAGTCACGCAGTTCTAAGTTAGACTAAGATCTATCATCATGGCAAGTTTCATGATAATGGCTTTAGCCATTCTTGAGATATCCTGCGAACAAAATTGAGGAAGAATAATAATAATTTCTTCTATACAGACACAAAATAAATACTAGACTTTAATTCGTCACTTAGACGAATTAGGTGATACGTATGATATTGGTTTACATAACAAAGAATGCATTACACGATATCATATTATTTTATAAAATGCTCTTCCCATAATGATCTATCCATATGTCAAGTTTAAATTGTGTCGATCCCTTGATCATTATGGATCTAGGGAAGATAGATTGAGACAATATATGACCATTGACTCTGTGCAGTAACCAGTTACACCTTTGACTCTAATTTACATCATGAAGAACGCATTTTGACGATTTTTATCTTATTCAAAGAAATGAAAATGTAATTGATAAATAAGAGCTTATGGCTGAATAATTAAAAATGTATAGTGTATGACGTCACGATGTCCCGGCGTAAATGAAAAGTCAAAATAAGTGTGAGAATACATTAGCGATCATTTTGAGTTGTCGACGTGAGATTCACTAGTTGCTTGAAAATAAAATCTTTAAATATCGGATGGATATATACTGTCACTGTATAAGGAATGTGGATTAGAGGGATATTGATCCGTCCGTCTTTCTTGAAGGCTTGTCAATTAAAGGAATACAAAGATTTGAATGTATTTCGCTCAAGAAATTACATACAGCATTGCCAGTAAATTTCACGGGATCAATGTTAAAATCTCCCATTATATAAACCTGTTTATGTTCAGTATGTGTTTTTTGTAAAACATTTTCAAAGACAGGGATGCAATCATTGACATTTGATTAGGGTGTCCTATATATGACACCTACAATAATATTCTTATGTCTCGGCAAATTGCTTTCAATAAACAGTGATTCATAGTTGTATGATGGGTATAATATAAATATATCATTGCGTATTTCATATTCAAAATTGTCAGCGACCAATAGACCAACACCTCCACTCTTTTCTACTTGGCGATTAAATTGTATAAATAAATGACCAGACACATTGAATAATAGTGGCGTACTATCATTAACCCAAGTTTGTATACATAAGTACAGATGAAATTGGATAAAGCATTACAATGTATGTTTAAACTACGCGAATTCAAATGTAAAATACTAAAATGATAGTTAATGTTACTGCATTCAGTCGTAAAATCCTCATCAATATAATATTTACAGTTCAGAAACCTACTGAAATGAAACTCATATTCTTTTTCGGATAAATAGTTTAAATCATTGATATCAGTATAAGTATCTGTAGTATTACTACCAAATATTGAATGAAGTTCGTCATTATTCAAGTCTTGAATAGGAAATGAACAATGAGAACAGAGTTGGTTATTAATGTAGCCAAATGCTCATGTTATGTATAACGCTCATTTTATGTATTTTATTACCAGAGAAAAAAAGATGTCAGTCAGTCACTCAATAGTGTCTGAGAGTAAAGTCTAGAAAGTAAAAGGGTTTCCTTACATAATTTCAATACGAGGACACTGCTAACGTTTAAGTTTCACAAATAGGACATACGTGACATATTCATCATTTAAACATTCTACTGAAAATTGTGACATGATCTCATCATCTGATCAAAAAACTAAAAGCACCGTTTTGATAGCCCATGGTCTCAGCTATAACATACCCCAATTTGGGAGAAAACAGAGCACACATAAGATAGATAGTGCTCATAGATGAATGCCATGTAGATTCATGATGTGAACGAAATTCACCTTCCATAGACATAACACGCAAATGACGAAAATTCTGACATGTGGCCTTTAATTGAAATTTGTACTATGATGACCTCATTAAAATGAAACTTAGTGAAAAGTGATCTTGTAGAGAATTGCCTTATCTACAACATATCGACATTTCAAAGAGAATCGATGAATATTGAGAGAAATACACTCCATTTTCCATAAATACAATGACGTCATAATATGCAATTTTGTATTTTTGACTTCCAAGGCCATTATGATGACGTTAAGATGTACTTAATGGCCAAATGAGATATGAAATCATACCTCCGACTCATACTCTATCTAAATATGAAAAAAAAAATTGGCAATCCCTATTCATCCCAATGGACTTTTTATAGGCATGTTTTTGCCCATATATGCAATGTATTACAAAAATCGCGCGTACGGACGGTTATCTTGAACGGACGCTCATTCCGTTTTTAATAGTGATAAAGAGCTAAACATGGTATCAAATTGTTCGGAAAAATATGAGGAATATTCTGTCAAAAGTTTTTGCGGAGGAATTATTTTTCATTCGGCCGTGACGAACGAAAACGTGCAAAAATGCGTGTTTTGCGTGATTTTTTATGAAATGCTTATAATGGCCTGAAACGTATGCAAAAAAAATTAAAGACGATTTTGAGCAATTTTAAATTTTACGCGGGCATTAACGCGCGCACCTTCGCGTACGCGCATTTTTGCGCGCATTTATTGACCTGAAATTGACCCGACACATATTGACCTTGATCATGACAAATATGAATGAGAAATGGCTTTCTTTTATGAAGATATGATCATAAGTTGATTTTCACAAAATGGCGCCTGGATGACGTCACGATGATTTTGAGTCTTTGAAAAGTCACGCAGTTCTAAGTTAGACTAAGATCTATCATCATTGAAAGTTTCATGACAATGGCTTTATTCAATCTTGAGATATCCTGCGAACAAAATCGAGGAAGAATAATAAGAATAATAGGAATAGGAATAAAAATCTTGACGAAATCAATAGGTGATACGTAGACTTCGTTACGTATCACCTAACTAGACTTTAATTCGTCACTTAGACGAATTAGGTGATACGTATGATAATGGTCTACATAACGAATAATGCATTACACGATATATTATTTTGTAAACTGCTTCTCCCATTCATATGCTTCTCCCATTATGATCTATTCATATGTCAAGATTAAATTGTGTCTCCTTGATCATCATGGATCTAGGGAAGATAGATTGAAACAATATATGACCTTCGACCCTGTGCAGTAACCAGTTACACATTTGACTCTAATTTACATCATGAAGAACACCTTTTGACGATTTTTATCTTATTCAAAGAAATGAAAATGTAATTGATAAATGATTATCATCATTATGATAATGATGATCATGATGATCATGATCATGATCATGAGCGCGATCATGACATCTTATTGAAAAAATGAGGGTTGATTTAGATAGCATATAGTCTCAGCTACAACATACTAAAAAATCAACAAAATCCAAGCCGAAATAACGGCGATATTGCTCGCAAAAGACGGGAATGTAGACTCCAGATTTTAGAAAAAGTCATCTCCCATAGGGATTACACGCAAAAAGTAATGGATTAAGTGAAAATAGGGTAATAATAAAGTAAAAAGGGTTATTTATGACATTATTTGCGAATCTACGTGTTTAAATAATCAAAGGAGATGGTACAGTGAAGGTCAAAAGGAAAAAAAAGTGAGAAAAAAAAAGTGTTGGAGACACCCGGACTCGAACCAGGGATCTCGAGGTTGGAAGTCAAGTGCGTTAACGATATACCAAAACATCTCCCATAGCGATTACACGTAAACGGGAAATGGAATTCAGAAATCCTACTTTGCAAGTGAAATATGAGCATGATATCGGCATCTAATCGAAAAATAAAAGACACACTTTGATAGCTCATTGTCTCAGCTACAACATATCCAAAGCTCAGCGAAAACAAAGCTAAAACAACGGAGATTTTGCTCGCGAAAGACAGGAGTGTAGAATCCAGTTTTGAGAAAAAGTCATGTCCTATAGAGAATACACGCAAAATGCGTAAAATTGACATGCCTCCTTTAATCGCAAAAATACACCATGATACTTTTGTCAAAAATAAAAATTGTGAATACTACATTTGTAGAAAATTGTCTCAGCTAGAACATATCAAAATTAAAAAGAAAATTGATCAATATTTACAGAGATACAATCCATTTTCCAAAAATATGCTGACGTCATAATATGCAAATTGAAATTTTGAGTTTGGAGGCCATTATGATGACGTCATGAGTTAATTGAGGATAAAATGAGACATGAAATCAAATTTCCGACTCATAATCTATCCAAATATGAAAAAAATATTAGGAGTTTCTATCTATTCTAAAGAGTTACAATGAATTTTATATAGGCATGTTTTTGCCCATGTATTGTGGATAAAGATAACGCAAATCCGCGCGTGCTGTCAACTTTGACGGACGCTCATTGCGTTAATAAAAGGTGAACAACTTATCAAAATGCTTGGAAAAATGTACCGAATATGATGACAGAAAAAAATCGGCGATTCTAAGTTGCAAAATGCCAGTACGCGCGAAAACGCGCGCGCATGCGCGTGTGCGTAATTTTTTTATCAAATGCTCCATATGGCCTAAAACGTATGCAAAAAAAATTTGGGATGATTTAGAGCATTTTAATTTTTTTCGCGCGCGTAAACGCGCGGACATAAGCGTACGCGCATTTTTGCGCGCATTTATTGACTTGAAATTGACCGGACGGATATTGAGTTTAATCATGATAAATATGAATGAAAAATGGCTTTCCTTTATGAAGATATGATCATAAGTTGATTTTCACAAAATGGCGCCTGGATGACGTCACGATGACCTTGACTGTCTGAAAAGTCACACAGTTCTAAGTTAGACTAAGATCTATCATCATTGAAAGTTTCATGATAATGGCTTTATTCAGTCTTGAGATATCTTGCGAACAAATTCGAGGAAGAATAATAAAAATAAATAATAATAATAAAGAAAAATCTTGACGAAATCAAAAGGTGATACGTAGACTTCGTTACGTATCACCTAATAATAATAATAAAGAAAAATCTTGACGAAATCAAAAGGTGATACGTTGACTTCGTTACGTATCACCTAACTAGACTTTAATTCGTCACTTTGACGAATTAGGTGATACGTATGATAATGGTTTACATAACGAATAATGCATTACACGATATATTATTTTGTAAAATGCTTCTACCATTTATATGCTTCTCCCTTATGATCTATTCATATGTCAAGATTAAATTGTGTCTCCTTGATCATCATGGATCTAGGGAAGATAGATTGAAACAATATATGACCTTTGACCCTGTGCAGTAACCAGTTCCACATTTGACTCTAATTTACATCATGAAGAACACCTTTTGACGATTTTTATCTTATTCAAAGAAATGAAAATGTAATTGATAAATGATTATCATCATTATGATAATGATGATCATGATGATCATGATCATGATCATGAGCGCGATCATGACATCTTATTGAAAAAATGAGGGTTGATTTAGATAGCATATAGTCTCAGCTACAACATACTCAAAAATCAACAAAATCCAAGCCGAAATAACGGCGATATTGCTCGCAAAAGACAGGAATGTAGACTCCAGATTTGAGAAAAAGTCATCTCCCATAGGGATTACACGCAAAAAGTAATGGATTAAGTGAAAATAGGGTAATAATAAAGTAAAAAGGGTTATTTATGACATTATTTGCGAATCTGCGTGTTTAAATAATCAAAGGAGATGGTACAGTGAAGGTCAAAATGAAAAAAAGTGAAAAAAAAGTGTTGGAGACACCCGGACTCGAACCAGGGATCTCGAGGTTGGAAGTAAAGTGCGTTACCGATATACCAAAACATCTCCCATAGCGATTACACGTAAACAGGAAATGGAATTCAGAAATCCTACTTTGCAAGTGAAATATGAGCATGATCCCGGCATCTAATCGAAAAATAAAGGCCACACCTGTGATAGCTCATTGTCTCAGCTACAACATATCCAAAGCTCAGTGAAAACGAAGCTAAAACAACGGAGATCTTGCTCGCGAAAGACAGGAGTGTTGAATCCAGTTTTGAGAAAAAGTCATTTCCAATAGAGAATACACGCAAAATGCGAAAAATTGACATGCCTCCTTTAATCGCAAAAATACACCATGATACTTTTGTCAAAAATAAAAATTGTGAATACTACATTTGTAGCAAATTGTCTCAGCTAGAACATATCAAAATTTAAAAGAAAATTGATCAATATTTACAGAGATACAATTAATTTTCCAAAAATATGCTGACGTCATAATATGCAAATTGAAATTTTGAGTTTGGAGGCCATTATGATGACATCATGAGTTAATTGAGGGTCAAATGAGACATGAAATCATATCTCCAACTCATAGTCTATCTAAATATGAAAACATATTGGGAGTTCCCATCCATTCTGAACAGTTACAATGAATTTTGTATAGGCATGTTTTTGTCAATGTATGGTGGATAAAGATAACGCAGATCTGCGCGTGCTGTCAACTTTGACGGACGCTCATTGCGTTATTAAAAGGTGAACAAGATATCAAAATGCTTGGAAAAATGTATCAAATATAATGACAGAAAAAATTCGGCGATTCTATATTGCAAAATGCCAGTACGCGCGAAAATGCGCGCGCATGCGCGTGTGCGTAATTTTTTTATCAAATGCTCCATATGGCCTGAAACGGATGTAAAAAAAAATTGGGATGATTTGGAGCATTTTAATTTTTTTCGCGCGCGTAAACGCGCGGACATAAGCGTACGCGCATTTTTGCGCGCATTTATTGACTTGAAATTGACCGGACGGATATTGAGTTTAATCATGATAAATATGAATGAAAAATGGCTTTCCTTTATGAAGATATGATCATAAGTTGATTTTCACAAAATGGCGCCTGGATGACGTCACGATGACCTTGACTGTCTGAAAAGTCACACAGTTCTAAGTTAGACTAAGATCTATCATCATTGAAAGTTTCATGATAATGGCTTTATTCAGTCTTGAGATATCCTGCGAACAAATTCGAGGAAGAATAATAAAAATAAATAATAATAATAATAATAATAATAAAGAAAAATCTTGACGAAATCAAAAGGTGATACGTTGACTTCGTTACGTATCACCTAATAAAAATCTTGACGAAATCAAAAGGTGATACGTTGACTTCGTTACGTATCACCTAATAAAGATAAAGATTATAACAATAATAGCGGTATTAATAGCGCTCTTGTCTCTCAGACTTGACACTCCTGGCGCTCCCCAATAAGCAAGGAAAGACAATGATACGTTGAACGCCAACCGAATTTTGACCTAAAAAAATATTAATGCAACTACATGTTATATGAGGTAAAGTAATGAGACATATTGTGTATTTCTACTGCATCTGGAGATTAAGTTATTCGAAATGCGTGTGGAGCAAAATTGTGCAGTCTTTTTTTTTTTTTTATCTGTTGCAAGATAGTAATGAAATCCTAACAAGGGATAGTGTATTGTTTGCATTATATTCCAGACTTTAGGCCTGGGCCGCATTAAAAAATTGTACTATCGGTAGAGTTTCCCATTCATATCGTGTAATCTCTCACCAGAGTTTTGACATACTAGCACAACTTTATTCCGTTTTCCTACCTAAAATCCTTACGTCTGTGTATGTTTATTTAGCTGGAAGCTGTGTATGGAGAGAGTGATGCCTTCGAGTCTGTTGAGGTTGTTCTAATTCCAAGGTAAGGTTTACTTCATTTCTCAATTAGTTTACATCAAATACCTCTGAGTACCGCACACTGTTTCGTAAAACCAAAGAGATACTACAATATTTATATTTCTATATCTATGATTTCGATTTCAGTTTCAATTTTAATTCCGTTATAAATTATTGTGGAATTAGTTAGTGAGTAGAGTTTTGATAGACTCATAAACACCAGGAAATGCCAGCTAGGTCAGACACTAGACATTGACATTGAAATATAAAATAAAAGGTCCCATCCGGACTAAAAACATGTTTACTTACTTAAATCTGAAAATACAAGTAGGAAATCATCATGATTGTTGTCGCTCATAATTAACCTTCCCTTCTTCACTAATTGTTATCATTTTGCAACTCTTGTTTACTTTTTTTCTTCATAATTGTTGTATTCCATCACAATCCCCTAAGTTTTTTTAGTCTACATTCCTACATTTCCCTTCTCAACACTGGAACCAATAACTTTGCCTTTATTTTGTTTCCTCTTTAGACAAGTATTGTAGCCTACTACGATTTTTACGTTGAATTTTTTTCTTCCATTATTACGTCATATATTTTACTGTGAGGTAACGATGTTTCTGTTCCTTTTCTGTCCTTTATTCCAATCTTGTTTTTCACTTTCTTCATTGATAATTATCAATAACGGATAAGCATAAATTAAAGATTGAAGTTATTTTGTGTCGTTGTATGTTTGTATATGTATGCAAAGTCATAACTGGAGAGGACAGTACAACCTCTATAAAAGAACTCCTTTAATTTTTCTAAATTGAATAAATGTATATAAGGAAACAAATAAAAATACCGCGATTTTACTAACGTCGTGGTTTTACGTTTGTAGGATAATGGGCGTATAGCAACTGCCATCATAAAACGTCGGGGTGGTAATAACATTTTCACGTTTAAGCATGTAGTGAAAATTGGGTCCATATTTTCTTTCCTTCGTCGTTTCTTTTAGAGATGGCAGCTTAATCGTAAGCCACACCGTGACTTATTCGTATAACGAAATGTCAGACGAAGAAAGAATGGCATCTGCTCAAGACATCTACGACGACACCCTGGGTTCGGCGGTGGCCGACGGGAACCTCGGAGATTATACAGTTCAAGAGGATTGTGGGAACTGTGCTTCTCCTGAAGGTTTGTTTGTTATTGACTTGAATTGAATGGAATGGAATTGAATTGAATTGAATTAAACTGAGCTGAACTGAGCTAAGCTGAACTCAACTGAACTGAATTAAATTGAATTGAATTGAATTGAATTGAATTGAATTGAATTGAACTGAATTGAATTGAATTGAATTGAATGGAACTGAATTGAATTGAATTGAGTTGAACTGAATTGAATTTAATTGAATGGAACTGAATTGAATTGAATTGAATTGAACTGAACTGAACTGAGCTGAGCTGAGCTGAACTGAATTTAATTGAATAGAATTGAATTGAATTGAAATGAATAGAGTTGAATCGAAAGTGAAGTTACTTATTTCAAAATCCACACGAAAACTCAAAGGAGAATTGCACGAAGTTTACATATAAAGTAACATCACAAAGAGAAAATATCTTACGAATCCATACATTCGTCGTATTCATACAGTAATATGGAGGAGAGAAACAGATATAGAGGGAGAAAGAGACAAGACAGAAAAGAGGGGAAAAGAAACAGCGAGATAGAGGCAGAGGTGTGACAGTCGAGAGGAAGAAGAGAGTGTTAATTACATAATAAGTAAATGAATGGAACTAAATGCTCATTTGTTATGTCACTAATGTCATTAAAATTCAGTATCGTTCAAGATTCTAATTATCAGTTATGAACGTCATAATGCTGTTTTTTGCATATTTTGCCACTCATCCCTCTCTCTTTTTATTTTTTTTCCTCCACCTCCTTTTCTTCCTATTCTGATCATTCACTTCCTAATCTACTCCGTTGCTGTACTACAGTGTATATACCTTGTTTCACCTCTCTAACTCTCCTCACCCTCCTATTTCCAATTTTACTTCTTCTCTATTCAATTCTTACTCTCTTCAACTTTCACTACCATTTCTCAGTTCTCCTTTTCTTTAAATTCCGCTACTATTACTTTTGCTTCTCTCTGAATGGAATTATTTTTAAACGTCCCGCCAGCTAGGGTTGGTGGGGTTAAGGTAATGTACTCTCCACAATATGTTACCTTCTGTTGAGGGGCATGTGGGAGGTACCTGGAACATTTTTTTCTCTATATATTTTTTCTTTTGCGAGGGGCGGCCCCTTCTACCCCATTATATCCACTTTGAAATTCTGTAGTTCAAATGGGCATAATTTTTCTCTTTTTCTTCTTTCAGAAACGAGCGCCATTTCTAGTGCGACTGCTAAGTGTCCGTCAGAATACTCCGAACCAGCGTTTAAAACTAACTACTGGGTTTGTGAATCGACTTGCTTCACCAATAGAGACTACTGCAATCTTCATGGTTTCTGTTGGCAAAGGGGCAACTTGTACTCGAAGCCAACTTGCAGGTTTGTAGACGAATTCAACGATAAAGGGACTGAGATGCCGAGCTAGATTTCTATGAGATGTTATTAAATACATACATTACTCAGTAGCGGTTAGAGGGGTTTATTTATTTTTCAGTTCTGAAAACAACATAAAATCAGTTTACATTAAAACATACCTGAAGAAATATAAACTTATTTTAAACAGAACTGGCCAGGGCTCCAAGATAAACATAGCTTGATGCCTTAAGAGCCCTGACAATCAGTACATATACGAGCAAAATACATAAATTAGTGAGTATAGGGCATCTCATTTAGTATACAGTTAGGCAAGAATTGTCCATTTGCAATGTTTGAGGCATTCATGTTGTTTCCCTGCAAGTCCATGCATGATTTTGGATTTTTTCCCCTTCTCAATAGTGAATGAATTCTTGAAATATTTGATAAGAATAATGATGAAAATAACAGTAATAATTTTTTTTTATTATCATAATAATAATAATCATCATCATCATCGTCATAATGGTGATGATAATGTTAATGATGATAGTAATAATAATAGTTTTAAATAATATATATGAAGAAGAAGAATAATAATATAATAATGATATTAATAATAATAATGATGATAATCAAAATCATAATAAAATCTAAAAACATTTTAACTTTAATTTTCAGCTGCGATTGGGACAATGGCGAATGGTATTGGGGGTACAGGTGCCAGTATTACATGAACCAAATGCACCTGATCATTGGATGCTCGTGTGGGGCCGCTGTACTGCTCGTGCTTCTTGCGTGTCTTATTGCCTGTTGTGTTGTGACACCAAAGGCGATATCTGACAAGTAATTATGAATTTTACTTTATATTTGGGCCTTAATTTCTCCCTCCGTAACCTTTTTTTGGTGGTAAGTGATATTTGGAGTATAAGAGAGAGAGAGAGAGAGAACTAGAAAGAGAGGGATAAAGAAAGAGAGAGAGAGAAACAGAAAAACAGAGAGAGAGAGAGAGGGGGGGGGATAGAGAGAGAAAAAAAAAACGCACGTTGAACTTTTCTTCTATAAAATTGTACCTGTTGTGGTCAACAGAGATACTGCATCCTAAAAAAGACAATGATTACATTCAGAACCACCAGTTTCATCAAAGCTCACTACTCACACCTAAAATGTGTATATAATAATAGCCAAGATACGTAGGGGCACATGACCCCCCCCCCCACCACCACCGAATCGGAAATAAATTGCATTCTTGGGGGGGGGGGTGAAGATTGTATTCGATTTTTCAATTCGAGATTTTATGAATTTCAATTTGTTGAAACATACTTCGTTTTCGTATTACACTACTGTACTGCGGTCACAAATGTTGAAATGAAGCGTTTAAATCTGCAATAAAACATTCTATGAAAACGGATATGTTCGGCACTTTCCATGTGCAGTAGGCATATATCTTAATCCTAATTCGCTGACACCGGACTTGGGAATACCATTATTAAGTGTACAGGTCTCGCACACAGCGAATTGGATGTTGGAGGGAAAATTTATGATGATGACCTTCCTTGTGGTTCGATTGGTCGAAAGTACTGATCGTTACATAAGACCAGTTCGTCGTAAAAGTGAAGGCCACTCCCTGTGATAGACAACATTCTGCCGAATTATTTGAATGTTGTCAAATTCCCATGGAAAAACATGCTTACGTGTCTTTAAAACGCTATGTTTATCAGCTGAATACCCGCATGAGCGGCATGATGTAAAATTCCCCATCACAACCCATGCTCATGTGTTTTTTAAACACTAACTCACATTATACATGTATAGGGACAGCCAGTCGTCTGAAAGCGTCATCGATCTCTTCCTTCCCCCTATCGACGACACCAATAATGGTAAAACCTTGCAGGGAAACCGACCCTATTCGTATATCTACAGCGGCAAATTAGGAGAGTCATCCGGCTTTATCGGAAATCAAAATGGCGGCGCTCAGAGGGTGAGTCATATTAGTGGCGTAGTGGGAGTCCACCCATTAAGGGCCTCTGAACCAAGGGGTGGGGGGGGGGGGGGGGGGAGGGAGGCGCCGTATTTACTTGGAAAATAATCCTTCTTTGTCTTCTCAATCTCCTTCTCTTCCTTGTTTTTCTCATTGTCCTCTTCATTTTCTTCTCTTTCTCCAAGTTCTTCTTCATCCTCGTCAACCTTCTTCTACTTCTTTTTCTTTTCCTTTTTTTTCCTCGTTTTTGTTGTTGTTGTTGTTCTCTTTCTTTTCCCCTTCTTCTTCTACTTCTTTTTCTTCTTCTACTTCTTTTCTTCTTCTTCTTCTACTTCTTTTCTTCTTCTCCTTCTACTTCTTCATCATCTTCTTCTTCTTTTCCTTCTTCTTCTTCTTCTTCTTCTTCTTCTTTTCTTTTCTTTTTCCGTCAAATCAAATGATTTCACTCATGTTTGTGGCTCAAGTCAATTTTCTTTTTATTTGATGCAATGACAGGAGAGCCGACCGGAAGTGAACGAGGACGCCGCCAAACGGCAATCCAACGATAGTGCGGATAACAGGCATTCTTCGTTAATGAAGCCCAGCGGTAGCTCTCAGCAGAGAAACCCAGAGTTCTGGGGCAATCTCAATGAGCCATCCGCTGAACATATCAAGCTTGAGCCATTTCTTCATGATAACGATAGTGTAAGAACTAATTTGTATTTTGAATCATTAAAAGATAGGTCTGTATATTGTGGGTTTAGGGTTAATCTTTCTCTGTAACAGATATTCACCTTTCAATTAATTTTTTTTTCTTTTCCCGGGGGGGGGGGGGGTCGTTTATCAGCCAATGGTTGTTTCAAGAAAATGTTTTTATTTTATCAATACAAAAAAAATATTCATACGTCACAAACTATTTAAAGATAAACTGATGGCTAAAGAAAATAAAATTACACAGAAGGAAGTGATATCAAGAAAGCTTTACAATTATTAACAAGAACCCCAATGCTTGACTTTGAGTGAATCATCTCGATGAAGTTCAACTTAAAAAAATAATAAGTGGATTTCTCTCTGTATCAGGGGCGTAAATCCGTACCGAGGAGTGGGGGGATGATCGGCGATAGCCATCACATACTAGCACGAGCACACGCCCACACTAATTTAAGCAAGCAAACTCGTTCGCGCACGCACAAACACACAACACACACACACAAACACAAACGCACACACACATACACACACGCACACACACGCACACACGCAAACGAACAACCAACAAACACACACATACCCAAACACACGTACATAAATTTATACATGCATACATACACAGATCCAGGATTTCTTAGGGGGGGGGGGCCAAATTTGAAATTATGCGAGCCAAATATTGATACGTAATGGTGACCAGCATTGGCATAATGGGGGGGGGGGGGCAGGGAGGGGCGATTTCCCCCTCCCTTCTCCGCAAAGCGCCGAAGCTTTGAGGTTCATTAAATCATTAGAGAAAGAAGACGATTCGTTGTACCGTTCTCGAAAATAATCCTCGTCTGAATTCAGCCCCCCCCCCCCTCCCACGCGAAGCGCGGAAGCTTTTATGTTTCATTAAATCATTAGAGAAAGAAGGCGATTCGTTGTACCGTTCTCGACTTTTAATCCTTATCTGAATTCAGTTTTTCCCTTCCTCCCGCGCGAAGCGCGGAAGCTTTTACGTTTCATTAAATCATTAGAGAAAGAAGACGATTCGTTGTACCGTTCTCGACTTTTAATCCTCATCTGAATTCAGTTTGTCCCTTCCCCCCCCCCTCCCGCGCGAAGCGCGGAAGCTTTTACGTTTCGTTGAATCATTAGAGAAAGAAGACGATTCGTTGTACCGTTCTCGACTTTTAATCCTCATCTGAATTCAGTTTGTCCCTTCCCCCCCCCCTCCCGCGCGAAGCGCGAAAGCTTTTACGTTTCATTAAATCATTAGAGAAAGAAGACGATTCGTTGTACCGTTCTTGACTCTTAGTTTCTTTAAAAAGGGGGTGGGTTTTTTTTTCTCTCTTTGGAATCCTGAGAAATGTAAAAAGGAGGTTATAAAATATCTTGAATTTCATAGAAAAATTTATCAAATCCCGGGATCAAATTCCTGAAACTCCTGCTAGCTTTGAAAGCTCATTCAGGATTATTTCATTTTAAAAAGTAAAAACATCGGCCCCAGTCCCCCTCGATCGACTAGAGCTCACCTGATTTTTTTTTTTTTTTTGGGGGGGGGGGATGTGGTACATTTAGCAGTGTTCCGGATTCGGGGGGGGGGGGGTGGGTCTCTAAGGCAGGAAAAGCCAGCGAAAGCCGGCGCAAGGGGGATTCAGAAATGTTGGCAGTCCTGAGGTAGGGTTGGGGGGGGGGGTGCTTTCAAAGGGAAGTAACGAGCATACGCGTACCCTAAATAACACTTAATAGTGCAGCGGCTTAGCAAGAAAATTGTGCACTTTTTGATAAAAGCATGAAACTTCTAGCATAGTTTGCTTTCACCATAAGATTTATTTTCAGATGTGGAGGGAAGTCAGATTTGACCTCTGATGACCCTGAGAGGTCAAATCCAAAATGGCCGCCAGGCCGCATGGTCTAATGTACAAACATGCTTAAGTTTTGAACCAAATAGTCCAGAGAAACGTTTAAGGTGTCATTTCCAACTAACTTGGGGATGCCAATTCATTTGGTAATACTTTTGAGATCGCCTGAACTCAGGGTTTTGCATTTAGGTCAAGGTCAAGGTCAAAATTGACTAAAAATAGCAAGTTTTGAATGGTTACAAATGGTTAAATCTCATTTATTTGTCATTTGTTCTCAAATTTCTTTAGGAATGGTTCCCCTGCATAGTCCTTCACCTTAATCCTTTTCAGGTAATCTATTTCAGTTCGATTTGACCTCTGATGAAACTGAGAGGTCAAATCCAAAATGGCTGCCAGTCCGCAAGGGCTAATGTATAAACGCAGTAACTTTTGAACCAAATAATCCAGAAAAACATTTAAGGTGTCATTTCCAACTAAATTGGGGATGCCAGTTCATCTGGTAGTACATTTGAGATCGCCAGAACTCAGGGTGTGGCATTTATGTCAAGGTCGAGGTCAAAATTGACTAAAAATAGCAAGTTTTGAATGGTTACAGAAGGTTAAATCCCCATTATTTGTCATTTGTTCTCCCTAGCTATGTTCTCAAATTTATTAAGGAATGGTTCCCCTGGTTCTCCACCTTAATCCTTTTCAGTTAGTTTATTTAACAGTTTGATGTGACCTCTGATGACCATAAGAGGTCAAATCCAAAATAGCCGCCAGTCCGCATGGTCTAATGTACAAACGTGGTAACTTTTGAACCAAAAAGTGTAGAAAAACGTTTGAGGTGTCATTTCCAACTAACTTGGGGATGCCAATTCATTACGTAATACATTGAGATCGCCAGAACTCAGGGATTTGCAATAAGGTCAAGTTAAAGGTCATATTAGGCCAAAAAAGTGCTGTTTTCTTTTTTAAAATAAACTTTGCCTCTATTTTGACACTTGAGGTTTCATTATTTTAAAAATTAATAAAAAGACCCGTGTACCACCACTTTGACTATCCAGGGCCAAATTTCATAGAGCTGCTTATCGGCTGGTTCTGTGCTTACGTATTAGTTTCTACTTCAAAGCACTGCTAACCGTAAGCACACGAAAATGCATTAACCTTACGCTGCTTACTGGACGAAAATGAATTTTGTAACAATGCAATCCATTGTGAACGTACAAGGTGGACGCCTTGTTTTCTTGCTAACCAAATTTGTCTTGTTACTTGTTACTTGTTACTTGTTACTTGTTACTTGTAGAGATAATCCCGATGGCAGCTATCATACAGCTAAACTGGGATGTCCGTGCAACGTGCTGGCATAGTGACAGTGCATGAAGTAATTCAAAACAGTGAATGATGTCTATTATTTACAATAAAACGGTGGACGTGCAAGTAAAAACCGAGATGTGGAGTCTACAGTAGCTTGGACCCAACAGGAGGAGGCAACGCTCTGATGATGGGTAGAGCAGCCTCCTGGAAGATGGTCACTGTTGGAGATGTTACTGCAGCAGCTGATAGGTGGTTCCACGTCCAGATGGTGCGAGGATAGAAGGAGTACTTAAAGCTATCAATGGAAGCTGGGGGTACTGCATACAGCTGGGGGTACTGCTACAGTTATAGCACGAAAATTTGCCTACCGGTTAGCAGCTTTATGAAATTGGGCCCAGAAGACAAAAAAAGCTATTCCAAATACGACCTAAAACCTGTTCATAACCACAGCTATAGATATTTACATGAATTTAGCACTGTCCACAACTTATGCATATCCTAATGATGGTAACGATCAAAATCTAACAGTCTCCAGAACAAGATCACAGTTCAGTGCATCCTTTCTTGCAGCGACAGTGGATTATTCATGCCACAATTTTTATGCTTCCGGGAGAGTGGTCCAAAGAGGCTGCCACCCAGTTGTTTCGTTTGTCCAGCCCAAGTCAGATGGCTCTGCATCTCTGGATTCTTGGCCAATATCTGGTTTCAACAGTTGGCCTGGTAGCAAGTGCGCTTGAGGTGCTGCTTGAGTGCTGCCTAGGATGGAGGAAAGTTCTCCAGGTTTCTAGACTTCTGTACGAAGAGCTGTTTCCTGGCATCATTCACTATCATGCTCTCACTGGTTCGGTCGTATTAGCACCACAAATCGCTCTGGCAGTAACATTGATCCTTCATTGACCTCCCTAGGCATGCACAGGAGTTCAATGAAGGAATCATTCACCTCTGGGAAAGACTTCTAAGTTTTTCCTGTGAATGTAGAAACAGTGTGACACCCGGTGAACATGAAAGATTGGAAGAGTACATTGTGTCAGACTCATGGTGGCAACTATCATGATTTTATGAAAAGCCTTGTACCGAAAACTTGATCTGACACCAAAAGCGATCCCCAGCATCAGGAGCTGTCTTGCTGAATGAAGCCACGGCCAGTTCAACCGCATCAGTACCAACAATACGTATGGATACCCTTTTACACCCATTGGACAAGGCCTGCCAAGTGTGACTCAGCAGGAGAGCAGAGTACTCCACTTCCATCTGTTGCATATTATACAGTTCCTTGCCCTGTGGTAGAGGAAGGTAAACGGCTTCGCATGACATGAAATCAAACAATTCGGTTTTGTTCTCATTGAATCGAAGGAAGTCCTTCCAGCTTTCTGGCAGCAAAATAGAAGGAGCCACCCTTTTCCTGGTGCCCTTTCCCTTTTCCTGCCCTATTGAGGCTTTCAGGCTAGCAGGTAAGTATACACCATAGTCAAGGTCGATGCGGATGCTTTTCTCGAGTTGAGCAAAGATGTATGGGGCAAACACTTTTTCTCCATACTCTTGAAATGTTCTTGATGTTCCAGGTTTGAGCATTTGAACCACAGCTTCACCATCAATAATTATTGGTTGGGCCACAGGTGCACTATTGTTTTCGAGCAGATTTGATTCCAGGCAGCGAAGTAGATCTGCTTTAACTCCAAACCGCATTTACCTCCAGTTAACAAAGCTGGCGGGACTGCCTGGTTTTCATGAGAGAAGAAATTGTCCATATCTCCATCCCTTGTCTGACACGAGATGTAAATCCTCAAAAAGAGACCACAGTCACTCTTAAGTGCTGCAAGCTGTGCCTTCTGTTTTAACATATATATAACCTTCGCTGGCTGCCGACTGAAAAATGGCAACTTGTTCGTATGAAGTGTTTGTGTGACAGCTAGGTGTCGTACACTGCTCTAGCCTTTCTGTCACAAACTTTGTGTACTGCTCACCTAGGGTCTCAATCCTTCTCCCCGTTTCAGCCAATTGGATGTCCATGATATGTCGCTTGTGCCAATGACTAGTATGTCTTGACTTTGTTCTAGAGATGGATTCCCCATCTCTTTCAGTACTGTCAGAAGTTCCCATCCCTCAAGAATGCTGCCTGCACTCCAGGTTGCTGGTCAAGGTGATGTTTGTATAGTGTTAGCAGAAACGTTAGTTTGCTTTATGGCATGTTCCTCAAACTCTGTAGCGATTATTTAAATTACTTAAACCAAATAAAACACAAAGTAACTTAAAGAACATCTTACCAGTATTATTGAGCAGTAACGGAAAGGAGCAGTTTCCCTGACTTGAATTGAGGTTTGTACCGTATACTGCCTAGCTGCCCACTGACCATGCTATATGCATATGGTCAGTTACAAGACAACTACTGGTTTGGTGCTATAATTAGTGAAATAAACTAACTGACAGGGATTACGATGGAGACTATGCAGGGGAACCACTCCTAAAGAAATGTGAGAACATAGGGGGACAAATAAATGGGAAAACCTTTTGTAAACATTCAAAACTTGCTATTTTTTTAGTCAATTTTGACCTTGACCTTGACTTCATGCAAAGCCCAGAGTTCTGGCGTACCCAAAAGTATTACCAAATGAATTGGCATCCCCAACTTAGTTGGAAATGACACCTTAAACGTTTTTCTGGACTATTTAGTTCAAGAGTTAAGCGTGTTTGGACAATTATTAGACTATGCGGCGGACTGGCAGCCATTTTTTATTTGACCTCTCAGGGTCATCAGAGGTCAAATCTGATTTCGCTCTACATCTGAAAATTAATCTCATGGTATGCAGGGGAACCACTCTTAAAGAAATTTGAGAACATAGGAG
This sequence comes from Strongylocentrotus purpuratus, assembly GCF_000002235.5. NCBI lineage: Eukaryota > Metazoa > Echinodermata > Echinoidea > Camarodonta > Strongylocentrotidae > Strongylocentrotus > Strongylocentrotus purpuratus. The sequence continues at coordinate 31,024,406 of NW_022145613.1, forward strand.
CGAACAAATGACAAATAAATGGGATTTATTTCGTTGTAAACATTGAAAACTTGCTATTTTTAGTCAATTTTGACCTTAACCTTGACCTAAATGCCAAACCCCGAAATCTGGCGATCTCAAAAGTATTACCAAATGCATTGGCATCCTCAATTTAGTTGGAAACGACACCTTAAATGTTTTTCTGGACTATTTGGTTCAAAAGTTAAGCGTGTTTGTACATTAGACCATGCGGACTGGCGGCCATTTTGAATTTGACCTCTCAGGGTCATCAGAGGTCAAATCTGACTTCCCTCCACATCTGAAAATGAATCTTATGGTCTAAACTAACTATGCTAGAAGTTTCATGCTTTTATCAAAAAGTGCACAATTCTCGTTATATGGGGAGCTAATCCGCTGTACTATAATGGGGGGAGCCGGGCATCTACTGTACATGATTGCACTTTTTAAGCGCTCGCGCGCTGGCGCACTTTACGTCTGGGCTATAATAATACCTTTCAAAATAACGACAAATTATTCTGAAGTTCAAGAAGTGCTTGATCGCGCACGACGCGCAACTACTCTTAATGATCGTGACATACTGTATACGTGTAGGCTATACAGTTATACATACATAAAAAATAACTCATTTCTCATGCATTGTGCTGAAATTGAAACAATCACATATTTTTCTTCTTCTTCTTCCTTTTTTCTCTCTCTTTTTTTGGGTAATATCAGGGGGGATGATTGTACAGGCCATACCCCCCTACTTCAAGCCAGGGGGATGCAGCCCCCCATCCCCCCCCCCCCACACGGGATTTACGCCCCTTCTCTGTATCATTTTGAAAGCAATACTATTATTTTCATGATGTCGGTTTTACTGGTCAGATTATAAATGCTAACGTACGCTTTATCATCATTCACTCTTTAGTATATCCTTTATCCAGATATATATCATTGGTTGACTTTATTAAAGTTCGTCTCTATGGCGACAGAATGATCTAACTAACCAATATATGTTTTTTTTCCCTCTCACAGCATAAGATTCAGCGACCTCATATTAGTGGGCACTACGACTATTCCAACACTGAACCCAATGCATACCAGAGCATGAACCCTGCTCACACCCAGCATATCCCGGTATGATATAGGCTATATTGTTTTCAGATATACATTCTCATTTAGAATATATCGCAGAAAATTTTCCCCCTAATCTATACTTTAATATGCACGACAGGACTGTATATATATATATATATATATATATAGAAGAGGCATCTGCCCCTTTTCAAAATCAATTGGCATAACTAGAGTGAGAGACGAATGATATAGAAAGAGATAGAGACATGTATATAGTGTGTGCGTGGACCTACTTCGTAGTAGCTGGTCCGTGGTGTGAGTAAGATAGAGAGGAGAGGGATGGAGGGGAGAGAGTGACAGGGATTTGGGGGGGGGGGGGTGAGGAGAGAGTGGGGTGGGGGAAAGAAAGAGAGGGAGAGGAAAAACAGGGGAGAGTGAGAGGGGGATGGAGGGAGTGTGTGTGTGTGTGTGTGTGTGTGTGAGAGAGAGAGATAGAGAGATAGAGGAGAGAGAGAGGAGAGAGAGAGAGAGAGAGAGAGCGAGATAGAGTAGGTAGAGAGAGAGAGAGAGAGAGAGAGAGGAGAGAGAGAGAGAGAGATATATAGAGGTGGTGATTGAGGGAGAAAGAGAGAGAAATAGACGGGGGACTTGGGTCAGTCGGCTCCACTTCATTAGTAATATGCCAATGCCCATCTTGATAAGTAACTGGATACCTACACTACGATAGGATTGTGCCTTGGGTCGTATAATGTATGGTTAAGATTAAGTAAAAATTGTAAAAAAAACTCTATCATAAATACCTGTACACGTGAAATACAGTGATAATTCGCATTGTGGAAAAAGGAACATGTCTCTCAAATCAAACTCGTACAATATTATAGTCTCTTGTATAATTGTATTACAAGGCCAACACGATCGCAAGACCAGAAAAAGACTTTAAAAAACCAAGAAAAAAAAACGTCCCTTGCGGCAAGGAATGTAGTTCGTTACGTGAAGACACTGACATGGTATTGACACTGACATGAAACGTAATCTGAATATGATTTCTATATGCAATACAATAGGCGGTGTCACACAGAGGCCAAAAATCCGGATTTTTGATATTCGAATTTTAGTTATCCTCTTTGCTGTCTGTCATCAATTATCCCATTAAAAATCCTTTAACGAAGCAAGAAAATTCTCCCTTGAAAGGATTTTTCAAGGGATTTTGGGGGGATTTTTCTGTGTGACACCGCCTATTATGTAATTTAAATTGCACTGAAGTTAATTTCTTTGAAGTTTTTGCCATTACCAGGGTCCGGAAAATTTCAGGAAGGTCTGGGGATTATTTTCATGGTAAGAACTGTTTTTTCTGATGCCGGGTTTCGTCATGGGGTTTTATCGTTTCTGGTAGTATATTATTTTTGCGATGTAGTATGATATCGCAAAAAGTACCATTACGACAAGAATTAATATTGGTCTGTTTCATTTTTGTCTTATTTTATAGGAACCCGACTACTATCAAAGATGAACACACGACTATGCGTATCGACTCGCGTCTAGGCCAATATAAAATCACGCAATACCATGATGACACTCTACTATGTTGCCTTTATCCGAGTATAGTACACCCAAACTGATATTTTCAGAACAAGATTCGCAGCTTTCATTACCATTCGTCGGTCGGCAGAAGAGTCTAATCTTTCTTGACTGCAACATGACGAACCCCCGCTATACAGTGATATTTCCTGTTGATAGCCATATTATGTAACTATTTCATTTTCGTTTATTTGCCATGAGAAATATTCTTGTTCGTCGCGAACATTTTTTTCATTTAAGTGTCATAAAACACATCCATGATGTACACAGAATACGCCATATTTTTTATACCCGGACCTTTGGTTAGTAAAGTAATGATTTTTTTCTCTTTCTCTCTTTAAATTGTATGTATCCATGAACATTTTGACAAGACGATATCATGTATGTTGCAAGATCCTTTTTAGAATATATTCATTCTGCGATCTGTTTCATATCCACTGAATTCTAATTTCTGTAAGAAACACCATGTCAGGTATGAATAGGGAATGATTCTATTTCAATTTGTTATGCATGTATATATATTTTACACTTTATTGAGTTTGATTACATAGACTAACTTCTGGGCCATCGAAAGACCGGGGATAGGGGGGGGGGGGGGGTGGAGTGGCAGTCCAAGTGATTGCGTCGACAATAAAAATGAATTAAGTGTTCACATTTCCAAGTAAAATATGTTTGTAGTGTGGTGGAGGGAGACATAATATATGCAATGTTCCCTTCTTTAATATCCAATTATACATTTATGGGTGTAGGCCTATATGGGGCACCCTCTTCTTTCGGCGAGTACGCCGTTGAATATCAAGTTGTTTTGCTTGCATTGTGTATCATGAACGCTGGCTTCGAAATGCCGTATTAAAGTTGGTTAGGGTTTATTCTAATCACATTTCTGGTAAGTCAAAGCTATCTACCATTTTACAAGTATTTATACAATGTGGATTAACATTTTGTAACAATGTCTATGATAACATAGTATACTTACATTATTGACTTTGCATTAACAAGCTGCTACGATATACTCAATATAACCATGTTAAACCTCACTGTACCATTCTAATACAGTTAATGATAAACAATTATAAAATACAATGTACTGCAAAAGTGACTTTGTGCCTTTTTACATTTGATGTTTTATAGAATTACCAAACGGTTATAATTATGTAAATAAGCATGTATGAAATACTACTGACCTTGTAATACGTGCAAAGTCCTTTTCTTCACGAAGGAAATAAATAATATGTTACTCATTTTGTATATACACATGTTTTTTCTATAGCATATGTCATGATTTTAACGAATAAAAGAAAGTATAACAAAACAGACATATCCGTTTATATAATATTGACAAGATTGGTTCAGTAATTATTGCCTTAATTTCTATAAACTATATAAGCCTAGATAACTGTTATATATTCAGAAATGTCTGAATAAATTGTTTTCCATTACAGTACTATTTCATGTCTAGCCGTTGGGGGTGAATATATAGGATTCATTTCAAATTTATAATCATTTGCTGTGCTCTTTTGAATAAATCCATGCATCTTTTTCACAAAATAATTGTACCAGATAATGTTTTTGAGTAGTTTGTATGAATATGGTATATGGAGGAAATGAAAATTATTTTAAGAGAAAGTTCCCACCCCGTCATAATTATAAGCAGGAAAAATTAAACAAAGGGTGAATGTTTGAGGAAAATGTGATATCGGTTCGTAGTTAAGAAAATTTATTTTCAAAGTTGACCTTTTTCTTAATTGAAAGACATGAAGTCGCTCTATGAATATCGACCTAAAGAAATGGATATGCTGTTGTGTATGAACGGGCTGCTTTGTCATTTTAGATGGTAATCCAATCGTTATAATAAATTAATATAAAAGCATAACAATAATAGAGACAGAGTTTGCGAAGGTTTGAAATTAAATCGAACAAAGGGGGATGGGCGGGGGGGGGGGGGAGGGGGTCATATAAATAACATTTGCCCCTATTCCCCTCAGTTTTTAATATATTCAGTAAGTAGTACTAAACATTTTATTACTAATTAATATGAACTAACATCGCGATATTTATCAAAATTATACGCCGGAGATGATGGACAGCCGGATATAGCTTTGCGCGCTAAAGAGAGTACTAATATGAATAGTGAAGGATTTTTTTTTTTTTTTTTTAAATAAAAAAACAACGAAAAATCATAAGTTTGAAGAGCTGCAGAGACATATCATGATGAAGGCCACTGAGAGTTGTGAGAGGGGTTACAATACAGGACAGAAGACTGACGAAGTATGAAAAACAATTAGTAAGAGTGACAGATAGATGAGGGAACAGACCATGACAATACGGAAAGCTCTGTCAGGAGCGAATCAGGAGCTAAAGAGAAGATCGGTTAAATCAGGGCTAAGAAAGGGGAACAGAAGGGAGAAAATGCTCAGGGGTACATTATGCTATAAATTGATGGTGATGGTGATGATAATAAAACATTATACCCCTGTCAGTCCTTAATAAGTTGATATAAGTAATCAAGATAGTAGTTTTAGAGGTTCATATTTTTGCATGATTAATATATATTATGCTAATGGTTTCATTCTTCATAAAGATTGGAATGATAAAGAATTTAGATAATATGGGATTTTTTCCCAACCCCCTTAAAGAGACATAGATTGAAATAGAAGAAATAAAGAGTGAATTATTGGCCAGTTGGGTATTATACTAGACTCGATACGAATTATTTTATTCATGCCAATTCTGTTACGAATGAGTGTATTTCAATAGTTAGGTTGCAAAACGCATATATTCCGTGTAGGTAGGCCGACAATATTTGACCTACATAGCACCAACTAATTCTTGCAGTTCGCATTCTGACTATTGAAATACAATTATTTGTAACATATGAATAAAATATTTCGTATCGAGGCACTTCACAAAGGCGTATACGAAGAAAAAGAATATACAGGCCTAGTCTATCACAGTATCAGTGCTGCCGTATTTCGTAGCATTTTTTGTCAAAGAGATTCGATCATACACAGTTTTTTGTTTGTTACAGCGCCATCTGTTAATGATTTTTATTCAGGTTTCTGGATTTCGCAAAATTTCTTTGGACCCAGGCCCAATTCCCGGTGAAAAAAAAAACACCAAAATGGGGAAAGGTGGCATCGAGATACCGGACTGGCGCATCTACAAAGTAGAAGATGTACCAAAGTTGAAAGCTGTTCAGGAAAAGTTGGCACTGAGAGGTCTTAAGGACCCCTGGTTGAGGCAAGTATTAATGAATTCCAGGTTGAATCTTATCCGGCGAGTTTAGTTCGGTCCGATATGCTTATTTCTGCGTTCTGTTATCATGTATGAAACGTTAATGCAAAAAGACGGGTCGGGATCGAAATGAAATTTTGAAACAAATTCGATGTAATCATTGCAAGATTATATTGAACTTTAAAACATAAGATCTGAATGGGGCATCAGTATTAAAAATTAATTACACTTCGAAATCTTAGTTCTGAACTTCTGATTTTGAAAATTGAAAGATTTTCTGGCATGCGCATGTCAGATGTGCATGTCTACTCTGACTCTGAGCTGCTAGTTGCTGAGTGACGTGACTGAGTTACAGACACCGGGGAATCGCTTCATCATGACACTGTTATAAGTGCAAGTTCACCGACATCCCATTGAAACGTGTGTTAGATATAATACAAATGCTTCAATGTGTTGTCGGTATAGTTATACTGATTATGGTTTTGTGAAATGCTGCCCTGGCTTCTGCCTTTCTGGCCATTTTTAATTGTAACCAAGTTCTACAGTATTTGATTTTGTATGATTGCAAGTTGATTGCTGTTCTAGAAGTGCTGTGCGGAGAGTGGTGTTGGATGAATCCTTAAAAGTAACAATCTGTTGGAGACAGATGGACATTGGAAATAAAATTGGTTGAGAATTTCCTTAAAGGATTAATTGCTAAAAAGTGCAGAACAATTCCCTGCTAATAAGCTCAAAATCATTAAAAAAAAAATCGTTTTGCTTTCTGACAGGAACGAGGTCTGGCGTTACCAACCTTGCTTCAAACCTATCCCGTGGTGGAGGATAATCTTCAAAGGTCTACCCATTGGAGCTGGTCTCTTCGTCGTTGCAGTCGGCATCGAGAAGATGTTTGCCAAAGATGATGGCCATGGACATCATTGATGATGACCAGCTTGGATTAGAGAAGGATGTTGTCGATATCATCTCGACATCGAAATTGTTTATCTCCGTCTGAACTGTGATTTGCAAGCTGCACTGAATGTCTTTGATATGGAGGAATCCCGGAAAATGAAATGAACCTAGATGACCTTTGACTGATGTATGAGAAGCATTGCTATGACAGGCCTGTCAGGTGGTTAAGAATTAACGGAAGCTGTTTGATATTCATGCTCACCCTAAAAACTTGACTGTGTCTTTATTAATTTTCTTACTCAGGAACCCAAGGATTCACTGACACCTAACATCCCATAGTAGTGCTTTAAATATTTTGATTGAAAGTAAGCTACCAGTATATGTATTTTGACTGTAAATCAACTTAATCATAAAAACAAAGCAAAAAAGTAGAAATGTCTGAAAGTTTATATACCTATGTGTTCGAAGACATATCTCCCTCATAATTTGTATGTGCATGGGTCCTCCTCAATATAAAATTGGTCATTTACAGCATTAGATTGAATTAACACATCAATGCTGTCTTTTGACTTCATGATGAATTTCAACTTCAGTGAAAGTTACTAAAATGTTCTGAAGACCAAGATATTGTTAGCTGTATGAATTGTGAACATTAAAGGTATGCTTTGATCTGATTAATGTTAACACAGTGAAAGTGTTCATGTGTTTGCACAATGCTTTTACAAAGATGATTTCATTGTTTGAGAACCATTTTACTCTCTTCAAATCTGAATGTACATGTACATGTACATCTAGGAGTTTAGATGGAGATTTCATACCTAATCAAATTAATGTGTTTACGGATTGAATGTGTGGGATTAGCTTAAGGTCCAAAGGACCCAATTAGGAGGGTAAAAGGAATAATGTCTCCCCCCCCCCCCCCCACAAAAAAAAAAAATTTTAAGGCTTTTCTATGCAGCTTGTGTACACTACTTATCTCAGCTAAGGAATTATCAAAATGAGTTTGAAACTTAATATTGAAGTGATATTAAAAAAGATTTACTATCATATTGGAAAGTTTTTGTGTCAATTTTATTTGGAAATTTAATTGAAGGAAATTTTTCTTCTTCTTACTAATTTTTTTTTTTTTTGTGGGGGGGGGGGGGGGGGAGTGTTTTGCTGAATGATTTTAGATGAATGAATGCATTTTTAGGTATTGAGGATGTCTTTCTGAGATGGTAAGACGTAGTAGAGAGGGGAGTAAACAGAGGGAAGAGGAGGGGGAGAGAGAGAGAGAGAGAGATGAATACAGTGTGTGTATGTGTGTGTGGGGGGGGGGGGGGGGGCAGAGAGGAGATGAGGTAGACTGTCATCAGATGCACACAAATAGAGTGGTTCATAATTGTCATTGCAAACATATTATGTCAATGCTTATTAAACACAAAGCAAAATAGAAAGATTTACAGGACTTATGTTGATATTCTGTAAAATTGGAGGGGTTACAGTTCTTTCCTGTTTGATATTTCTACACTCTGGAATATTATTATGGCCAGTGCTTGATCGAATAAATCCATAGAAATATTTCTTGAGAAACATGAAAAAAAGTACTAAAATAATACAGACATAAAAAAAAAGTCTACTATTTTTTGTTGCAGTATTTTCTCTTCTGCTTTCATCTATTCTTTTTCTTATATCTTTCAGTATTTTATCTCTTAAAGCCCATCCCTTCAATATACATTTTATATTGCTTTCTTTTATCACCCTTTCCCCTCGCTTTCTTTCTTTCCATCTTTATACCTCTTCCCTTCTCTATCTCCTCCCTTTATCCCTGCTTCCCTCCCCCTCTCTCTCCCTCTCTTATTCCTCTCCACCCATTCTCGCACAACTACCCCCCCCCCCCCCCCCCCGAACTAGCTTTGCTGTCCCCTTGAAACCACCATTAACACGATTATATCTACTCATTCTGAACTAAATCATTTTTGACAGGGGGGGGGGGGGGAGATTGTAATAATACACAACTCACATTTCTTGCTGGTAAATACCTTTATTACCCATTTTACATCTACATGTATAACATCTGTCTCTTCCCCATTCATCCTCATTGCATGTATATAAATCTACATCTTTTAACTTGACACTGCACTAAAACTGATTACCAGTGGTATTCTATCAATATTCTGTGTTTCCATGGAAACAATGGAACGTGTACAAAAAAACTCAATATAAATATATATTTGTGTAACATATACCTCTAAATATACATAAAGATATTTTTTTCTCCTATCATACACATGACATAAAGTCATGAAACAAATTCACCTACCGGTAAGCACAATAAAGATAAATAAGATGCAATTTAATGATGAGCAAGAAGAAACTTGAGACTCGCATCATAAAGATTTTACAGACTGACATGAACGTGTACATATAGGATTATAAGAAAACAATGACTTTGGAAGGGGGGGGGGGGTGGATGTTTCCAACATAAATAACTCCAGGTAAATCCATGTGTAAATCTCATTGATGATATAATGGTCCTCTTATCAAAATGGACTAGTACATTCCAGATTTTAATTGTACTAAGAAAATATAAAGGAAACATGAATATGCTTTTCACAGGGTTCCAACAGAAAATTGAGAACCAAATTCCACAACTTTCCAGATAAGTACCATTTTGGTATGGGTTGGGGTGTCAATTCAAACCGGAAGGATGCCATAGCCACAAGTCAGGCCCACAATCAATTTTCATGACTTTCCATGATTTTGGAGATTCCCCCCCCCCCCCACCCCCATTACATTCCAGAAGAAATCATTTTTCCAAGAAATCCCATGAAATTCCAGGTTTTTAAATGACCTTTTATTCAGTATACCATAGTAAACTATGCCTCCAATTCTGTTAACTATATATTCTCTGGATGGAAAATGGTTGGACTATTTTGAACGGACTAGACGCGATTTACAATTTATCATTAAGGTATATTCAAATGTAACACATCTTTGTCTGACATATTCTAGAACTACTCTTGTGGTACTAAAACTACATGAATGAACCGGTACATGTATATTCTTTGGCATACCAGGAGTGAAAACTAATATAGATAATCCTTTATCCCCCACATGAATATTAAACACAACTTGGAAACGAGCAAATCTATCATACTAACGAAGGAGGGCACACTGGAATATAGACAAACACACTTTCACTCAAAATCAAACTTTTTTGCAAAGAATATAAAATCAAATAATTATGGACAATTCCAAGTGTTAAAAACTGGCATTTTTACAATATTTTCAAGCATACTAATCACTCAAACAAGTAAAAAATAATAACTAATGAAAATTTCATTTGGGACCATCATGAAGTACTATTAGTGTGCCATATTAGTTGGTCATTTGATTTCATTCTTTGATAAATGATAAAGTATGCCCATTGATTTGGTTCCTTTCTCCAATTACCATTAAACAATTATCACTTATTCTCTGGTACTGTGAGTCAGCCTCCTAAAAAAATGTAATCAAAAGCATATGACACACATTTTGAATGAAACTTAAAACCTTCTAAACAAGGAAAATCAAATCATGTGATAAAGACTGGCCTTAGCAAAGTTAAATATAAAGCAAATAACAGCAAATAACAGAAAAAAGAACAGTCAAATGCACAAAACCATTTCACTTTTCCTTTCATTCTATAATTATTGCTGGGGTTTATAATCATACATGTTCTGAGAGGCAACGTAATTTGTGCATAATAATGTTCACTCAGATCTACTGAATATAGAATATAGGAATATTAGACAAAATGGGACTTCAAAATCAAATAATGTACATGTGTCTATATAAAGAGATGACAATGAGCTCTATTGTCATTGTTTCTGTAAATCGATAATTTTTTAGTATAGCTGTAAGAATATGGTATCAAATATGAAGCAGGGGTTGAAAGTAATAGAAGTTCTGGGTTGGACAGTAACAAAATAATATGGATATCATGTGCTTCAAGCTATAATTTGTATACGGTTATTCAAGAATAATTTACGTTCACCAAAATAAGGAAATATAATGCAATAAATTAGGGGTAAATAAAAAGTGCCTGCACTCAAATCTACTATAATGATAGTACTCATACTACAAGAAAATGTAAACAATCAGCATTCTGATCATGATGCAATCAACTAAACTACATGTACTGCGTAGCAAGGGTGGCAGGGGATTCCCCTTTAGTCGATAGGGGTTTCCCCTTTACAGAAGTGAAGGCAAGGACTGCAAATTCTTGGACTCACTTTCAAGGAGGTGCCAACAAGAAGATCTCATGGAAATTAACTGGAGTAATACTCTATACTCTAACAATACCCGTTTTAAACCTAACACTAGTTAAAAGGACAGTGTTGAGAGTCAGAAAGGTGTTAACTATTTTTAGACAGTATACATGAATTAAAGATAATAGGAGTTAATACCCTTCTGGCTCTCAGCAGACATTAGCGAGTTTTCGCAACCGGCGACGTGGCCTTGCACTCAGAGCAAACTTTTTTGTGTAGCGTCCAAACCTACGACGGTATTCAGCCGTATTTAAATAGCGTCGGGAGTCGAGCTAGTGCGGGGTGGCGAGCTCATTTAAATACCCCGTAGTCAGCACTTTCGTCGCCGTGCGAGAACTCGCTAGTATGAAAATGGAGTGCTGGTAAAGAAGGACCGCGCTTCACACAATTCATAATTGCTTCATGGTCGACTTCTGAACCTAACTCAGTGACCAGTGTTTCCTTTTGGAGTACCGGGTAGAAGAAAAAGTCTGAGAGATTGAGGTTCCCATAAGGATATCAGAGATCTCATGAGTAAAGGATTCATATTCTCTCTGTTCAAAATTCATAGATTATATTCATACTTTCCAGCCCAGCTGTAAACCTCTAATCATAAAGATAATCTGCAATATAATCTACAACATATTTGATGTCTTTTCCAAATTTAATACTTACGGATATCATATACGAATATAGATCTTTTGTTCTGTTTTTCTAAAACAAGCATACCTCATAAAACAATTTATCCAAGAAATCCTTCACACTATTACAAAAATACATGATCAATTTACATCTTAATACAATTAATGTTAATGATGTATTGATAATATCCTATTTCTTTTTTATATAAACATTACCAGGTGTCAGGTGATAATGTAAAGTGATAGGTGATAGGTTTCAAAATAATCACCCTTTCCCCCTTCCTCTTGAATGAGTGCAAGTTCCTAATATCAAGAAATAGTTTTGTACTGTATGCAACCAAATCATCCTTCCACATCTGTAATGACTCTGCATAAGCCGTTATTTTCGTGATTTTCATTAATCATTGTACAGTTGTGACTTTCACAACACAAAAACATGAGCTGGCAATGCGTGAGCAAGCACGTTATGTAAGCAGTTTGTTTAACTATCGCAAAAAACAGCAGCCTGCAAAAAAACATCTGTGTCTATATCATCCACAAAAACAGTGGCTTATACAGTACACTCAAATCTTAACTGAGTGGAACACATTTTTTTTTAAATCTAATTTTTCCTGGTTGCATAATGACAGCACACAAGAAATAAGTTCACTCTTAAAAGCATGATGTTTTTTTTCACAATATATAGCTTATCTGAAGAATGCTGATCATATCTACTTCCACAGATAATACCCTGAGACGGAAGTTGTTGCTCTCGATAAAGAGAGACAGTGCGTATTTAATAGAAAGATTGAAAGATAAAGAGAATTGCTTTGGAAATCAGCGACGTAGTTATGTACACATACATATAAATTTTATTGGAAGCGACGGGATGATTTACATCAAGAACAATACAGGATGTGACAAGAGTCTGTCCACACTTCTGCCTATAACCTATTGAGCTATTAATACCACCAAACGCTATGAACAGATCTGTGTGAACAGCAAAAGTGTACATTGCCACAAAAGTAGCCATGGCAGCGGGCCAGTTTACACTGTTGTGCGAAATTCATGGATCGCACAGCATGGCAACAGACTCCAAAACATATGCATGTAACATCAACATGCAAGATGCATCGGCACATCTTAATAGAAAGGCCATCGATACTTACTGTGCATTATTTCCTAATGTAAGTGATTATTCAACAACAGACAGACTGTTCACATATGCACAGATTTGCTCTGTCTCAAATCTTCATGAACATTCTGTGATACTATCAAAACTGGTTTTTGAGACACCATGTATGACTCGTAAAGTGAAAGGTAAACAACTAACATACTTGTGATATAAACAGATCAGCATTCAAGAGGAGATCCAAAAAGGATATCTGAAGATAGATACAGTATAGCAGTCCAGTTAGCTCATTATTAAATTGATCTAGTAAAATGAAAGAATGATCATGTATTCCTTTACCGGTGATCAGTTTTGTATGTGTAGGTTTATCAGTTTAGGTACAAGTTACCACAGTAAAAAAATAAAGTGTTTGGGTTATTTGGAATACCTTTTATGAGTACAACACTCCAAATTAAGTCCTGTCTATAAAAAATGTTTGTGTTCAGATAAATAAAGCATCTAGTTGAAATCAAGACTCAGTGTTGATACATGTACAGCTGTACATTAATGGGCATTATCAAAATGAGTTGTATCAGCACTATGTAAATACTGGCAATTCAATACGCCATGCTTTTACCTACTCCTCTTGAATTCTGATCGTGTGTTGATTCATCTTTCCTTTCTGTACAACTTAGAAGACTTGCATTCTATTAAACACGTTCCTATTTTAAGACAATTTTCTATACTTTTCCCTAAAAATGCAATTGTGAATCATATTTTGGAATTGTATTGGAGGACCACTAAAAATGAATTCTATTTCATTGTATCATTTCTGGAATGTTAGTTTGATGTACTGGTTTACATACTGGTAGGCTAACATGTACCAGTATATCAATTTGAGAACTATATTTAATATGGAATCATGAACAACATAATTCTTGAAATGTAAAATCAGAAAATCTTTCTTTTTTTCTTCATCTTAGTGCATTTGGAATGGCTGTTTTGATTGGAAACCTACACATAAATATTCAGTAAGAAGCCCCAGAATCTCAAATCTTCTAAGTTGTACGGAAAATGTTTGTCTCATTACTGAAAGATTTCCTTGATTCACAAAATTTGAAGAAAGGTACTTTATCATAGTGTAGTCTCATAGCTCACGCTATTCCGGCTGTTTGCTCCGGTGCTGTTGCTATTGCTATTCTGGTCCCCATTTAGTCCTGTATACCTCACGTCTAAACCATCCATAAGCCCCGTTTTTTCTGTTGGGGATAACTCCCCGCCCATCAAATTGTCCTCCGATCCGTGTATATTTTCCTTGGACGCGGATCTTCCATAAAGTGCGAACTTGGCCGAGGGTGATGTCCTTGTGTCACTGTGCGATAAATGTTCCACACTCTTGCCATTTGTCGCGATTGTTGAGTTTGAGATATTCTTCAGTTCCAATGCCTCTAGGCTTCTACTGGTCCTTTGTTTGATGAGTGGATGTGCTTCGTCTGGCTCTGTGCCATTTTTGTGAAATTCCTGGCTGCCACGGTTACGCGGCGACCGCCGATCGTCCGCCACGTGATCAGAATTTGTTTTGCGGACAATCATTTTCTCCGAGCTTCTCTGCAGTTTTCCGTCGCCCTTCTCCACTCCTTCGATCATGACTGTGATAGTGGTGGTGGAGGTTGGTGTATCAGCTAAAAAAAACATATAGAGAAAACAAAATAGCATAAATACTCAAAGACTGATATTATTGACAAGTGAACCCTCTTTCTACTTTACTATAGATAAATGTAGATGTTTTCACAAAACTTATTTATATTGTGCCGTGTGCTAAAGAATTCTGTCCTTATATGGCAAAATTTGCTCCCAGCTTTATTTCATCAATGCTATAGAATTCAAATTTGGGTTTATGATATATTTAGGGTAATGTATAAAGTTGGGTCTGGGGTTGAAGTTAAAATTGTTAGTGTAGAAATTTCACCCAGAGTGATTGTCGTTGGAGCATGTGTCAAACATCCAGAAATTAGTAAAGATAAAGATGGTTATAAAGATAAATTGATATCCTTAAGTCCCATGTGATTTATTGTTATCTATTACATCAGAAATCATTCTCCATGCAAACCTTTGTTTCTCCTGTTCTTGAAGGACGCATTGGTGATGGCTGCTCTCTTGACCACAGGAGACGCTGGAGTGACCGCTATGTTGATACCGACCGGTCCATCGCTAGGTCGACCTGATGGATTGGTCTCGAGGGAGTTCTTGATGGCGTTGGTCACTAGCAGGACCTCAGCATAGAGCTCGTAGCTTGCCCTGAAGTGGATGTCTTCAAGGGCTTGTGTTGCTGCTGTAGCATGCCCATTGAACCTGAAAGGAAATTGAATCATGTACAATCTTATCTTATCTGTAAAGCGCTTTGAGAGGGCTTTCGGTCCCGAAAAGCACTATATAAGAACTAGCTATTATTATTATTATTATTGTGTCCGCTGACACATCCACTAGACTATGACATCTCTACCAATGGAGAAGATACAATGATATATTTGAAGATTAATTGTACACTTTGGTTGCTGTTAGATCGAAATGCCAATTTCTGCGGAATTACGATTTTGTCTGAACAATCCCTTCAAGCGTGGAAAGAGATTCACAGTGAGCTTTATAAACCGTACTGGTCTTGATATCTGAGAATACTGTCATTCCGATACGAGCCATTTTTATTCTTCTTTCATTGAATTTATAAGTCATTATTAACCTTTATGCACATTTTCAAGTACAAGTAAATACATTTAAAGACCCTTGCAATGGTAGGCAGTATACAATTTCAAAAGTTCATATTTGTCAATGATAAACTCAAGCTCACTTGCAGGACACAAGATTAAACTGGGAGGAGGCGAAGGCTCTGACTGAGAACTTAACCACATGGAATATGGCTGCTCCTTCCTAATATTCCAAAAGGAATGCAGAAGGGGGAGGGGGTGGGAGAAAACTAAGTATAACAAAAAGTCAACTTGAGCTTATTAAGCTTAATTCTTACATTGCAAAATAGACGCCATTCATCATCTCTAGCATGATGTTTGGTGTGAGGGGTATCCTGGGGTGGTTGTTAAGGTTGAGATGAAGGTCAGCACTCTTTGACCTTTGACCTGATGAGGAGGAGGAGGAGGAAGAAGATGGATGACTTGGAATGCTGTTACTGAACCCAGTCAAGCAAGTCTGTTGGCAAAGAAAATGGATGGTATTAGCTAAAAGTATGGTTTTACATCTAGGTCTAAGGATTGATGCTACAACACACAAACATATCATGAGTATTTGAAAGTCAGAATTCTATCTGTTCGTCACATTTTCATTCTTTTATAAATTAACATATGTTCATGTAATATATTTAAATGAAGTACAAAAAGCACTTTACTATAGCCTTATCATACATGTACATGTAGCTTTCAATTTGAATGAAGTTGCATGAGTTTGATGGAAAATATTTAAAATAAGCATTCTGGACTACAGTACAGGTATAATGGAAATATTTTGTAATACATAATGTCAGCAGGTCAGGAATCTCAAGCAAATCACATCTTAAATTGATTGGATTCTTAATTTTATTGCACACACACACACCAAAAAATTGCTTTAAAAGTTATTTCGGCACATTTACATTCAATTCAATTCAATGTAATGTATTTGTCCATTGTATGTTCAACGTGAATATTTGTTTTCGCTCACATAAAAGAAAAAGACTCAGATATAGTTTGCAATGAAGAGAAATGGATATAAAACATGGGATACATTCTTGTGATGACGAGGTAATAAATATACATAATATTGATTTTTTATGGTTATGGCTTGTTTTGATTCCTTAAATTATATAATTTAGCTGTCTTCATGCATATCTATAAATACAGAATTATAAACCACAAATAGAACTATCCTAAAAGGTTGCTTCCATCAAATATAACATTCATTCTTAGGTCGCGGTGTAGGTTACATTTATTATTGAATATGATGTTGTCTAAGAAAAATCTTCAACAGTCTAGGAAGTATTGGTGTGTACTGCAAGGTTCTGGAATCATCAAACTGATAAGAAATCTGGCCCAGTCTTAGTAAAGTTACAAGCACTGTACACAGAAAGATGTCACATCTGGGACTCCGCAATATCTATCCAGGCGGATCGATTTGATAATTACCAAACATATCAATTAGTAGGTGGTTTTCCCGGCAAAATTTGTATGATCACGTATTAGTCAAAAGATATTCTTTCACAGGATTGGTAATAAGAGCTTCCATTGAATCTTTTGAGAGGGGGGCGTTTCCAAAACTGGTCTATACCTTTAAGTATTGAATTGAAAACCGACCAAGCTTGTTACCTTGAGTAGACAGCACACATGGACTGGAGTGAGAGTGAGGAGAGGAAGCCGATGTCAGCATTGTACTGTGATAAAACGTGGCACAGAATGTTGCCCCTGGGAAAAAACAAAGATAGGTTAATAGGCAACCACATCATTTACGTCAACACAAAGGGGTTAACATGTATCGCTTAGCTGTGAATGTACGAGGCCACGTATTCCTTGGGGTAATACATTTTGTACATGTAGATTAATGTGAAGAGTCTACACTTATGCATCTCACTCGTAGGTGTATGATGGTGGGTCAGGGCACAACGGCATTAATAAATCAGAGTTGCCTTGAGATAAAAGCAAGAGCAAGATATACATTACAGGACCACTCTATCTTCAGCATGAAATACAAGCTGCTTCGTCTATACGATGCATAGATAGAAAGCAGGAGGAAAACGGCGGCTCTTATCCTTCAGTGGACCTACATGGAAAACTGTGGTAAGACAGTTGTGGAAGTTTTCAGATTGTAATCTTATCCTTGGAAAAGATGTTGGTGATTTCGGAGCCCATCAATATTAAAACTAATTTCCTTGTCTGTGACTAAAAGAAAAAAAAAAGACTAGGAGGAAACTGAGAGAAAAAAAAAGAAACAGAATAAGTGAAAAAAGAAAAAAAGAAAGGAAAGAGATATACTACAAAATCAACGGAAAAAAAGATGATGTAAATAGTAGAAAGCAAAAGATTAACAACCTCTATGCTACAGTTGGCAAATCTCCCCTCCAACAGAGTAACAGTCTCCTTTAAGTTTTGCTGACTTATTCCCAAAAAGATGGTTAAAGTCCAAATTTAAACATAAACAATATTTAAAACCCCAAATTTTAATAGGACAATAATCACAATCATATTTTCTCATAATGGAAAAGAAAAGGTTTTAAAATGTTTTTGTTCGCACCTGTTCTGACCATTAACAGTACTGATCTGTGGAAGAGGCCCCCTAGTGAGCACAGTGTGATCATTCTGATGACTGAGTAGAAGGTTGTCAGACAGCGACAGAGGGCTCATCGGCTGCACAGAGAATCGGAGAAGGAAAAAAAAAATAGATGGGTACTTCTGATTGTATGAAATAACATCTGTTTGTTGGGACACTTTTTCAGTTTCAAATGTCATGGCCTTTTAAAAATGTAAATCTAGGACTGCTTGTAATATACAGTAACCAATAGGTTGTAGACTAAACATGAAGCACTTGCATGTTGTCTGTCCAAAACCAGAAGGGCTTAACTCTGTGTTGAAGCATATGAGTTAAATGCCTTTCTGGCTACAAACAGAAGATGCATTCATCTAAACAAGGGAAACGCTCTCGGCGGTCTCGCCTGCATAACGCAATTCAATATGATAAACCAGAACGTCTATGACGTAGCGCTCATCCGCATCTCGCAACAACAAATATCCTAAATTTTATGAGGTACACTTTTGAACTGGTCAAAAAATAAAAATTTGATGCCCTGGAAGGTACATAATTTCATTTCATTTGCATAATCAAATCAAAATCGGTCAAGAAATGAGGGAAAAGAAGCAATTTTTGTTATTTTTGGAATAAATTTTGCATAAATTACCATAATTAATTAATGGAGAACAATTTCAAAATTCTGTGTATATGTTTAGTGTACCAAAGTTAGCTCTACGATATAAAGCAAACCAAATCAAAATCGGTCTAGAAATGAAGGAGAAGAAGCCTTTTTTGTGATTTCGAATAAATTTGCATATATTAGCATAGATAATGAATTTCACGATTCTGTGTAGAAATTTTAAATCCCCCTCCTAGCCCTATCATATGAAACAATCAGAATCAAAATCGGTTGAAAAATAACGAAGAAGAAGCATTTTGAAAATCTTGATGTTGATGCCACAACAAAGTCTAAGTTTGTTGACCTTAAATGACCTTTGACCTTAACTTAGTGACCTGAAATTCTACTTACATAATTGGGGAGACTTGATAACCCTATAGTCCAAGTTTCATTGACTAAGAATTTATACTTTCAAAATTATATCAAAAATTCAAAAACTTAACCTTAGGTTAAGTTTTCAATGATGATGCTACAACATAGTCCAAGTCTGTTGACCTGAAATGACCTTTGACCTTGACTTTGTGATCTGAAATTCTACTCACATGATTGGGGATACTTGATTACCCTATAGTCAAAGTTTCATTGACTAAGAACTTATACTTTCAAAATTATATCAAAAATTCAAAAACTTAACCTTAGGTTAAGTTTTTGATGTTGACGCCGCCGTCGCCGTCGCCGTCGCCGCCGTCACCGGAAAAGCGGCGCCTATGTCTCGCTTTTTTGCTACGCAGGCTAGACAAAAAAGTGGACACCCTTCATCACACAAATCTCAAGAAAATTATGTTTATGTAATCCATGCTTTCTCAATGTGAATTTTTACAGATCGAGTGACTGGGAGAGGAAATAATGCAATAGATTGTTATCATAACACAGTATGCCAAAGAGGAAATGTTATAAACATCCTACCTCTCTAAAATCACTTCCATTTACACCCCCCCCCCCTCCCTCTGTTCAGACCACCCAAATACATTATACAGCTATTAAAAATAACGGATAGAACTATAGCTGTGTCGATAAGTACTAATTATTCTAGTCTAAACATTGTGTCATGAAACACTGCATAACGAAACGCATGTTTGAGTTCAGTTTCGAAACGAAAACTCAATAAAGAATCAGGATCCCATTCCCATCAGAACATCATACCGTACAGAAACCGTATGACTGGGTGGGGCTTATCGTCAGCATGCACTCATTGTTGGCCAGCTAACCTATCAACTGATCACTTCAAAAGTAGTAAAGAATCAGGATCCCATTCCCATCAGAACATCATACCGTACAGAAACCGTATAACTGGGTGGGGCTTATTGTCAGCATGCACTCATTGTTGGCCAGCTAACCTATCAACTGATCGCTTCAAAAGTAGTTTTTTTTATACAATGTTTTTATCCAGTGTGTATGCCCATTTCGCTACACAATAATTCTCAATACATTTCTTTAAAACAGGTTTGGTACAGTATTTCTCAAGTCTGAAGTCTTTAATACATAGATGCTTACTTTACTGCAATCGAAAGACATGCGCCCCCCCCCCCACCCTCCTCCACTGTTTGGCACTGTTTGATCAACATATGTGTCCTCTGGTTACCTCATGGAATATTGATGGCCTTGCCAATGTTGGAATGGTAAAAGTCTCTGCTCTGGGGTTCCATCTGCTTCTACAACCTCCTGCAAATTGGGAAATATAAGGGGAGAAAGGGCCATCAATTTACCACTCTGATAACATCAACATGTATGTGCCACCCTGTATACATGTAAATATCAGATTAAATAAATAAATAGTTTGCAGGCACAAACTGTTGTAAGTCGTGCCAGTAAATAGAGGGTCTGACTAATGTAGATGCTTGGGGGGGGGGGG
Source organism: Strongylocentrotus purpuratus (assembly GCF_000002235.5). Classification (NCBI taxonomy): domain Eukaryota; kingdom Metazoa; phylum Echinodermata; class Echinoidea; order Camarodonta; family Strongylocentrotidae; genus Strongylocentrotus; species Strongylocentrotus purpuratus. The sequence goes on from NW_022145613.1 coordinate 31,044,960, forward strand.
GGGGGGGGGTTCACAAAGATCCTAAGTTGAACTTAACTCTAAGTTGGACTCAATAATATGGAGAGCCATTTGTAGGCTTAAAATGAAATATATTCAAAAGCAGAAATTCAAGTATTTTAGACTTTTCATAAATTCCACATCAAGAACATGAAATCTCATATGATAAAAGAAATATGAATGTTTTGAATCACCATCTTATGCCATTTAAAGGTACTATGTTCCATTTGCAGGCCAAAAAAATGAGAAAGTTAAATTCCAACTGCATTTGAAAGATAATACTAATTTAGAACTTCCCTAAAAAAAGGTAGGGCTTGAAAAATGTCTTCAAGTGGGAAAATAATGACTATTAGTTGTCAAATCGACTTTAGGGCTATAGAGCCCAAAAGTAATAGTCTTGATTTTCAGATGATTGTACCAAATGATCATACGTTTTATGCTGCGCGAAGATTCAATCAGTTTTATCTTGGCCATCACAAAAAGTGGGTTATTGATGTAAACAAATGCTCATGTACCCTTTACAACTCTGTTCATGTATGTTATTACCAAAGAAGAAAAAAGGCCAGTCAGTCACTCAATAGTGTCTGACAGTGAAGTCTAGCAAGTAAACAGGTTTCCTTGCATAATTTGAATATGAGGACACTGCTAACGTTTAAATTTCACAGATAGGACATATACGACATATTCGTAATTCCTGCAAAGTTCTACAGAATTTAAGGTTGGCTGCAAAAGGGACATAGTACCTTTAAAATAACTTTTACAAAATATTATCAAAGATGCTAACGGCTTTTCATAATTCCAACTTAGAGATAAGTTGGACTTAGGATCTTTGTGAACACCCCCAGGTCTACAGCGCACCACATGCCTTGTATGGCAGCTGCTCCTGGCACAGCCAGAGACTGGCAACATTAGGGTTGGCTCAATGCTTTATGGAACTGTGTCAATCGCCTGACTGCAGACCAAATGCAGAGTGTCACTCTGCAGTCTAGACTATTATACTGCAACATATGTTGTGTGATTATTGACACTATTGCTAATCACTGATTGTGGACATTACTGTAGGCAGTTTATACTTTGTAGAAATATCTATGTACATTTAGTTCTAGTATAAAATTGAATAACCTAGTACATCTGTACTTGAGGCAGCTCACTGACATTTGGTTCAATGCCAAATCACCTAATCACAGTGTGGTTTATACATGGTTTGAAAATAGACCAAAGACTTGAAGGTGAGAATGACAAATATAAATAAAGAAGAAAAAATGAAAAGAAAAGAAAGAAAAGAAATTGAGAAGAAGAAGAAGAAGAAAGAAGAAGAAGAAGAAGAAGAAGAAGAAAAAGAAGAAGAAGAAGAAGAAGAAGAAGAAGAAGAAGAAGAAGAAGAAGAAGAAGAAGAAGAAGAAGAAGAAGAAGAAAAAGAAGAAGAAGAAGAAGAAAAAGAAGAAGAAGAAGAAGAAGAAGAAGAAGAAGAAAATTGAGAGAAGAAGAAGAAATTGAGAAGAAGAAGAAGAAGAAGAAGAAGATTAAACTAAAGATGAAGAAGATTAAATTAAAGATGAAATATTATTGAATCATACATAACGGTCAAAAAGTAAATGAAGGGGCAACCCCTTCTACACATCTCTCTCAAATACTGCTTGTCCAATAGAAGTACATGTAAGTTACTGTAGGCTCATTTAAAATGTGAATGATTTGCAATGCAATTTATAGATGGCCTCTGTGGTTTGGTGATGAGTGTAGGTTTTTATTAGCTGTTGAAGGGCATTAATCAGTATTGATCAAACCGTGAACCAGGCATCTATTTTAGGGGTGTCTGGAGATTAGCTGGTCTCGTGAGCTCAGGAGAGACTCACGGTGGAAACCTCCTACCCACTGCCAAGATGTATGCATAGAATGAAATAAATGATGCATACATGTAATAGGTAAAAGGGTAGGGGAAGAGAGAGAGAGAGGGAGAGAGAGAGGGGGATAGAACGAGAGGATGAGAGAAAGAGAGAAAGAGAGAAAGGACAAGAGAAAGAGAGAGAGAGGATGAGAGAGATAGAGGATGAGAGAAAGAGAGAGAGAGATAGAGAGAGAGGGGGGGGGGGAGAACGAGAGGATGAGAGAAAGAAAGAGAGAGAGAGAGAGAGAGGGATGAGAGAGATAGAGAGGATGAGAGGATGAGAGGAAGAGAGAGAGAGAGAGAAAGAGAGAGAGAGAGAGGATGAGAGAGATAGAGAGGATGAGAGAAAGAAAGAGAGAGAGAGAGAGAGAGGATGAGAGAGATAGAGAGGATGAGAGAAAGAGAGAGGATGAGAGAAAGAGAGAGAGAGAAAGAGAGAGAGATAGAGAGGATGAGAGAGAGAGAGAAAGAGAGAGGGAGAGGGCGGTGAGGAGGGGGGGGGGGGAGACTGGGAACCTTAGACCCACTGCTAAGACAACAAAAATGGATAGAGTACTAAGAGAAGATATTAGGAAAATAGAAAAGATAGAGAGGGTAGTTTAATAATAAACTCAGGATAAGGTGACATATGAGTCACTGCAAAGATTGAACAGTAGAAGGGCTGATAGAGGATAGTGGCAAAGTATAGGAGAAAGATAATGTTCTCTTTAATCTTCAGGCTTCAGCGGTACGTTGAGACCATACATGTAGTTAGAGTAATGGTGGAGAAGCAGTAAAGCACTTGAGATCTAAATGAATTCTGAAGCAGCCTGGCAAACATTGCATCCTCCAGGGGGACGAGATCTTTCTTTACACTTGGAAAATATAAAGGGAGAAATGAAAGGCTAGTCTGCAGCAACGGACTTGATTTTTAAAGTTATTACATGTACTTCAGTGCTTCAGGAAAGCCACTTGCATGAAATGCAAATCAAAGCACAACCTACATACAAAATTGCAGTTCAAAAAGCAAGACAAGAATTAGCACAGACAAAAAATAGAAGAACACAAAGAAAAGTGTGAAAAGACAAAAAGAAGGAGAAAGAAGAAGAAATCCACAAAGTCGCTGATACTAAATTGAACAGAAGGAAAATATAAAGAAAAGTGATGGGGGGGGGGGGGGGGTAGGTAGCAACAAATTACCAGGGTATTCTTCACAGAGGAAGTAATTTCCCCTGCAAAGTTGCAAAGTTGCAAAATATTTGAGTACTATTGGAAAAAGGATGAATGACACATGCAGATGTATTACATGAAATATACCGGGTATTTGTTTTTATGAACTTTGCTAATTAAGCATTACAAATTCAGTTATTTGGAAATTGTGTGTTATGTTTTTCTCCAGTTATACGTTGTGCATGATTCATGATTTTCTAAACTTTCTATAAAATGAAATTTAAAGTATTTCAGTTTTTCATCTTGTATGCCCTATGACTTGTCAAGCATTCAATGAATTTCATACGGATGAAAAAAATCTTCAATTACGAACAAATTAACTTTTGATGCACAATTCATGCAGCTGTGTTTGCATTTAATATTGGCTGAGTTTGATGCCCTTCATGTAAATAGTTTGCAATCTCCTCATCCATAACCCAGAAAAATAAATTGAATATTAGCTTTAAAGGCATCGTTTAAACAATGTTAAATCTGAGATGCATGGCTCTATGTGTTATTAGTGTCTGTGATATGGTGTAATATTGAAGCCCTAAAAACTGTGCTTCAAAATGATCATGAAGTGCCTCAAAAAAGTAAAAATCTTTGAGTGACCGGTTTTACCATACCGGTACTCATTTTCCCCAATAGATTGTAGTGTAATAAAACTTGTTAGGAAAACGTTTTTTGAAATTTCAATTTACAATCATAAATATATTGATAATCAGACAGGCGATCGGCTTGTAAAGTCATGGGTTTCCGTCTTAACTGACCTAAAAGTTTATAATTATGATTGCAGCACGAGTTAAATCCAGTATTTTGTTTAGAATCAGAGGCAAAGATACCCAATCCCTTTAAAGGTCTCTTTGAGAAATCATCCAACTGTGAAATTAAGATTAAACTGTACGGTACGTAAATATGGCACAACATGGTTTAGGCACCGAGCCTACAACATATTCGGTCTGATACACCTACGCACATTACATGTACTTGACAAACTGCCCTCATGCATACACTAATGGAAATATACATTAACAGCTGTAATGGACATATATCATGTACTAAGTAATTTGTGTTTTAAAGGAGAGTACCATATATTGTTGAAGTCTACTCATGCGATTTTGTGTCTGATCTCTCAACAGAATGAGGAAGAAGGGAATTAAATAGGATGAAAAACTTGACAAGGAGAAGGAGGACAAAACATTTTTTTTTTAAATAGGACACTAGAAGAAGGAAAAAGAAGTGGGGGAGAAAAGGAAATGAGGGGAAAAGGAAACAAGGAGAATCAAAGCATAATATCATGACATGAAAAGTAGTAAAAAACAAACAAAAAACAACAACAACAAGAAAAACAAATTATTCTAAAGCATGTGTACATGCATAAATATAATCAGCTTCAGTGACACATTTATTGTGGTTACATGCTTTTAGCTGTATGATTATACAATTTATTCTTACCAGGTTGTATATGCCCAGAAGCAAGCTCTCTATCCTTCCAATTGTCTGTAGAGGGAAAGTAAAAAAGGAACAAGAAATAGAGGTCAAATTCATTATCCAGTGTTCACTGGATGAGGGGTAGTAATAACGAAGTAAATTTCTATTTTGTATCACACTAGTTTAGATTTAGCAGTGTATACAAACAAATTGTTAGTCAGAGGTCTATAATTTACAACTGTACAGTATCTAAAATACAACTGTATGAAAGCATTGATTTTATGCATATGAGCAATACTGTACATTGTCATATAAAAAAGCAAAATGTTGGTGATACAAATATAGAACTGTTCCCTCTCTCTCTCTCCCTTCTCTCTCTCTTGTCAAATGCATCTTTGCTTTCCTACATCTTTTTTAGCATCAAATGAATGATGGTGTCTGGGGCTATATTTCATTCATTTTTTCATAACCCAAAAGTGAGAAGTTAAAACTAATTTCCAATTTGTGGTAAAATGTATGACAACCACTCCACACTGCCTAATACCATGAACCTAATAGGTTCATGCTAATACATACCACATGTTTGTGGTTGTGCAAACTGTATGTTTCTCTCATTTTTTTCTCTCCACAATGTGACATACTGTAACAAAAGCCTCAGAAGGAGACTTTCTAGTTTCTACATACTGTACATGTTCATGTGTTTATGTCGTTACAGGGTTGAAAACACAATAACGTCCCGACCCAGTTAACTTTACATTTTACAAGATTATCAGTCAGACAAAATCAACCGTCCTGAACCAACCACGAGCCGAATAAGCAGCCTTTTCACACACAGCTAAAATGCATCGTATCTAGAGATGATTAGTATAAAGTTTAAACATGTTTAACTCAACAGTTTTTAAACATGTTTATAGAAAATTTTCCCTGTGTGAACATTGTTTATAAGATGTTGGGATAGATACGAAGTCGCGATTCATACGCCCCTAAAAGCAGGCTGCAGATACGAAGTTCGTATCTAGTGTTTAAACTGGATGGAGCGTGCGCTTTGATTGATATGACATGACCTTCAATGCGCAATGGCACTACCGCGCATTTTACGAGCAGTAGTTAATCACAAAACGATCGCACCAAAAATTTCTGTGTGTGAATGATGTCGTATGTTCAGGTGATTAGTTTAAACACGCTGATACTAATCATGTTTATAGAATTTTAGTTGTGTGTGAAAAGGCTGAAGGTCAAATGTAGATAAATGGATTTAACAGTGTGCAGTGAATATGTTGGTGACTGTTTCACGTTCATATCACACAGACTTGTGATACAGTGTTTTTTTATGTTGACATTATTTATATCCTTTGTATATTAATGCAATTACCATAACGGAATGATAATAAAAACAAAATAATCAGTAATTAAGAATTCCATTGTGTTAGATCATAATATAAATACGGTAGACGCTTATCTATTATTAACCTTAAATCATTGACAAACAAGCAAATGAATAAATGATGCAAGTGAAACTAGATGGAATTTTGACTGCGCGCAGTCGAAAATTGATGCCTCCGCCATAGAGCAATTTAAACAAGTTTGGAGTTTTAAATCACCCTTGAACTTTGACCTACGTGCTCCAAAATCTAATCAAATTGTCTTCCTATGGTGATACACACTATCATTAAGTTTGAAGTTTAAATCTCCAGTGGTTCTTGAGATATTATGATATGGTGATGTACATACTGTCATTAAGTTTGAAGTGAAAATTCTCCAGTGGTTCTTGAGATATCGCGATAAACGATCTCAAGTATGGAATTTCATAGTTGACCTCTGTGACCCTTGACCTTTGACCTACGTGCTCCAAAATCTAATCAGATTGTCTTCCTATGGTGATACACACTATCATAAGTTGAAGTTTAAATCTCCAGTGGTTCTTGAGATATTATGATAACAATCTCAATGTATGGAATTTCATAAGTTGACCTCTATGACCCTTGACCTTTGACCTACGTGCTCCAAAATGTAATCAGATTGTTTTCCTATAGTGATACACACTATCACTAAGTTTGAAGTTTAAATCTCCAATGGTTCTTGAGATATCATGATAACAATCTCAATGTATGGAATTTCATAAGTTGACCTCTGTGACCCTTGACCTTTGACATACATGCTCCAAAATCTAATCAGATCGTCTTCGTATGGTGATACATACTATCTTTAAGTTTGAAGTTTAAATCTCAAATGGTTCTTGAGATATCGCGCTAACAAACTCAATACAAGGAATTTCATAAGTTGACCTCTGTGACCTGTGACCTTTGACCTACGTACTCCAAAATCTAATCAGAATCAGATCGTCTTCCTATGGTGATAAATACTATTCCCGAGTCTTAAGTTAAAATCTTACATGTAAATGGTTCTTGAGATATTGTGATAACGGTCAAACGGGACGGACGTACGGATGTACGGACGGACAACCCGAAAACATGATGCCTCCGGCACCACCTTCGGTGGGGAGGCATAAAAAAGAAATGTAGCCGGATACATCAGCAATGGATGTGAGGGAAAGATTTCATGGAATCCATGAATAATGCACACCATGTAACATATATACTTGTACATGTAACCCAAGGGGGTTTGTTCAAACAACAATCCTTATACAATGTAGACCCATTTAGACTACTAGACTTCACTGTGAGAATCACATACCGGTACATGTACATAAAAGCAATACACAGGGGTGATAGTGAGCACTAAAAAAAAAATAGGTTTTTTGTTTTCCCCTCAACCACGCCCCCCCCCCCCCCCCCCCCCCACCCCCCCCCCCCCTTGAGTAAAAAAAAAAAAAAGAGGATTCGCGGGGAAAAAATGGCATCTAACAACATTTCCCCCCTTTCGAATAAGAAAATTGGGGGAAAAATAGGGCAAAATAGGGAAGAATAGAGAAAATAAGAGGGAAATCTGGAAAATCAGGATAAAATAGGGAAGAAAAAAAAAATTGGTAAAAAAAAAAAAAAAAAAAAAAGAAAAATCTGGATTTTTTTTTTTTTTTTTTTTTAAATCGGGAAGAAAAAATCGGAAAAAAAAATCCGGAAAAATCAAAAAAATCCGGAAACCGATTTAAATCGGGTTTTATCAGGCCTGAATACAATGAATAATTATTATTTTTCTAGTCTGAATGTTGTATGAAACTTTACACAGCAAAATGCACATTTGAGCATCGTTTCGACCAAAAACTTGATGAAGAATCATGGTCCCATTCTCACCTGAATGTTATATCGAACAAATAACGTATAGCTGGGTTGGGCTTTATCATGAGTGTGCACTGACGGTTGGCCAGCTGTCATGTCAACTGATCTTTTTTTCTTTAAACGATTTTATCTTGTCAGAACGCCCAATTTGCTATACAACGATTTCTAATTTTCTATATACAGGTGTATACGGTTTTTTTTAACAAGTTTTGTATGAGTTTCCTCAAGTCTGAAGGGGGTATAAGAGGCAACCACATCTGGTGACAAAGTAGGCCAGTAATGCATCATCTTGTTTAACTTCAACACCTCTTTCGGCAATGTAGAAATAACCGCAGGGCTTTCAAAGCAAGTCCAAAAGCCTCCATGAACTCGTGACAAGATGGGTCTTTTGAAAAGTTCAAGTAGGAATACATTACTCAATCTCGTCAAATTGAAACAGAATATCCTTTTTATAATAACATCTACATGTAAGACTGTTTGGACTCGGAAGAAAGACGATGTTTACGAACAGCTACTATGGAAATATATACTGCCCAATCAATCTTCCTACAGCCTGCAGCACCCAGAACATCTTGAACTTCTTCAAAGGCACATCGCAGAATAGTCATTATTATTGGAGTCCACAAGTAATTTCTACATTTATCTCCCTTACAAAAATTCAAAGAGAAGATGAAGTCAAGTTGTTATTCTGGCGAAGATATGTTTTTGATTTGATATTTCCTCTTTCCTACATGTACTGTAGATGTTGACTTGATTACACAATTTTGTTTTCTTCAAAAAATGATTGCCCCAGGATTGATGTTCACAACATTGTTCTTTTCATAAGCAGATACATATTTGCATGTACAGTATACATGTACATGTGATTCATTTGAAATTCATGGTATTGTGGTAAGAAGACAGTATCACACTTTTATCAAATTGAGTGAATAATTTATTCCCTAGACAGCTATAATAAGGTTACATTCTATTTTGTTTGAAGTAATCATATTTACTCTGTTACATTCTAAGAATTGAATCAGTCAGAACAAGATTTAAAATGCAATTTTTTAAAAATATCATTTTGCTTCTCGTCGAGGATACTTTACAAAGTAATTGTACATGTAGTTTAATACTCAGCTTGAAGTGGATACTCCTAATGGTATTAAAGAGTATTCAAGCTTAAACAATATTATATGCACTAAAGGGAGAACAAGAGCACTTATGAACAAGAAAAAGAGACAGGGAAAATCAGAGTTTGAAAAAGTGTGAGTGAGTGAGTGAGAGAGAGAGAGAGAGAGAGAGAGAGAAAGAGAGAGGCTGACAGAGACACAGAAAAGGGAGAATGGAGGATGATGAAAAGATAGGATGGGGAGAAAAGAGAGAGAGGGAGAGAGAGGAAAGAGAGAGGGAGAGAGAGGGAAAGGGAGAGGGAGAGAGAGGGAAAGGGAGAGGGAGAGAGAGGGAAAGAGAGAGGGAGAGGGAGGGAAGGAGGGAGAGAAGGTGGGAGGGAGAGGTGGGAGGGAGGGAGGGAGAGAGAGGGAGGGAGGGAGAGAGGGATGGAGGGAGAGAGGGATGGAGGGAGGGACAGAGGGATGGAGGGAGGGAGAGAGTGAAATAGAGAGAGAGAGAGAGAGAGAGAGAGAGAGAGAGAGAAAGAGAGAGAGAGAGAAAGAGAGATTGAGGGAGACTGTTATCAATAATAGCCAGGTTTAGCCAGCATCACCTATAAAGTGCAAGACGATACAGACTAGCAAAGAATTCATGGAAATGTATTCCAGATTATCAATCACAATTATTACTACTGCATGAAAAGCCTCCCGCCTTGAATTTCCGAACCAACACCATACCCGATCACGACCTCGTCGTCTCTGTTCATTATTAACCCAATCCTTTCATGAGCAATGCTGAATTTAATTAGTTAGAACTTGCCACTGGTCACTCCGCTTTCCTATTTCTACTTTAATAATAATAATATTTAATTTTTATATAGCGCTTAATACAAATGTCTCTAAGCGCTTTACAAATATACTATTACCTCGGTCATTGGATTCAGTGCTTGCCCGCACACACTGTGTGCACAATCTCCACTCCCTGGGGAGCATTCCAGCCGGGCGTTACTTGACGCTCACAAGCTGTTTGACCAACAATGACGGTCGCATCCTACCGTCATTTGTTGTCAATGAAACGATTTTCAATTCAGGCAGTCCTACAACTGCTACCAAACCAAGAAATAAAAAAAAGACATCACTTGTGTGGTATTAGTTTGTGTTGCTCTAGGGATTTTTAGTTTTCCTTTGATAGTTGATTAAATATTACAAAAAACAAAAAACATGAATTAATGTTTAATTCAACTAACACCTACCTCTTGCATAGCTATGGAACGGAGATACTGCCATACCAGAAGAGGGACAAACTGGATGCAGAACCGTTTGAGTTCCAGGTGTCCTGATCGGTAAAACTCAAAGAGCTGACTGCATACAGAATCTTGGTACTGAAAAAGACAGAAACGGATAGAAAAAAATTCACTTAATCTTGAAATGAAGAAGAGATAAATATTGGACACAGAACATAATGGAAGACATTTAACCTTTTTCTTCGAGCAAGAAGGTATCAATCACATCACTTTCCAATGAGACCTGAAATCCTTCTGGCACTAAAATGTAGATATATTGCTCTTTATTTAAATAAATAACTGTCAAGACTCCCATTTCTTAATGTCTTGTAAACATAAAGAAATACAAATACAACAACAGGTCTAATCCCCCTCTCCAATACTAAAAATTGCTCCACTGGTATTAAGAGATAACAGTTCTTCTCTAATTCTTCAACTTTTAAAAACATTGTTAAAGACTTTTTAATCTTTTAAAATTTCACATTTACAAATCAAGACAACAACATTTCCCTTTGTTATAATGTGTGTGACAGACAATCAGAGTTTGAGCACTTTTAAATCATCTTGATCATGGTAAAAAAAAGTATTCATGAATGCAACGACACAAGATTTTGAATCAGTAAGAGTATGGGTTGAGCTTGGGAAGACAACTGATTTTTGCTATTTTTGACTGATGTAAGAAGCAGAAAAGGAATAAAGGATTACAGGTAATGGATGACAGGAACCTGGGAAGGATAATGCTCTCCAGAAGTTATCCCTACATTTTTTGGCCCTAAGGCGATCTCTCAAAATGTAAATTTAAAAAGTATCTTTAATGTAATGTGTGGGAATTTTTTCTTGATTCGATGCAACAAACTTCCATTATCTATCTCCAATCTCTATCGGGATTAAGTCTGCATGCCTAATGTTCTAGAAAGCTTTGTGCTCCAACCATTTTTACTCCTTTCTACATGTACATCTTTCCATATCTCTATAAAGCAATGCTTGACAAAAAGAGAGCAAGAAGAGAAAACAAAAACTGGCAAGAAAAATATTTTTTGATACTTGAGCACATAAAATTTGTACAGAAACCTTGTACATGCACATTTTAAACAAATGAAAAAATCAAATGTACTATTAGTCTACTGGAACAAAATTACAACTGACAAGTTCATCTTTAAAAAGCTTTTATAAAGTGTTTCTGATTTGTTTATTCTTGATTTACTGCTGCTGGTTTGTGTCTGACAAAAACAATTTTGTTCAGTCACCAGAAAAGTGTACATGTAATTCAAAACATCTTTTCATATGCAAGTCATGTCCAGTTTCACATGTTATTTTCTAGCGAGTAACTGGGCCAATACCAAGTGGTGATTGACCTCTTTTTTCTAGAATGAAGTCACCTAATTCAATTTTGTTTTTAATTTCAATTTCATAGAGAAATCTATATTGAAACGGAACAGTTACGGAAAGTCCATTATTTTGTTTGAATAGGGTGGGTTTCTATGAATTATTAATGAAGAAACAAATGTATCAGGAAAGCTTTGTCGACATCTGAAGTACATGTAGATGTAAACAGGGCAATTGAACAAGCCTTTCCTGCAACTTGTCTTGGCAAATTCTAAAAAGATAGTTGACCTTTTTGCAGATTGAAGTCAACCATTTTCTTCTTTAATGTCATAGATCAATCTACACTGAAATGAAATAATATGCAGGAATATACAGTGTGTCTCAGAAAAAACAAAACCGAGAACTATCAATCTTTTATTAACTTAGTCACATTTATAATTAATAAATGACACAACACAAATTTGGAAAGCTTAGACCCTCCTCTTTCATTTGATGCAACTCGTATAATCCATATTTCATGCATGAGTGATTAAAATGAATATGAAGAGAGGAAACCAAAAAGTCATTTGGCGGACGGTATCTGAATTTTAAAGAGAAAATCACATTTCTAAAAAGTTGAGTTTCTGCCCTTTCATATGACACCTCAATCATGAAAAATAAGCAAGTAATGACAAAGTTCTGTTTGTTTTAAAGTAGTGCTTGCATTTCTATAATTTCATCAAACAAATTCGTTTTCACTTGCTTCCTGCCGTAGCAACAAGCAGAATTGACAAAAGACTTAACTCCGTTTTGTTGACAATCAGCCATGTATGAAGTCTTTCGTCTACGGCTGATTGTCAACAAAACGGAGTTAAGTCTTTTGTTAATTCTATTTGTTGCTACAGCAGACAGCCAGTGAAAACGATTTTGTTTAATAAAATTAAGGAATTACGGAAATTATGCAAACACTCCTTTAAACAAACAGAACTTTGTTATTTCTAGCTCATTTTTCCTGACTGATAATAATTATTACTCTGAATAGGATGAGTTTCTATTGAAACAAAAATAAATGTATCAGGAAGGCTATGTTAACATCTTAAGTAGATGTACATGTGGTAGTTTGGAACATCAAATGTTAACTAAGATGGCTTTGCTAAAAGTGAAATTTCATTAGAACATTAAATTTGGAAAGAAAGACACAATTGGTCTGTGTCAACTTGTGTGACTGACTGGCATGCGATGAAATGTATCCAACAGAGGTAGACTTTATGTCAACAGGGGAACAAATACACGGGGGCTCGGGGCGAATTAGCCCCCCGAAATGCCAAAAAAGCCCCCAAAAGTCATAAAAGAGCCGAAAAAACCTGCATAGAGTTCAATGCAAAACAAATTAAAGAGTGTCATTTTCATGCAAGCAAGCTTGAAAAGTAGCCCCCAAAATGTTTTAAATAATTTTTTCCCTGTATGTGAATGAAGAAATGTAGAAATATCTGAAGTACATACTATATGATCAGTGTACACATGTACATGTAGATGCAGAGAGGAATACCATAGGTGTGTCAGGCATTCAGGCTTTATTTGCAAATAAAGAAATTTAACAAAACCATTTTAAGTAGCATGTATGTTGATGAAGTGAAGGGTTTCATATTGATATAAATAAAATTCTTTTTACAATTTATTTTACCACTTTAAAAAAAGCCAATAATTTCAAGTGTAACACTCTCACAATAAGATGAAAAACAAAAAACCTTCCTTAAAATATGTCCTGAAAATTGTACACTTTGAAGAAGAGTACAGCATGTAAACATACTGTAGGTGCCCGAATTCACAAAGGAGGTTTAAATTTATTCCATGGTTTAAACATTCATTTACATAACCCATGGTTTAAAATTAGTGCAAAATAAGCGCAACACAGTCAAGAGGTCAAATATTAGATGTGCGCAAGGCAAGGTATGCTTATTTTGCGCTAAACCTCCTTTGTGAATTTGGGCCAAATTGTAGACAACTGGGAATTTGGGAAGAGTGACATGCCCTTCTCTATGTGCATCAATATTCCTATTCTTGAGTAAAATGGTCATACAGCTTTGGTAATATGCACAGTCCTTTTGATAAATATAAATAGGCATTGTGATATGTGCTCATTCTAAAACTCAGTCTTCTGAAATCAATTCAGAATTCAGCTCATGATTGACTGTCAGAGCAGATTAAAAGCTATTTTCCAATTCAAGCACAATTTCTAGTCAAGTCTCCCCCCCCCCCCCCAGTTTACAACCTGTACTTGTAGATATTCTCAAGAAAGTCACATACATTGTATCGGTACATGTTTTGAGGTACAAATTGTACATGTATCTCTAGTCTCTGATCTCCCCCTCTCCCTCTTCCTCTTTCTCTTCTTTTATTCATCGTTCTATTCCCCTCTTTCTATATTTCTCTTAACCTCTTAAATTTCCTCATATTGCATTTATGATGTGTACATCTAGACGTGTACCTCAGAGATGCTGAATATTTCATTGTTCACATCAATATGACAAAATATCAAAGGTGATCTACCACAGACATTACAGAAGAACAAATAGGTTTTCTGCAGGTTTCTTTTCCTGAGTAGATCTGCTAGATCATTCAGACTGCCTTCCTCGTCAGTAAAACACTAGATCCCTTAAAATGTCAAAGCTTTAGCTACAAATCTACTTCAGAATTCAGATTGCTGACAAAATATTATTCATACAAAAACAAAGTTCTGAAATGGATGTACCACATATTATATTCTAATGATGTACCAATTAAACGTTTATAAATTAGTTCCGCTCTACAATGATGTCACCTGTAACATTTTCTCAGGGGATTACATTTTAATGTCTACATGTACAGTAGGTCGTGAATCTCAAATAAACCCAAAAGAAAAGAGTAAAATAACGAAAGAAGGAAAATCCCTAATATATTTCAATCAAATAAAGACGAACAAGACTTTAAATGTACCGTTTGCACTGAGGAGAAATACATGTTTGCAAACACACGTTGAGAGATATCTAGAAAATACATTTATACCACAAATTATAATTCTTTAAACCAATACAATTGCCCATTCAGCTGCTGCACATACATGTACCATGTACAATGAACATGTAATGTATACATTACCAGGCTCACTCAATCATCTTCAAGATATATAAACAAGCCTCGTGCAGTACCAGGAAAGATAAAAGGATCTCTAGTGTATCGAGAATAGAGCGGAAGTCAGAGAATAATTGAAGTGGAGGAACCCAAGATTGCATGAGAGCCTGGCTTCTCCTTCTTCCACTGATCCAATATAAAAAGAACTTGAGGGCACAGATTGCGAAGTTAATATCTCTATAAATAAAGTAACATTATCTTCAGGTGCAGCAGCGGAGTCAGATAATACATGTACAGTACATGTAATGTATAAGGGGATCTCCATAAAAAATATGAAAATGCTAGGAAGGACTAAAGAAACATAGAAATCTGACAATCGCTTTATAATAGAGTTCTCTGTAAATTTGCACAAAAGAACACCACAGGAATGTAATTTCTAAAATCGGCAAATTCAATGCTCTACCATGTTTAAGAATAGACTTGTATGTCCATTTACAACACTGCAGGAGCATCATATAAAACACCTTTTAGATTTCAAGGGCAAAAGGAGTAAGAAAGCTCAAAAGATATCCATCGGGTGCAGCAAATACTAGACAGGATTCCAGTTTTCTTTCATTCTATTATAAAGGCAAGTTTGGTAATACATAAAATGCACATTTCCCTGCAATGTTTTTGGACCTTTATGACCCAGTTGCATAGCAAATCACCCCCATTAAAGCCCCCCCCCCTTCCCAAGTAAAAAGAGGAGAATGCAACATGAAAAGAAGATGGTATGACCTAATTTCACACCCTTCCATTCATTCAATGGTGTTTTTTCTTGCATTTCATCCACCTAATACGATCGATCAATGCCTCCTGAATGGCTACACAGAGACCCACCATAGACCACTCTTGGAACATTTGTCTTTTGGTTCCTTTAAATTCCACTCAGGTAAGAGGCTCAAGAATATCTGAAAGTCAAAAGCAGGCAAGTACAGTGCCAGTAGGAGGATCCCCAAGAAAGAGGAGAGAGAAATACCTTACGGTACAACATAATTGTATTTTTAAACAAATGTAACCAAATCTTTTGACCAGCAATATCTGTTTTTAATATTGATTGGGTCTTTAAATTCCACTCAGGTAAGAGGCTCAAGAATATCTGAAAGCCAATAAAGGCTAAGCAGGGAAGTACAGAGCCAGTAAGAGCATTCCAAATTAAGTGGAGTGAGAAATACCATAAATCATACTTGTCTTTAAACAAGTGTAACCAACATTTTTGACCAGCAATGTACATTTCAGTTTTTACTGTTGATTGGTTCCTTTAAATTCCACTCAGGTAAGAGGCTCAAGAATATCTGAAAGCCAATAAAGGCTAAGCAGGGAAGTACAGCGCCAGTAAGAGCATCCCTAATATAGTGAAGAGAGATCAGATATCTAGGTCTGAATTGCACAGACACTCTGCCATATTAGGGATGCCCCTCACATGTGTTAGTCAATAGACATTGACAGGCTACATACCGTAATATGATTTACCACAGGATGGAGGGAGAAAAGAAAGAAAGAGAGAGAGAGAGAGAAAGAGAGAGAGAGAGAGAGAGGGAGAGAGAGGGAGAGAGAGGGAGAGAGAAAGTGAGAAAGAGTAAAAAAGGATAAGACATAATTATGCCTACCGGTAGTGCAATGTACATCTACTGTACCGTATGCACAAGTGGACTAACTAAAAAGAAAACCTGTCTTTAAAAGTATTGAATGTCAAATTGACAAACAAAACTACACATATGAGTTGAGTAAATACAGCACTAGTGGACAGAAGAGGGAAATCAATTTCATACTTGTACCTAAATTTCTGTTTTTAAAACACCCCCCCCCCCCCCCCCAATTAAAAAAAAACAGTGCACAGCAAGCAAAGAACTTGACATGTTATATAGCATCCTCTGCACATGATGTGTATCAAATTAAAGCTCTGGTAGTGGTATGTACATGTATGATATTTAATTAAAGAGAAAATGGCTATAACTCATTCTAAATTGTTTATCCTTCAGCAGCTCATTACTCATTCCCTATAAATTTCTACTAAAATCGTTTAAACATATCATGTAGTTGTAATTTTGAACATTCAGTGTCAGTTTTGTTAGAATCTCTGAGAATTTATTTTCTATCATTGGCAGAACTCAAGCTTATCTTTAAAGAGAAGGTTCATTGATTTAAAAAACTGCTTGGGCAGGGTTGGTTCATATTGTGACTGCATTCAAACATTGTTATTTTTCCGGCGAAACTCTCGCATATCCCAGATGCTATGGAGGTTGTTTTATTTGTATCACCCAATATGTAGTTGACCTAAAACTTGCATGATGGCCATCTGTTAGCTTACCAGTTTCTAGTAATACGCTATTTGCCGTATTTGTGATTTTCTATGAACCCGCACTTTAATGTAGGATGAATTTAATGAGATCAAGTCTGTTTAGATCATTGTGCAGCACTCTACTATAAATTCACAAGCTAATTAAAATGTCATTGGTTGACTGCCTGGTGTTTGCATCTTAATTGGAACCGTGGATCATAAAATAGTGTATATAAGCATCAAGGATCGTAATGAACACAAATTGATAGAATTACGGACAATGTACATCCTCTCTCTCTCTCTCTCTCTGAATTAGTCTCAATCCATCATCACAATTTCTGCTGAATTACAGGATATTGCTTTTGAACAAAACCAACATGTACTGAGTACATAACACTCAAACCTCGAAGTTCTGCTATTGGTGCAAATAATTTCCCTTGGGCATGTAAATATGCAATTGCACAGTAGCTTTCTCTTCATCGCCACCACTGTAGTTAATCATCTTTTCTTTTTTCCTCTTCATCGTATTGATACTATGCAAATTAAATCAGCCTCAAATCAATAATTCATTTTTCAATAAATTTCAACTACCATACTACATGTATGCACAGAGTAGCCCACTGTATGGCGTCCACAAGATCTTCTACTTTAACTCATATAAATGGACATCTACCTGTACATGTAGACACATGTACATGTATACTGTACTTGCTATTTATAATGGGCGTACATGTCATGTGTACATGACGTCAGTAAATACAACAAGTGTGGTTGATTACATCCTTTCAACGTAAATTTCCTATACCCCTCCCCCCAACAATCGAGCAGGTAAATGTAAATGTGAACATTAAAATATGAGGAAGTATTTTTATCTTCTCACAGGCAATACAGAGCGAGAAGTTTAATATGCTTGTAGGCTGATATGGATGTAATGAAAGAAGACGTTTGACTTGCATCATGCATAGATGTCATCCACTTTCTCTTTGAGAGCCCTCAAGGCATTGAGGAAGGATGGATTAACCGAGGATCTTAATCATGGGGTGTGTTCATGTATAACTTAATTATGCTTTATGAAACATGTCATTTCGATTTACCAAAATGCTATAAATATTGTATGTCAGCAGACTAGACAGAACAAAAAGGTAATGTTCCATGTGAACAAAAACAATTCTGCATGTTCTGTATGCCACTTCCTGTTGACATTTACATGTACAATGTAGTTTATCATGATGTGTTTCCAGAGTGCAGAAAGAGCAATTACACCAGGAAAGAAAAGCTTCAAAGGCGATATATGAATGTTTCATCATGTTTACATCCAAAGAAGTAATGTATGTTCTCAAAGAAATATGAGGAAAGTAAAATTTGATATTTTTGAAAAAATGAAAAAACTTGTTGACTGTCAATCAGAGTTCAGTGAGTGTGAATGCTACCCACTAACACTTTGCCATTCATTCAAAGTCTAGTATAGTATGTGTGAATACAACCTTTATGTTACCAATTCTCGCTACCCTAAATAGGTACGAAAATCTCGAAATTCGCGAGACGAGGTAATTTTCACTCTCTCGGGTCGTCACTACAACTTCCGGTATAGAGTCCCATCCCAAGTCACGGCCTTCATCCACCCCCATTTTTCAGGGTTCTTACGCTTGGAATCATGAGCCCAGCACTGTGCAGCCTCACAAAAGAAAACCATCGTCACTGATGTCAAAAGACGCAAAAAACAACGAATGAAATGTTCAAATAAACGTTGAAATATTTGCGAAAAAAAAAAACAAGACCGAGCAGACGACATATTCGGTGCATACACGTTGTGTGGCGACGGCGTTTTACGTTTGCGCTATCGCGCCGCCTGCACAGGAAGCTGTAATGTCGAAAAGCTATCCCATAATGCAATGCGCGTTTTCAGGATTTTCCCCGGATCTCGGCAGAATCGCTATTTGGGGTAGCGAGAATTGTTATTCAAAGTCCTGTCAGTGTCAGTGACCCCAACAAGAACATTAATTGTCATTCACACACAGTAAGTGTGAATAACACCAACCAGAACTTACAGCCCTTCAATGTGAATGACCCAAACCACAAAATTGTCATTCACAGTCCTATATTCAGAACTTCAGGAAGTGTTAATACCAACTACAAGACCACTGCCCTTTCAAATCACGATAGGGTTAATGCCAACCACTGTGACACCGTCATTGTAGATGCCCTTTCAGCATGTGAACGCAACCCACTAGAACGCTATCAACCAAAGCCTGATCAGAGTGAATGCAACCCTGAATGCAGCCAGCGGATGAACTACATGTACGTTTGCGCCTGCTGCATGAGGCAAGTGTATTGCCTGGACAATTGAGCATTCCAAATTGATTTCCGCTACAAACTACGCACCACGCAGTCCCCTAAGATGGATTATGGATGATCACGGATGTCAGATTTAGGAATTGAAATGGGAGAAAGCAGAAATGGTGATAAGAGTAAGAACTGGGAGATGGATATGGACAGAAACAGACTTACTCGTAACACCCCCCCCCCCCTCAAAAAAAAAAAAAAAAAAAAATACATGCATGTATAAGCAGTGTGACCAAAGTATTTTCTTGAAAAGTTCTTTAATCTTGCCCATGAAAACATCCCAAACCAAGAAAGGAATGACCAACACATGATACAAATTTTCGACACATGTACAGAAAAGGATAAAGTGGGGATATATACAAGTCATAATTCTTTCTCATTGCTACACATACAGTGTACATGTACATGTACATGAGCTGTACATCAAAAATTACAACAATGTACTGTACATGTGTAGATGATTCTAATAATCCGTTTAGAAGTAACAATATATTTCTAACTATCAGTATCAAAACAATAATCAATAAAACATTTTGATGCCCATCTAACTGTCACATTCTATCGCACTCTGTCTGAATGCCAACAGCCTGTGACTTAACACATTCGTACTCTACATGGTTCTCACACCCAGTCTGTGTAAAC
This sequence comes from Strongylocentrotus purpuratus, assembly GCF_000002235.5. Classification (NCBI taxonomy): domain Eukaryota; kingdom Metazoa; phylum Echinodermata; class Echinoidea; order Camarodonta; family Strongylocentrotidae; genus Strongylocentrotus; species Strongylocentrotus purpuratus. The sequence goes on from NW_022145613.1 coordinate 31,064,792, forward strand.
ACTCATCGCTATACATGCATGCGAGTGGATGGAATACAGGAAAAGCAGGCCACAGAGATTTATTGATTTTTTTGAGATATCATGCAGTATTAAAGCACCAACAGTTTGTGCATTTGACTTTTTCTTCTGTGGTTTGTCTTTTCTGGTACATTGACATGCACTGTACATGTAAATCTTTCTGGGCTGTTAGCATTTCCTTCTCATGTTATTTTGATAACATATTTGTTGTTGTTTTTGTAATTACCTGCATGTATCTGGACAATGCATATCACACATTACACAAAATAAGATGAATAATGTAGTTTCTTAAAGCTATGGATAACAATGATACAAACTTTATGCTATCTTAATATCTGTCAGAGGAGATATAAACAGCTCTCTGAAATCTCTAAAAACTAAAGCTTTGAAAATTGGAAGTTGTTGACCGAACAACTAAATTTGTAGCTATCTACTTGATGACTTCATCTTATGTGGAGAATGCATAGATAATGACTTTGCATTAATTAAGCACAGCTCATCGCCTAAGCTATATAGGCGAGCTGATCGGGTCCACATGTGTTGTCGTCACTGTAAATGTAGCACATGTCAACCCGTAAATTTGTACTTTAATCGGATAGGTTCTTTAATCTATTCATGGCCTCGACTATACAGGACCGCATGGATGAAACATTAGACAATGATTTGCAAGAGGATAGAGAAAGACCATTTACTCACCACTGAGGAGCTTGAATTAAGGACATGAAATAGAGCCTTCAGAAGGTCCACATTACTGCTGATTTGGCGAGCAAAAGCTGGCATCCCAGAACCTGGCAAGGCCTGTGAAGTGTGAAAGTGGATTAAAAATTCCCCTCATATCATCACATGTATATAAGAATTAAGCTTTGTTCCATCTTAGCTTCAAATAGGTACATGTACATTAATTACATGTAAAGAGGATTTTCATGACAGATTAAATAAAGAGAAATATTATTTTAAAGTTCTTTATACTTATTTAGAATGAAGAAATAGACGTTTCTATTTTACAGTGCCACTGCCTTTTGAAGATTCCTGGTGCAGTTTCACAGACCAAAACATGTATGGAATTGTTATGTCTATGAGGTAGGGGATATAAACATTTTCTTTTATTTTAAAATTCCCTCTAACCAATGCCGCAAAGAGTGAAGTTGAGTGATCAATATCACTTCTTTACAATAAAAATGATTTTAAGCCCTTTCAGATGTCTGTAAAATGTTGACACTACACCTGTACAATACGATAAAGAGCAAAATTACAGCAGACAAAATCTTTGGACATACTGTACATTACATATTTACTTCTATTAATGGTACATGAACTCGCAACTTGATCTTACCTTATATTCTGTCAACCACTCTCGCACCAATTTTTGGTCCATTTCTAATTTGTCAGGTATCATCAGGACTGTTGAGACAAAAAACAAGAACAAAAAACATTCATGAAAACAACAATTCAATTGGCTCTCCAATAGGGCATAGGGGGCAACAAATTTTTTTTTCCAACACGGGGAGGGGGCCCAGGGTCACCACAAAAAGGCAACTAAGGAGTATCAACACCTTGATATACCCTTCCACTTTGACTAATTAATGGTTATCTTTAAGTTTTGTTTTAATGCTGAAGGCAGCAGCACTAGCATCACTTGTATGTTAGATTATCGTTGAAAATAAGAATCGTCCGCAGACGATCCTTATATTTGCGGACGCGTCTGTCCACGTTTACGAAGACGATCCTCGTTTAAGCGCACGATCTATATCCTAACCGTGTTCTAGGACTAGCATTTCTACTACTCATGGAAGAGTAAAGGAGGGAGTTTTCGGCCACCTATAGAAAAATTCAATTTTTGGATGCTTTACTTCCTATTTATTATCATTTCTTGTTCAAATCATGAAGCCAATACTATTTTTATTTAAACAAAAAAGAATCTCAGAAAAAAATCAGGAATTGCCATGGCAATATTCATTTTCATGTCCACTGTATCGGAGGTAGTTTTCGGCCTAGCGAGGCAGTTTTGGGGCATGTAGTCAATAGGGAGCGCGCGCTGTGCGTTTTGCCTGCTAATGCTATAGCCCGGGCTTGCTGTGGTACAAAAAAAAATAAGACGTGTGCGGCCAGAGCACGCAATCCCCAGCACGGCCGAAAAGTACACATGCCGTAACGGTGATCAGAAATTGGAATCTAAACTAAACAGAGATACCGTGCTATAGTATAGTAATGCAGTGGTATAATACATGCGATGAGAAACTTTTGAGCTTGCGATACTCAAAAAATCTGACTCTAAATCTGAAAATACTTGAAATACAGCTCATTTTATGGTACCCATATTCCTTACATGCACGCCTTAAGTTATTAGATTTTTCAGATTCGGAAAGCTGGACCGCCAATTACTTTGCTAAAATGTGATATTTAAGGATACATTTTCCTTGCAAATGTGGTTCTCCAGTGCCTTTGGCATGTTATTGTATGTATGTGATACATGTACATGTATTTTAAAGGGATTTTACCATGCATCCAACGGACCGGCTGAAAACTCCCTCCTTTACTCTAGTTAAATTTAGTCATGATTGATGCATATCTTTCATAAAATCCAAAAATGACAAAAAGAGATGGCCGATTCTTTGACTGCAGCTGCAAAGGTTAAATTGAACTTTGAAGCCAACGGAAGGCATGAAAATTGAAGCCACATATAAATTCATGTAAATGCTCTCTGCTACCCTGTCGCCCGATACTTTATCCAAAATCGCCTATGACTATGCAGTAGAGTAAAGGAAGGGGTTTTCGGCCACTTAAAAATACAAAATCACATTTTTGGACTCTTTACTTCCTTTTTATTATCATTTCTTGTTCAAATCATGAAGCAAATACTATTATTATATAACCAAAAAAAGAATCCCAGAAAAAAAAATCATGAATTGCCATGACAATATTCATTTCCATTTTCACTGTTTCGGAGGTAGTTATCGGCCTAGCGAGGCAGTTTCGGCTGCATGTACAAAGTCAATAGGAAGCAAGCGCGCGCACCATGGATTTCCCTGCTGATCTATAGCACTAGTGACCGGAGCAGCTATCACACGCCGGAGCTCGCCGTGCCGAAAACTACCTCTGCGGTGATCGGAAATTGGATCTGAATTAGTGTGTGTGCTTGTGTGTGCGCTGCGGTATCCGGCTGCATTGATTTAATACATGCGATGGGATACTTTTGAGCTTGCGACTCACACAAATCGGGCTCTAAATCTGAAAAATACCTGAAATACAGCTCATTTTACTCATTCGGGTATTTAAGGATATATTTTCCATTGCAAATGTGGTTCTTCAGTCACTCTGGCATGTGGCATGTGGTATATGTGATATGCTATTATGCAATGTATTTTAAAGGGATTTTACCATGCATGCAGCATCCAACGGACCGGCCGAAAACTGCCGACGGCCGATTATCCCCTCCTTTATGTTATTAATACTGAACAGTAGGGGCGCTGGTCCGAGAATAAGGATCGTCTTCATAAACGAGGATCGTCTTCGTAAACACGGACCGATGCGTCCTCAAAAATAAGGACCGTCTGCATTTTTGCAGACATTTCATATTTTTGATCGGCACATTGGCGATGCAAAAAACGGATTCTGCAGTGATTTTCTTGATGCATTTTACATTGACATTGTACAGAGACTTTCACATAATAAGCAATAAATCCTTGGGAAGACGGACAACCCATAAAAGTAGACGGTGAACTAGGGTTATTTTTCCCCGGGGAATCCATTTTTGGCATCGCCAGTGGGCCGTTCTGTAACATGAAACCCCCAGAGCGCCGATGAAAAAAAACGTCCTCGAAAATGCAGACAACCCTTATTTTTGAGGACGCATTTTGTCCTCGTTTATGAGGATATCCTTGTTTATGAGGACGATCCTCATTCTCGGACCAGCCCCCCTACTGCTGAATAGGTCTTTCTTTTGTATTTTGAATTTTAATTAATTTAATGTAGGTGTCCAGTGCAGTGGCACTTGGCCCTGCATAACAATATAATTATAAAAATATAAATAACAATTAATATTTAATTGTCAGTCAACTCGCATCGACTTCTACACAAACACACAAACAAACAAAATAAGCTTGCATCTGAATCCATGTCAAAATAAACTAAAATAAAAAGTCACAGAGCATAATTTTCATGATCCGCTAGTGCCTTGGTAGATCTAGTATCAAAGTTAAATAGTTACTAATAATACGAGTTACTCGGACGTTACTCGCAATCGCGCAACGCCCATTTCTTAGGCTAGGACCTAGCACTAGATTTCGAGTTTTGACAGATTTCCAGGCCGACAGGTAAGGGGTGCCGCTCCTCGAGTGACTGTACAGCGCTTCACCGAGCCTTCCGAGGTACTCAGTCAAAGGAACAAAATCAAGACATCGTTTGAGCGCAATATTCTGACACACAAATGTTATAAAACACAAAATGATATTAATAAAATGATTCATAATGATATTAACTTACAAATAATTGTTGTTTCAAATTCTTTCATCTAATAAATTTTCTGTAAAATAAAATTAAACAGAGCTTACCCGTTGGGTGTAACAAATCTCGCAAATTCACAAGGGTCTATGATTCGATTGCCAAAGTAATTTTACTGAATATTTCTTATAATTTCAAAAATAACTATTATACTAGTCAGTTGAAGAAAATTATTGTACTAGATATGTTTAACCCTAGTACAATGGTTTAAATATATGATGACACACTGTTCTTTTTAAATTAATCAAACAAAACTCTTTTTGAATTTTGAATTTCATTGACCAAGAAAGCAAGATGGCGACTTTCATGTGGAAATCCGTATCGGGTAAGGAGTGACAGACTTGTCAATTTTCTACCAATTGTTATCATATATATCATAATTAATTCTATTTTTGAGATAAGGACATAAATTTCTGTCGATTTTGGAAATTTGGATGGTCGCTGTGATCTTAATTACAAATATAATTCATAATAGAAATTTGCATTATTTTGAATTGCGGTCCCACACGTTTAATTTTGTGTAGGCCTAATGTTTGGGGTCCTCAAATTGGCGCTTGTTCAGAAGCCTATCCAAAATTTGTCCTGTAACTCCGGCGTGGAGAAAACATACTAAAACATACCCAAAATGAAGTAAATATTCATTAAAGATAAACTCCAAATAAAGATCATGAGTTAAAAGTCGATATGTTTATTACCTGTTTCGTGTCAATTTTCCTGTTGGGAGTATTTTCCGGATAAACGTTGAAATCTAGGTTAGATCTACACTTTTTCACAGGTTTCATGGCAAACCGCTGCACAATTCAAGTACATACCAGCCTGGTACATACCGATGGTGGGTTGCGCTTGCGGGCGGGCCTGTGTGAAGTTATCTACCGTAATGTCTCAGATCCTCATTACGGTAGATAACTGTTTGACATGAGCTTTCAGACGCGGCAGGTAACAGCATTGCCATTATTAGTGGGATTTACTCAAAGTCAAACAAGTCACAGATGACGGACACACAGACAGAGAAATAACACAGAAAAAAGTCAAGGTTTTCTTTTAGTGTGAGTGTGTTAATCTAAATAGCAGTAGGATGCCTATTCATTGTTGTTTTGCTGTTATTAATATTATTATCAATAATAATGTTTGTCCATCCTTTTCAGCTTGCACATGGACTCCATCTTCTATGTGTGTGCGGACGATGAAATCCATCAACACCAGAAAGAAGAAACCCATGCACATCATGCGTGCCAAGCTGATGGCCGTGGCAGAACGCAAGGAGAGACCAGACCCGAGGTCTCTTGCTGAGCAGTGCAGCATGAGGAAAAGTATCAAGCAACCAGCAACAGAAAAGGTAAGCTTATCATTTCTCTTTGAGGATGACAATCTTTTGTACTTGTAGATGAGATCTGTTTTACATGTTAAAGTTTTGTGATTAAGAGATAGAATTGATAGGGATATGAAAACAATAGTGTACCATTAATGGAAATGTTATTTTGCCTTTTGAAGTGTACAATGAAACTGAGATTTTAGGACATTTGCTTTTGATGTTTTCACTCTTGTTTTATTGAATTATATTAAAGTTTCACAAAGTCATATTGGATTTGATACTTAAAAAGGAATCATAGGTGAGGGGACTCAGAGGAGTATATTTACATGAATTCATGCAATATACTATGTCATGAAGATATATGTAATTTTTGTAAAGTTGCATACCTTTATGCTTCATCAAAAACAACATGGTCATACATTGCTGATGTGGACATTCTTTTTGTTTAAATTCTCCAATTCTTATGCATCTACATTTTGTATATTATCTACAGTGTAACATCTCTTATGAAGGTAAATTAAGTACTTAACAAAATGAATACTTGGGTAACCTACATACAAGAGCAGAATTCTTAATGTGCAATGGTGTCAAACTGTCAATGCTCTGCTTCGTACTAGCTGGATAATGAAGTTTTTAAACTTCCTTTCTTTATGTTTAGCCTCATCTTGTTCGAGAATACTATGCTAGTCTGTGCCGCCAAGTGTTTTCTGCCAGTAAACTAATTGCAGTCTATCACACCGAGGGGTTGTCAGCAGCAGAACAGAATGATATTAAACGCAGGTTGCGGAAGAACAACATCTCTTTAAAGGTTTGTTTACTCATTCAATTAAACAGTAGGCCTATGTCAATTAAACTATTGTTTGAGAACTGGAAGACCTGAAACATTCTGTAATGGTTTTCTTCTTTGTGAAAGTTTCATACAGTGAAACAATTGGATTCCAACTGACACGTCACTGAATACATTTGTGCATCTTGTGAAAGCTCTTTCTCAAAAATGGCTGTACCTCGTTATTTGTGAAAGTTTCATATCGTTAATGTTTTGTTTCACAGTGTCTCATCTAAATATATTTTATTTTTGTGGATGTCTCATTTAAAATTGTGAATGAGGGTTTCCTATATTTTTTATCTTATCTCTGTCAAGCTTTAATCATTTCAATATATTGTATATGAAAGTGGAAATTCAGTGCAAAGGAATTAAGTTTTGTAGTTTTTAATTTATGTTGCCTCTTCTCTCACAATTCTACCAATGAAATCAGTGATATAGTCAGGGTATTAATCAGCTGGTTAATACATTTATTTTGAAAAGGTAAAGAAAGTAAAAGTGATTGAGTGTACTCAGTCAATTTATTTTAAAGTTACAGGTATACAGTTGTATTTAACTTTTGTTTGCCTTTTCAGACATCAAAATCATCTGGTAAATTTATTTATTGTATTAGGAATTTATATTTTAGAGCAACACTGAGAAAACAAGTATTGACCTTCGTGATTTGTATTATACTTATTATACAGGTTTATGGCAACAGTATAGTACAAGAGGCCATCACTGGCACTGAACTGGAGAGCTTGAGACCTCTGTTTGTAGGCTCGTGTATCATTGCCCTGAGCGAGGAACTAACTGTCAAAGAACTACTCAAAGCTACCAGAAGAATACCAAAGATCCATCTTCTAGGTAGGTTTAAGTACAAGTACATTTGAATACCAAATAAAAACATGAATTGATTGCAATGCTGACATTGCAAGCCTGATTTATCCTGTTATCCTTCCATCCATGTTTATATTGCTATTTGGAGAGTCATAGTTATGGGAGAGTGTTAAAGAGTTATGAAAATGAATTGTTTTATAATCAAAACTTGTGTTTAAAAAAAATTATTTGAAAAAAAATGGAAGGAACAAAAGAAGACGTCCAAGGGATACAGAAAATGTGGCACTGTAGACATATAGCTTTTCCTGACCGGCTCTTTAATTTTTCCTCTAGGGAGAAAAAGAAAAAAAAATGACTACTAGAAAAGGCGGCCTTTGTAGAGAGTATGCTTCAAAGACAGACTCGACTATGTGTTTCAAGTAGGGTTTTATACTCTTTTTGTTTGTCATCCTATTTTCTTGTCCTGGTACAGGTGGTAGAGTCGGGGACCAGCTGATGTCGCCCAAAGGCATGGACGATTACTCCAAGTTACCCCCACTAGAGACCCTACAGGGTCAATTCGCTGGTCTGCTCACCTCCTCCCTTAGTCGACCTTACTCCCTCCTCCAGGCCAATCAACAGAGGCTGACCATGAACCTTGATCAGTTGGTGAAGCAGGGAGGGGACTCGGTAGATGGCACTGCAGAGGATAGATGATGATGGAGTATTAGGGCATTAGTAGGTGCCAATGATATTTAGATTCAAAATACTATCTTATCTGTTGGGAGATAGAAGGGCATGAACTTTGTTAAATGATATGATTTAATGCCCTTGTAGCTGTCTGTCTGCAGATGTTTTGTATTTTGTACAGTGACTGAGAATGTGCGTGGCTTGATGTACTCCAAATGATCATGAAGATCAATTGAGAAGCAGTATCTTGGAAACACAACACTACATTGTTGAGCCTCGAAAAAGTCTGCTTGCTAAATCTCATTGTTGAAAATTGAGAGCACCACAGAACAATGTAAAACTGATTAGTGACACTGGGATAGCAAAAGTAAGGATATTAGAGAAGGTACATTTGCTATACTGTATATCTAGTATTTTGTTTTAATTACATGAAGTAGTTATCATGGAATTTTGCCTGAATCTGATTAAGATTTCATTACATAAGGCCAGTTTTGGTCTTAAATTTGAATATTCCATACAGCCAATCACAAAACTTCACAGAGCCATCACAGTAAGTTTGAATTGCATTTCTACAAGGAAAATACAGGTTTCATGTATTTTTGTTGTTGTTAGCTTTCTCTTGTTTTTATGTATCTTCTGTACAAATTATGTGCTTATGAATATTAAAAGAGAAAACAAAATTTAGATGAACGAATGAATGTGTTATTTTACATGTGATGTACAGTGCCAAGAAAAAAATACAGACAAAATGATAAAATAGGCAAAAGAAACAAATGAACAAATTGTCACCTTAATATGTTTATTTTGACCAGCAAATAGATTCATAGTGTTAAATTACAAGATTTCATGTATAAAATATAAAAATATTAAAAAAACACACACTCTTATAGAATAGCTGACAAACATGTACTCTGTATATATACATAATATTTCAGGAAATGAATGCTACCAAATTATAAAAAAGCAAAATATATTTATACTAAATATATATATATATATATATATATATTATATGAAATCCTTTGAGGAAAGCAGAAAGACATGTCCCAATATTGAGTATAAAATGAGTATATATCAGAGAAGATAACCGCCAAGACCGCTCTCACTAGAACACTAGAATGTTCAATAAATACTTTTTTTTGTTATGAAAATACCTAAATAGACACATAACTAAGCACATCAAAAAGTGTTTGGAAATAATAGAAATATGCACACATTAGTACACCATAATAAACGGAATGTGTCAACATAAGGTCAACTACATGTACATATACCCTGCCTTTATGCTACTTATATAACTACAGTACAATATACTTTGAAAACTGAATTATTTTGTTCTAAGTTATTTAAATGTTGCCATAAGTATGCAGCTACATTTTAAGACTGACATAGAGAAACATGCAAACATTATTTCAGTTGTTTGTATTATGTTTGGCCTTTCAAAATTCTACCCTCCTTTATGTATACAAGTTTTCTATCCACTAAATGATAATGAATGAAAATAGATAGCTCTTAAGCTGAAAAATACCCACATAACTATTTCTTTTGAGAAAGCTTCTTTGATTGCACACATGGCTATATTGCCGCATAAGGTCCCCAAAAAATAATAAATTATTAATACCAGTCGCTCACAGCAGTTATTAGAAGATAGGATTACATTGTTTAGGCTGAGTATAATACTTTATCAATAAACATTTGATTACATACTTAGAAATAAAACACCAAGATAAACCTTTTTCAAAGAGCTCTGAAATTTACATACATCCATATTTTTATGTAAGAAAATAAGAATAAAAATATTGCAGAAAGACCTTGTTTAATAGGTGTCATACATTGTAGTTTGGCACATCGGATTTAAGGAATAGTGAATTTGTACATCACATAATTATTGGCACAATGCAAATGCACTTCAGAATTAATAACATATCTTTGTGTCTAACAAGAACTAGAGTTTGCCTTCTGAATTAAGAAAACTTTGTATTATATAAAAAGGCCTACCGTAGTCAGAAATAGATATTAGTCTAACTTTCTAAAACTGCATTATATTTCAAAATGTTATATTTCAATATTTTATGTTACAAAATACTATATTTCAAAATTTCAGCTTGACACTATTACTAGTAAAGTAAATTGCAGGGGTTTCTGGCATTGGTCACACTGCTTTAGACATGTCTGTATATTCCTAAGGTAAATACTATACATTTTAAGATGGTTATATGCAGGTTTCATCATAGAGAAATATATTATTTCTTGATTAAAAACAAGTTGGAATGCTAGAAAATATACAAAAAGAGCGTTGCATATTTCATTTAACTAAAAATATTTGACATACAAATACATATGTGTACATAGTATTACATGTACAATTACAGAAAAAATTAGCAATATAAAGGTCGGTTTACTAGATATTTTGGCACACACATTACAATGTGCGCTCATAATTGCATTCATGTGCTCCCATCACCATAGATGGGTAGATGAGAGCACCTGAAAACTGCAAAAAAGGTATGCAGCCTTCATTGTTTAGACCCTGTGATATGACTGACAAAAGTTCATATTTGCGAACTAATTCAGGCAGCATGCACAGTTTTATCTGCCATCTTGCCATGATCTATATCATAGGCCAATAGTTGTAGTCATAGATGACTGTTGTTCTCATGAGCTCACTCTCGTCACTGCTCCATCCCGCTGGATCTGTCGACACAATCCCCATCTTTTTGGAGATGAGGTCTTTTAGCTCACCCACCTTCTTTGCTGCTGGGGACCTCATTTTAGTGTAGCACCTAATAGGGTCAGACAGTGCGTGATAGCATTGCTCGTAATAATCAAGCGCCCTCTGTAGTTGACCTTTGGCAGAACAAGTATCGCCCATGGTTTCAAATGTCTCTGCTATCTCCACGTTCCACTTCATATTCTTCAAGGCCCTCTGTCGCATCTCGAGGCAGCGCTGGAGGGTGTCCAATGCGTCGTCACAATCGCCAAGCCGCAGGGCTACCCAACCCTCGGACTGCAGAGCACGTGCCGTGTTGAGATGCTCCCCCAAGATTGGCATGGCGAGTCCGAAACCCTCCTTGAACATCTGACGCGCTCGGGCGAGGTCGCCGGACCTTGCGACTATCTTGGCCTCGATGAAATGGAGACAGAACTCCAGGATATTCTTTGTCTTGAGTTGCTCTTGGACTTTGTGTCCCTTGTTGACGAAGCGCATGGCTTCTTCAAGGTCATCATTACAACCGTAGACGATTGCAACGATATTGTAGCAAACTAGAAGGGTGCCACTTGGTTGGGTGCATAACCTTACATGAAATGAGAAGAGGAGAATTTAAGCCGGTATTACAGTACAATGTCATTTCAAAAGATCACCATCTTTGTACTAACATATCAGAATTACAAGGCATATTCAATTTCTTTTTTTTTTCTACATATGAAGGATTAGGAATATAATTTCTGCTCCATTTTTTTTTTCTTTACCATCAACCATTCTCCTAATTAAACCCCTATACCTGGATACCTAAGAGGACATCTAAGTAGACCGATGGCTCAAGAGACCAATGGTTCAAGATGTTGACAGCCTGTGAGATCAAAAATGTTGGTCTCATGAACTCTCGGATAAGGTTTAAACCTGGGAGATCAACATTGTTGGTATAATGGGCGGTCAGTTTGGTGAATCATGCGAGCTGTATTCATCCCTAAACTAAATGTCCATGTACATCATTGGGTGAATGGATAAACAAATAAAAAACATGTGGCACAACTTTCAGAAGAAAATTTGATCACCGGTCATACCTTTCGATGATATCCAGAGCTTGAAAGACACATCGCAGGGCTTGTTCCTTGCACCCCATATTTTGGTAGACCAAGGCCATGCAGTAGTAGTTGCGGCCTATGTTGAGATGGTCCTTCCACAGTCTCTTCTGGATTTTGATGCTCTCTTGATGACATGCTATACCTTCCTTGCAGTTACCTGCAATAAATTGGATTACAACATATTCAGTATAGTCTCATACTGTTCAAAGTCTATCAAAAGATACATAAGATAGATATTTTGATGTTCCATTTATGACCTCTTGTGGGTTTGAATGTAAAGATATGCTAGGAATATTGCTAATTGAGGATATCGCTAAGATCTGACCTAGCTTGCGGCTCTTTGTAAGTGTAAAGCGTAAAGCAGCTTAAAGAGGCCTGTTCATTTGTGACGTCCCTTGAGAGACCAATGGTGAGAGCAACCAGTGGCATGAATGGCCTGCCATAGTTTAAGTCCAACCTAAGTTGATCTTAGTCTTTGTGAAACACCCAGGTCTATTATAGATTCTTGCAGAATGCCCTGACTTCCAAGCTTATATATACTCACCATCCAGCCTGGCATGTACACATGCCATTTCAACCAGAGTCTGCTCCTTGAGTCTCCACAGCTGCATTCTGGGAGAAAGAACATCCTTCCCAGAATCCTCCTTGCAGTCGGACGCTGAGTCTTCCCTCAGGTTCCTTTCCAGCCTCTCTAACATTTCCAGTGTCTCTTCCTGGTAGCTGAAGAAGTAAGGAAAGATAAGTGTAACAATGGAACGTTCTGATTGATGCCTTACACAATTTAGTCAGAGCCTGATTTTTTACTGGATCTTATCGAAAAAGGAGGACAGACATCAAAGCCATGAATATCTATGTTTACTCTTTGACATTATCATGCCTTAATGGATAAATGAGTCAAATCATTTGTCCTGTATTATTACTATTGGTTTAAAAAAGTACTAATTTCTTTGAATAATTGGGGAATATTTCTTAAGGTTTAGAGCAAATTGGAGTATGTATCAGTCAACAGCTTATTAACACTTAGTTGTCGATAACTTTCCCATTTGTTGCGTACAAAAATTTATGTTTTTTCTCCTAATTATTGCCTTCTCAAAACTACCCAAAACATTATGAATAGCATATAAATTGTTGTTATTTTTTATGTGTCAGAACAAATGGGAAAGTTGTCTGCAAATACATCAAAGAGACACTACCAATTCAGCCAATTTGGAGAGCCCATACCTCTAAAGATTACAAATTTCAAACATTCGTAAATTTCTAATTTTTGTCTGATTTCATTCAAACTTTTGCCAGTTTGCTTCTCTGATGTTTCTGTTTTCCTGTAGAGTAGTTTGCTATCAAGTTCATTTTGAATTTCCTTCTAACTTCTTGTACATATATTTCAAGGTTACCCGATGGATAACTTTGGTCTGGCACTATCAAAGTAATGGAAGCCCAGGACAGACAAGATGGCGGCATGGTCCAGGCTATCTCCATCAGGTGCCAAAAGATCGAGTGCCTGACGATACGACTCTTCAGCATACTTCATGTCGCCATTTACATAGCGTACCAAACGACCTGAAAGGTCAAACAAACGACGGCTCAGATGTGAATCAAGAGTCTAGGAAATAAATCGGTCCACCATTGAGGGACAAAAAACTGTTACAATCTCATTCTATTTTTTTGCTTCACCTCTAGGATTCTGAAGATCTAAGATGCTATGCAAACACGAGAAACCTTTTTCATTAGATTGTCAAATAATTTTGAGGCCTGTGCCATAATTTTTACAAAATACCCTGGCACTGCTCTGAGGACACTTAGAACCATCTAATAAGACTTTGAGGATGATGCACCAGTAGCTTAAAGATAAACTTGAGTTCTGGTAAAAAAAGAAAATGAATTCTCACAGAATCTAACGAAACTTACACTGAATGTTCAAGATTACAAATAAATGTCATGTGCCAAACAATTTTGGAAGAAAATGTATACTGGCTGAGTAATGAGCATAGAAAGATAAGGAAATCAGGGTAGTACTAGCCCCGACACCATGTGTGTTGTCCCATATACATCTATCTATGTAAGTGATTGTATACTTTACCAAGACTCTGCCAAATTTATGATGATTTTGATGACTCTAGAACCTTGCATTACACACCATTACTTACATGCTATATGATCAACTTTTCTGATCCATTCCACACCTTTTCTTTCACAATGCAATCGCATTACCAGTACTCAAGTTTATCTTTAAATGCGATGTAAAATGTTTATGGCAATTCTATGAAAATGTCATGACTAGGACATAATTTACTTTGATTCAATGAGTAACAGTGATTTGTTGGAGAGGATGACACACTGCAATAATTCATAAGTTGTCTAGACTTATATAACCACTTTACAAAATTGTATTTTCCATGGTTAGTAATGATGACTTGGAATCTTGTCAGAGGATTTGTATGACATAGCACCAAGTCACAAACACCAACAACTAACCTATGCAACCTGCATACTGACTTCTGAAATTCAAAGGGACAATGGCAACAATACAACATGAAGCTCTTGGAGTAGAACCATAAGAACTTGGGAGTGTTTCACAAAGGCCAAGATCGACTTTAAGTTGGACTTAACTATGGCAGGCCGGTCACGCCACTGGTTGCTCTCATCATTGGTCTCTCAATTATGATCTTTAGACAATATTTTTGCCTTCAATAATGAATTATAAAAAATGTAAATTCTGTAGATTTGTGACCATAATTTGTACATCTCTTGAGCTACTAATGCCAGTAAATGGTGAGAGCAAACAGTGGCCTGAATGGCCTGCCATAGTTAAGTCCAACTTAAAGTCGATCTTAGTCCTTGTGAAACACCCCCCTTGTCTACCAGTCTAGGTTGAAAACTGGCCTTCAGTCCACATTTAGGAATTTCAGCCCACATCTCCAAAGGGGGAGTCTCCTTATTGTGCCTGATATGATCCCTACCTAGTGAGATGAGGATCCTAGCTTGACGTTGCTTGTCCTTCCTTCTCTCTGCTGCTTCCAGACACGCCTGGTAGAAAGAGATGGCATCCTCTGTCGGGATGAAGAGCAGGATGAGCTGCCTGGCCTGGTAGGCTACTTCAACAAAGAGATCATAGTTGTCTTCAAAGCAGTGGATAGCTTCCTATAGATGAACAAAATGACAGCAAAGTACTACAGAGTAAATGCTATAAGCCTCTTCAGAAATAGCACTTGTACAATTAAACGACTCCCAAATATCTCTAAATCCTGTATGGATGGATAAATCTCACTTTGTGCATTTGAAAAAAAACACTGCCAAAGTGATGGAGGTGCTTCATTCTACCTGTGTACCACAGAATGTATCACTGTTGTTAATACATAAATGAACAATGACTACATAACTTTCAAGAACACGTATCCAGCTGTTGTCTCGGTGGGTTTGACAATTTTGGTACAAATGACCTAGCTTTATCTGCCCATGCACAGAGAGTATCTCTAAAGTGGTTCATGGTACAATGTACTGGCGTAGCTGCAGGGAAAGCACCTTCCATCTCACCCCGCCCCCTCCATCAACTTGCACAAAAAGGGGAAAAGAGAAAAGCAAACTTAAAGGAAAAGGAGAAGAAAAAAATTACAAGAAAAGAAGATGAAGCCCCCCTCACCTGTAGTGGCTGGATCCTTCACCACTGGTACATTATACTTGTACATGAACATTGTATGCTCAGGGAGCAATTTCCTCTGCAATGCTTAAATTGATAAAAAAACTAGTATGCACATGTACCTGCAACAATTTTTGCATGTTCTGTAGTTCTGCTGTGAAGATAGGAAGTGACTTGCAAGCATTGTCCTGCTCCAGCAAGTCTGCTGCTCGGTGCAACAGTCGAGCATAGAAACCACAGTACCTCACTCTCACCAGGGCCGTCTCTGCTGGCGTGAGGAAGAGGCTGTACCGTTCTTCAATGTACAGGCGGAGAAAGGAGAGGATGTTGAAACGCTTGGTGAGCGTATCCATGGCGATTAGAGAGCGTGTGTGGAGGGGGATGAGAAGATCCCTCTTGGCGCAACACGTGGGATTGGTGTTGGTGATGCATGCTGCAGCATCGGCTATAAACATAAGGAGATGTGAATGGGGTCGAGTAACTTTGAAAATCAGATCATTACAATAGAAAAATATGTATTGTTCATTTGAAAGAAAGATTGAAAGAAAGATTGGAAGAAATAAATCACATCTAATCAAAAGTCTGCATAATGTTACATGAAGGTGAACATTCTGGGTAACTAGAATCTACCATGAGTCAAACAATTCAGAAAATTTCCTCAAATGCATGCACAGGAGCAGTAAAGTAATTGAAATAAACAATTGGAGGAGACTTGTTGTAAAATTTCTTCTGCTACTGAATAGCCCCTCCCCCTAAAGAGTTGACTCTTTTATCACATCACACTTTACTTATGCTCTCCTGTGATTATTCTAATAACTCTGCTATTTCCATGCACAAATTCTAAGATTGAAAACAGATGGCATGAATAGAAGAATGAAATTGAAAAATCTACTAGGAGTTTACCCAAGTTAAGATGAAAAATGAGCATCATAATACAGAAAGCGGCACATAATTTTAGAATGAATAGTTAACCTGTTGACCTTTGGCTATATCCTGTGGATTATATACCATAATCAAATCGTATCCCAATGGGTTGATAACCTAATGGAAAAAGAAGAAAGAGTGCAGTAAAATCGCATTAAATAAAAGATAAGGAAACAAAAACCTTGTGTTTAAATATAGCGAAATAATTTTGCTGGTCCCAATTTTCTATATTCTAAAGTGGAAAAAAGAATGAATGAAGGTTGTGAGGTACCAGTGAAAGAAGCACCGATGAAATTCAACTGCGTGAGTCGTTTCCGTAAAGGGCGAGATAACCCATTCACACTGCTCTCCATCAGATGCTCCAGAGTTTGCTTGACCCCATTAGAAAGATAATCATCCCCTCTGCTCCTATCATCTCCATTGTCATCATCAACCTCACCACTCCCATCCTCATCCCCATCCCCGGGAGTGGCTTGAGAACGTGTCGCCCTCTTCCTGCGATCCTTGTTGCGGAGGTCATTGATGATGTCAGCAGGTCGGTGCCTCTCGTCCCTCATGTCGGCTCCTACGAGCTCCAGGGCAAAAGGGATCCCGCCGCACAGCTTGATAATCTCATCGATGTGCTCCTTGTTGCTAGACTCTTCCAGACCGGTTGCTATGGAGAAAAGAAGTTCTTTGGATTCATCTGGTGAGAGTGGATTTAAGTGGATTAGCAGCACCTGCAAAGAAAAATGGGAAGAGAGACATTGATTTACAAGTGCTGGAGCAAATTTTGAAGCAAATGAATGGTGCAGTAATATGATGAACAATAAAAACTGGAAGTATATACTTCCACCTACATATATAAGTATTTGGTACAGAGTCCTTACTTTGCAGTTACAAAATGTAGTGTCTGGGCCATCTTGGGCCTTAGTAATAAAATGCTTTAAAAATACAATTTCAAACAATAACAACAAAACAATCATGTTCATCCAAATTCAGATATAATGGCAGTCTGATTGATATTGGTGTAGAGGAGAAATTCTAGAAGGGAACGATAGGGTGTTATTATGATGTTAAACACATAAACTAGGAAGATAATAATTACCGATGATATTCTACTCATTGTCATGATTAAATTTCTATTTATTCATGTAAAATAGATCAGCCAGTTTGTTCTAACCTTAAGTGTCACACTATGTAATGAATTTGAGGTTTGCTAACATTTAGTGCTAACAATAGTACATGACTACCTGATTCATGATTCTGATAAAGTTGAACTTCCACTGAGATGTGATCATTATGAGCACCCGAGATGACCCCCCAATGACCTCTTGACACAGCTCCATGAAACCACTCTGAAGGTCGTTACCCCCAAAGCACTCTGCTCCATCCAAGACGAAAAGATGCCACTCCTCCAGGTCACCCAAAACATCTCCAATGCCACGCATCATCCCATCATCTCTTTGTTGCCACGGTAACAGAGCTGACGCCATCTTCATCTCCACTTGGCGTGGGTCACTGAGTCCTTGCAGTTCAACAGAGTGGACGTTGAGCTTGACGTCGACAAACTTTCGAAGCTCCTGAGCAGCCTCGGCAGCAAAGCGGGTTTTCCCGACCAGTGGACCTCCACAGATGAGCGCCAGCTTGGTCAGTGGGTGGACGACCTCATCCCCCTGTCTCATGTAGGTTAGTATAGTGCTTGTGAAGGCTTCGACTACATTGTTTATTTGATGCCTCCTTCCAATGAACGGAAGTTGTTCAGGTGCACTGTGGAGCACCTCTGACATCTTGCAAGAGATAAGTATTTTTTCTAAACTTCTAGATGTACAGACCTAATTTTAAAAGACAACTGAAGAAAAAGACACATGGCTACTGTTCTAGTTAAAAAATATATATCTTGAATAAACCATTGGTTATTTTGAGTTTTTAATGATTTTGTCAATTATGAACAACCTTTAATTTGTTACAAAAGAATTTTCGTGGAAATCCCAGTGTTGTGAAATTTTAAACTTCTTTCCTTGTTCCTGTCCCAATAGGCAATATCTAGCAACCAAACATTTTGTTTAGAAATTTACAGAATTAATACACACATTTTGGTCAGAATACTCCTATTAATGATGATATTAGTATTACTACATCTGTTTTTATATAGCATAATTCAATCCTGAATAGGTCTTTTTAGTTTTAAGGTCCTAAAATGGATTTACATTGCTGTATATTTTATTTTTAATAATTAAGAGTAGATAACCAATGTACAACAACCAGTTTATGGAACAAGAAGAACAAGCAACATATCTTCTTGACTAAATAACAGTAAGGCCTACAAAAAAAACACGTTGTATTGCCCTTTAGGTGCCAAAACATGGGTCGGTCGGTCTGGAATTTTTTTTTTCTCTTCCTCTTTGGGATGATATTTTTCAGTATGAATGCTTTTTTTAAATTATTGAACATTTTCTTTTTTTAAACGGTTAAAAATTAAAAGCCGACCATAGATTTCAGTATTTTGGGGTCGGTTGCAAAGGGCAATACAACATTTTTTTTTTAAAGGTCTTAATGTACACAAGCATGACAAGTAAACAGAGAGCATACAATGTATTAACTCAAACAAATGTTCACATAAAAAGAATGAGCTAGCAATTGAGCACACATTACACAGTGAGAGAAAAAAAATACTAGAAACAGCCTCTCACATACCCTTGTGTGAATAACGATTCCAATCAACGTCAGTCAATAGATCACTGATGTGAGCACAGCAGTGGAATAACAGTACACCACAACTTTCATTGACGACGTGTCATCGCATTGCCATTGCTTTTGCCAACTGCATCTTTTTATCACACACCCTTTCTCTGGCATACATCGGGGTAAATCTGCATGCAAAGTCACTCGTTTGTAATATTACCCGTCAATTCATGCTGCCAATTAACTCTTCAATTATTTGTTGTTGTTTTTCTCTCATATCGTCTTGCGTTGGAAGCCAAGTCCATTAGCTAGTTTCTGTTTTATTACGTGTGTGTATACAATCGCACGCCTCGTCGACTTAGGGGATTCCCCTACTCACAGTTCCATTGTATTTACTATATGACATCATATATCAACAGAGGGCGACATAATCCCAATCATTTTTGTCCTGCTCTTTTTGTATGGGACGACCAATTTTCAACATACTTGCAGGAAGAAGAAAAAAATTGTTTCTAGGGGGGGGGGGGGGGGGGGGGTAATACTTTGATTAGTTTAATAATTATTCATAACAGGTATCAGGCTAAATATTAGTATTACAATGTAAGTATATAAAGTTGATGCTTATTAATTATAGAGTTTGTTTATCATCATGATTTTTGTTTTAACTAGTTTGTAACTTTGAAAAAGACCATGAAGAAAATAAAATAAAATCAATTATCTATGAGTAATGATGAAATAATAGAAATTACATGGAGATACATGTACACTCCAAATTTATTAGCCATGAAGGCATGACCTTAGGCCGAGATATAATCCTTCGAGCTTGAACAGTTAACTGAAAACAGGCTTTCAAAATAATGTATCCTTGTTTGCTTGCATCTATACCCGCCCCCCCCCCCCCACTCCGTGATCGGAGGGATACCATGCGTGTTACCAAAATGTCCGGTAAAGGGGTACTTTTCAATCACCAAAGTCCGGATCGTAGTACACAAAAGTCCGTTTTACACACCGGACTTAATAGGGGTGTCCCGGTGGGGTCACTCCCCTGCAAAGAGTGACACGTATGACCGTTACCACCAATGCATATAACCCCCTTTTGCGGTCAATTTCAAGGACATTTTGTGAAATTGAACCCCCTTTTTTACGTCAAAACAAGGACAAAATCGTACTTTGGAATACCCCTATTTATAAGATTGTAAGGACACTTTCGCAAATTTACCCCTATTTTACAATATTTCAAGGACAAGACTCGGCTCCGAGAATTTTTCTTCCCGGTTTTCTCTTTTCCCTTTTCCTGACCCCTATTTTTCAATTTCGGGGACACCTGTGCCCCTGTGCCCCCCTATTTTCTTTATTTCGAGGAATATTTTGTCCGCGGACATTGCTTGAAATTGACCCCTTTTTCCGCGATTTTGGTAACGGTCATGCGGTCCGGAAGTCACATTGAGTGACCCCACCGGGAGGGGTGTAGGAGGGAACATGCATAATTATGCGTACCCTAAATAACACTGAGTGGGGGGGGGGGGAATCTATAATCAAGGCAATTACGTCAAATCTCTATTTACATAGGCCTATATATGAAGAGAAAAATATTGATTGGTAAAAGCTAGGGGCCAGATTATAGCACATGTGCTTATAGTCGAGCCTAACCCCGTAACAGCAGTGAACGGAGTATTTTAGTAAAAGTTACTTCAGAAAACGAAAGAAAACAATTACTATTACGATACAATCGATATTTTTTAAAAGAGAATCAAGAATACATATACTTTTTATACTATATAGATTTCTTGGTCGGACCATAAACCTTGTTCCCTCGAAATAACAAAAGTTTGCTCGTCGATTGATCACTGATTGCATGGTATTAATTATATAGACTATCAAATGAATTGATAAGGATTTGGGAATGACTTAAACATCCCCGCTTGACGTAAACCCACTGGTTTGCAAGTTGTTGTGTTTTTTTGGCGGGGGGGGGGGGGCTCTAGGGGTGTATGCCTGGTCCATAATATGAAGCATCTGGTTTAAAAAAAAATCAACAAAAGCCTAGTAAAATAAGATGCAATTCATAATTTCAAACAAGTATATCTTTCTATTGCTTGGGTTAATTGGGCCCCGGCCTTCCATCGACCTACCTTCAATGGGGGGGGGGGGGGGGGGGGGGGAAACACTTTTTTCCACAAAAAAAAAATCTTTCTCCCTTTTTTTTCCTTCTTTTTTTTTTCCCTTTTATTCCCTTCTTTTTTTTCCCCTTTTTTTTTGTCCTCCCTTTTTTTACTCGGGGGGGGGGGGGCGGGCCCCCGGCCCCCCTGAATCCGCCACTGAGCTAGGGGAGGGGTATCTAGCTCAACTGATAGGGGTTCAACCCAATGCTAGCTAGGAGTGTGGCTGAGTGGTTTATCTGTTCATGGGTATCTTAAACAGAAGGTCCCAGATACGAATCTAGTAGTGCCCTCATGCATGTCAAGTAGATTCCCGACAATGACAATGACAATGATTTTTTATTTCTTTAACGGCCCCTCCTGGGGCATGGAAGAAATACAGTTTAATAATGTTGATATTGATATTGATATTTTTTTTAACATACACAGTAAATCTTCAAAAACAAGAAAATCTTTGGCAGCGAACAACAAACAAATAAAGGCAAGCTTAAGGATTTAGGTCTAAAAATACATGATAACCTACATCTCAACTGGCAGAACTAACACTATTTTTCATATATATATATATATATATATATATATATATATATATATATATATATATGTGTGTGTGTGTACACTATAACTCTAACGTATTAAAAAGGACAAAACAAATTATCCAAAATTAGACATAATGATCTTACAAAATGTGGAAAGGTTCTTTAACTGCTTAACAGAATTTGCATTGAATAACTGATGAAATTTGATAACGTTCGGTCGACTGTAATAATATTTCTTAACATACTGCTTTCGAAAGTCATTGAAAGCTAGGCACACCAAAACATAATGAAATTCATCACCCTGTATCTTAATTACATAGGGAACATATTAAACTCAAGAGGTTGATCAGATAAATAACGACATTTGGTAACTGGCAGCTTATTATCACCACAACGAAACTTACAAAGAGGTATCCTATCACCTACGTCCAATTTCAACAAAATGTATAACTCTCCAAACCACCTTCCTGTTTAAAAAGCCTATAATTAAAGCATAAACGATGAACTTCATTACTCCAATTTTGCAAATCAATATCGTTTAATCTAAGGTCCAAAGCTGACTTAACCCAACCAAGGTTCAAGGGGGTATCCTCAACCCACAAGTTTAACATTCCACTCTTGTCTAGGATACTTTTGACTTTCACAATCCACCTTAATTAAAAATCACAACTTTCATGTAGCTTACGTATCAGACTATAAATAATGTATGAAAGCTGAGATTTTTTACCCTGACTAACCCTCGCCCAAAAATTGATCATACGTTTCTCGACTTTACTAGCTAAAGCAAATCTACCAACTTCGCCATAAACCATACAGTTTGCAGTGCCACGGTTAAGTTTAAGCAAGCTTTTAAGATTTTCTATGAAATATTTCAATACAGTCTACTTCTGAAAACCCCAAACCTCACTACCATATAATAAAATCGGGACAACTAACTGATCAAAAAGTTCACATTGAATATCAAGAGGTAAGCACAATATACTTCCCTGCCTTGATGGGCAATTGATCTGTATGTATATTAATATGTGAATAGGTAAAAATGTCCGGAAAATGTACAGTCAGGCCTGAAGAAAAAAAAGATGTTGTCTTGCTCTTTGCGATCGAACCCAAAATCTGTTGTTGTTTTTTACCATTTTTTAGAAGGAAAAATGTTTAATGAATAAAAAAAAAAATGTATTAAAGGTATACTATGTCTCTTTTGCAGCCAACCTCAAATTCTGTAGAACTTTGCAGGAATTATGAATATGTCATGTATGTCCTATCTGTGAAGTTAAAATGTTAGCAGTGTCCTAATATTTGAATTATGCAAGGAAACCTGTTTACTTGCTAGACTTCACTGTCAGACACTATTGAGTGACTGACTGGCTTTTTTCTTCTTTGATAGTAACATACATAAAATGAGCGGTAAAGGGTACAAGAGTATTTGTCTACATCAATAACCCACTTCTTGTGATGGCCAAAATTAAACTGATTGAATCTTTGCGCAGCATAAAACGTATGACCATTCAGTACAATGGTCTGAAAACCAAGACTATTACTTATTGGCTCTATAGCTCCTAAGTCGATTTGACAACTAATATATAGTCGTTATTTTCCCACTTGAAGACATTTTCAAGCCCCACCTTTTTTTTTATAGAGAAGTTCTAAATTAATATTATCTTTCAAATGCCGTTGGAACTTAACCTTTTCATTTTTTTTGGCCTGCAAATGGGACATAGCTATAGTACCTTTAGAGCTTTCAAAACTGAAAAATATCAGCCCAAAGAGGGAGAAAAAAAAAAGAGAGAAAGAAAGAAAAAGTTTGTTTTTCTATATAAAGGGCACTGAATTATTACATCGTTTTGTTATAGGCCTCATTGTAAATATTAATTGAAAGAGGGAAAATAAATGAATTGAATTGAATTAAATTGAATTAGTGGCTTTAATCCTCAATATCAAGTAAATCGGGAAGAAGGCCCACTTTGCCGGTGCTTTATCGGGTAACTGTTACAAAGAAATCATCATGCAATGACATGCAAAGTGCCAATTAAACAGTTAGCTTCGTCTCGCCTCTGGCCCCGTTCCCGCTGCCTGCTCATTTCACTCGACAGGAGGTGAAATATATCACGCGGATGCCAAGCGCAGAGTGGCCAGGTCGGCCAGGCAGTGCTAAGTAGTGCGACGTGACGCGCGACGCAACTGCAACTAGGCCTAGTGGTTTTTAGCTAGTGTACGTGGAATGATCGTCGTAGAGGAAAACGTCTGAAAAAGTGAATGGCTACTGTGTGGCTCCCCTTTGTGTATTGCAGTTTGTACATATGTACCGTGCTGATTAACAAGGTAATGTATGTATTGAATATCTAGTGGAAAAGGCTCTCAGATTTTGCTGTTGATGTAATATTACAGCCTTTATCAGCATTGGTTAGCCACAATTTGGGCTGCCCCACGCATTCAAATTGGTGTTACTGTAACTCGGGGAGCTCCGACGCAAAAGCCGAAGGCGTCCGCGTCCGACGCCTTCGGCATCGGCGTCGGAGCTCCCTGGAGTTAGTGTTATTGTAGATTATACAACACCTACGTGGATCCCTGTCATTCGATTGGAGGATTATTGGTCACATGATATTAAATAGATGGTATATTGCACGGTCGTGCATTTTTGGTTATATGCGCCGTGCATTTTTGGTTATATGCAGACTGCGTACCTCTCTGCCGTGCGCGCGCGTATCCCTGCGTGTATCTGACGCGAAGGCAATCTGAATGTAATCGAGAAGGCTTGAATCCAACTTGAATTTATCTTTAATATAAGGAGTAAAGCATAATTTGTTGATTAACGTTCTATTAGATCTTCTTCGATATGTTGTATAAAACAAATAATGAATGTTTTTCATTCGTTCAATGGTGCGAATATTTTCATTCGTTGAAAGATTAACATTAATTCTATTCAACTCGGCTGACGCCTCGTTGAATAGAATGTTAATCTTTCAACTCATGAAAATATTCGCACCATTGAACTCATAACCATTCATTATTTGTATACTATTGCGGTTAAATGAATTATTGCATACTGCTAGGCATGGAAAACAAATGAGCCTAGACTTTCCTAGAGGCACGATACAAACTGCTGCATGTTTAAACAAATTTACCTATTTTTATTTTATTTTTATTATTTTTTCTTATAAAAACCTTTTCTCAACAGTGATTAGTCTAGATCTAGACTAGACCGAATTTTCCGTCTCTTTCGTTCGTTAGCCTCTTATTGGGGTAGGGTCGGCTCTCTCTTTAGAGACGGAAACCGTCTATACACATTCCCTTGATAACGCCACGGCCATTTCAGGTCGTAGCGTTTTGTCCCCAAAATCCCCCAAAATGTCATTTTACCTCGTGCATGTTATATTGTAAATTAGGCCTAGGCTATAATAAATCAGTTCCACTTACCAACTTGACTGAAATAATCAGTTTAATAGTCCCTTTTTAGGAATTTATGGGTCAAAATCGAAATCCATTTTGAAAATTTTTTTCAACATGGATTTCGATTTTGACCCATTTATTTCAGTCAAGTTGGTAAGTGGAACTGATTTATTATAGCCTAGGCCTAATTTACAATATAACATGCACGAGGTAAAATGACATTTTGGGGGATTTTGGGGGCAAAACGCTACGACCTGAAATGGCCGTGGCGTTATCAAGGGAATGTGTATAGACGGTTTCCGTCTCTAAAGAGAGAGCCGGCCGACCCTACCCCAATAAGAGGCTAACGAACGAAAGAGACGGAAAATTCGGTCTAGATCTAGACTAGACGAAAGCCTTTGAAATTAAAGTTTGACTAGACTCTAGGTCTAGATCTAGTGAATAAAAAAAAAGTAAAGCTTAAGTTTAAAGAGTTAAAATAAGTATTCAAATCAAATTAAATTATGATTCTATCATTCATCATCATCATGATACGAGGAGAGGTAGATCCTGTAATCCTCGGTCACTTCTTCAGGGTTGGTTATGTTCTAGAGGTTAACTCATTGCACATGCGCAGGTTTAGGACGGTTTTGATCATATCATTAACTTAATTCAAATCGCTCAGACCACCAGTGCTTATCCAGTCTCATCTTGAAGATATCAATGGAGTTTTAGTCAATTATTTCTTGAGGGAGACTATTCCAGTCGGACACCACTCTGTTGCTGAAAAAGCATTTCCTTATGTTTAGACGAGACCTTTCCTTGAAAATCTTTAGAGAGTGTCCTCGGGTTTGAGTATTCAGTGATAAGGTGAAGAAGTGACTTGGGTCCAGCTTTACTAAGCCCTTTAGTATTTTGAAAACTGTAATGGCATCGCCTCTCCGTCTCCTATAGTACAAGGAGTGTAGGTCTAAAATCTTTAGCCTGTCTGTGTAGGGAAGTTCTCTCGTCTCTGTCATCATCTTTGTCGCTCTCCTCTGGACCCTTTCAACTTTGTAGCCATCTTCCTTCCAGCGTGAATTCATTGGAATTCGTTAGATTCTACCTGTTGGCATGCCTGCATGGTGATGACAATAAATTACATAATGATGGTTAGGCTATCCCTAATGAGGATGATGATGTAATGATCTTGGTAATATTTTGTTGTCATGTGGCTTTAGCTGTAATACCCCCATAAGGCATTTTATTTCACCTGGGTAGAGAGAGCAGCAGATGTAGAGCACTTTCTAATGTGTCTTTTCTTCAATAAATTTGATTCAGTATGTGCTGTGGGTACTTGGCTTCACCTACCCCACCCTCTTCCAAGGTTGGCAAACCCTGGTGGGGTTCCTGGTGCTTCGTTTCGTTGCCTCCCTCGGCCACATCGAACTTAGCAGCAGCTTCACTGCGTGAGTATACAAGTAGAGAGAGAGAGAGAGAGAGAGAGAGAGGGGGGGGGGGGGGGGGGGAGATTGGACAATCTGAATGAGTCAGTTATCTAGAAAAGAGTGGTTGGGAAAGATCTTGTTGTGTGCTGATAAATAAATAGAGAGGGATGGGTGAGTTAAAAATAGAGTTTGAGAGAGGAATGTGAAATTATGAATTAGTGAGTATAACAAGTGGAGAGGGTAAAAGCTATTAAGCTAACTAGTAATAGTACAAAGGAGTGCAGAAAACAGTTTGGATCAGTTCATACCAAAGAGGAGTAGGTTGTTGGAAGGTGGGTTAAGTAGAGATGGGTAGGGCTATGTAAATAAGTGTGTCGGCAAGTAGATTGAGATTGGAAACTGTCAATGGGTTAGCTTATACCACATAACAGGGTTGTTGTTAATGAGTGAAAGCAACATGTCATGTTGGAAATGTGAGCTACAAAATAGAAATGGGAAGGGAATGATTGAGAAGGATTAGGCAATGCTGCAAAGAAATTAAATGTACATTTCTGTACAATTATTTGTATATTTAGGGGCTTATGTTCTAGCCTTTCAACTTTGAAACATTATTACTGCTGGATAACTATTTGATTCACACCATGAGAATAACTATGGTCGTTGAAATCTCATTTAAGATTATTCCATATTTCTGATTATTTTCTAGATCTGCACTCTTTCAGTGGCTCCCTGCAATGGTTCTCTTTGTGGGTGGTATCTACTCAGGATCCAGAGCACTTGCAAGATTGGTAAGAAATGGTTAAAGTTCATACAGTAGATCCTTATTGAAGCAATCTTCAGTGGTGGATGCATGTCCAAGG
Organism: Strongylocentrotus purpuratus; assembly: GCF_000002235.5. Classification (NCBI taxonomy): domain Eukaryota; kingdom Metazoa; phylum Echinodermata; class Echinoidea; order Camarodonta; family Strongylocentrotidae; genus Strongylocentrotus; species Strongylocentrotus purpuratus. Next base: position 31,092,313 of record NW_022145613.1, read on the forward strand.
GGCATGGGCCGTTGTGTCCCCCATCAAATATATCTTTAATACATATTGAGTAGGGAAGAAAAATGTGCCATTCATTTTTGCGCACCTCTCCCCATGGAAATCAAGATTTAGACTCCAAAATAAATCCAATCCCCCCATAATTTTTGTTTGCATGTCAGAATTTTCTTTTCTCTAAATAATGACAATTCTCTGTCTCTTTCTCTGTGCAATTTCATTATGTCTCAATGTTTCTCCTATGAGAACACTTTTACATTATACAGGTGCTTGCATGCAAGATATAATACTTTTACACCATACATGTATGTATGTATGTAGACTGAATGTCTTGAAAAAGTCCACTTTGGTGGTCTATTGTTTGATCATTAGTTCATCAAAACTAGCAAAGAGTTAATTACAATTTTTGCTTGTTCTCTCTCTCTCCCTCTTTTTCTCTTGTCATTAGCCGATTCCCATCTTTCTTTGTCTGCAAGGACAAGTGGAGGTGATAACATCAGTTGTGGTGGCCTTGCTTAATAAACAGAATCCTAAGCCTCAGGTGGCTTGCAGGTAAAGATGACATCTATCTGTCACGTTCTCCCGACTTGGGAAGTTGATGGCAACTTTTTTTAACACATCTGTGTTCTTTGTGATGCTAGGGCACTCTTGCAGTGTTATTCCTCCCCAGGTTTTAAAGCCTATCTGCACTAATTTGGCCAAGAGGGATTAGACTTCCCTGCCTGGTCACTGATAGGTGGTTATCTCATCAAATCAGCTCTCAATTAGCATAAGAAAAAGGGGACCATGGGGGACCAACAGGTACCCCTTAGGCATTGTTTACTATATAGAGGGCGCAAGTAGCTACAAGTAGTGCCGTCCCGCTTTAAATTTCTGTTCTCTTCTCAACTGGTTCTTGGCTTCTCTCTTGAGCTGCTTCTATCTACCTTACCTTCCTCCAAATCTTTCAAGATTTGTTTTTTCTTTTCTTTAATATTACCAAAGAAGTTTGCCTTTTTGGTCACTAGTCAAAGCTGGATAGTTTTGATTTTGGCATACCAAACAGTCTCCATCGATCAAACCCAGATTCTCTTGTCAACCCATAGATATACAATTTGAGTCAGGTATGATAAATCATATTTTACAAAACACCTTATGGAACCATCTTCCATTTAAAGTCAGTGAGCAACAGTGTAAATCCAATTTAATTCAGTTAATAAATTTATCCAACAGGAATACAATTGATAGGAGCAGTCGCACAGAGTTTTACATTCACCATCTTCTTCGCATTAAAAAAACCTGTTTGCATGGAATAATATAGTAACATTAGTACGTCTTTATATTTTCCGTTTGTTTTAGTTGGCTGATAATGACTGCTTCGGGTATTACAATATGGCTGACAGATCCGCAGGTTAGTCATCAACTAGACAATTACTTCTACATTGTTATTTTTTATTTATAACATTTTGAAAGCAATTTTTATCCTGCTTGCCTATTGGGATTTTATAAACAGTGAAGTGAAAATCATATAAGGTACCAGTACAAGTATAATTGGAAGTCAGTTTGACTGCATGACCGTGCCCTATGCTGATGTTACGATGCATCATTTCATCTATTTCTGGCTCATTTTCTATTTTTATGATATATGATAAAGGGGACTTTATTACATTTTCAGCTACAGGTAATTGTATTTTTGAGAGAAAACACCTATGAACCAATCGGGAGAAGATTTACTGGTATTTATTGTATTACATGTACATGAATTTTCAGTGGCCTTTAACCTCATTATTCTTAAGTTTATATACAAGTGTGAAGGAATCCATTTGAATTACTGTTAAATGATTTAATATCTTGACAGTATGACCAGAGTGGCTACAAGTGGATGTTCTTACATGTCGTCGTCTCAAGTCAAAGTGCAATATATATGAAATGGCAGAAAACATTTATTATGAGGTAAAGCATTCAATTGGCATATTAGGGAGAGAGGGAGGGAGGGAGGGAGGGAGGGAGGGAGGGAGGGAGGGAGGGAGGGAGGGAGGGAGGGAGGGAGGGAGGGAGGGAGGGAGGGAGGGAGGGAGTGAGGGAGGGAGGGAGGGAGGGAGAGAGAGAGAGAGAGAGAGAGAGAGAGAGAGAGATGGAAGGGAGGGAGGGAGGTGGTGGGAGGGGAGGGAGGGAGGGGGAGGGGAGGGGAGGGAGGGAGGGGGAAGGAGAGAGGGAGGGAGAGGTATGGAGGGAGGGGAGGGAGGAAAAGTTTGATGAATGATGAGAAGTATATAGGGATTTAAAAAAATAGGTAAAGAAAATTATACAGTTTCAATTTTGTAATTGATATACCGGTACCTGTACACTTTTACATGTATGCACTAAATTGCATTATCAAACTTATCTTTGTTTGACTTGCTTGGAAAAATCATTCAATTCAATTCAAATTTATAGAAATGGAAACCAGTCTTGATTGTTATGCTTTAAAATCAGTCAAATACAAATATGACTGAATTGAATTCTAACCTATCCTATATCATACAAAACAGAATGACCATAATGGTAGTCATCTTGTCTTCAAAACTTTCTCTTTGTCCCCTTTTTTTTCTAGTGATATAGACAGACTTCATTATATTTATGCCTTCAGTGTGTGTGTGTTTGCTCCAGGAAGCTTTTTATTAGGTGAGTTCCATTTCATATTTTATTGGCTTTAATCTAAAATTCATGGAGAATGCTATGAACAGCACGTCTAGGTGACACACATGAATAAAAAGCATCAAAAACAAAACAAGACATCTATGACGATAGCAACCGTTTACATATATATTATTTGCAAAACACGATTTAAAAAAACAAAGAAAAGAAGAGATACAACTCTCTTATAAGACTGTATTGTAATCATATTCCCGCAAGCTTTTAAATATACAGTGTATAAGCATTTGAAAAATCAACTATTTTCATTTTTTAAATTTACTATTGAATTAAATACCATTATATTGAAGGATATGCAAATGGATTTTTTTTCTGTCTCATACACATGTTCTCTGTATAAAATAACATAATATTTCATTGGGATCGTGTCAGATGTTGTTATTGTTGACAAACAAATGATTAAATCAAATTCTTCTTAGAGCAGAACTGAATAAAGATTTTTTTTATATCCTCAGGTGATCTTATGTCTTCAACCAATTTTCCCTTCTGGTACATGCAACATTTCTATCTTGGGTGCATGATGAGGTAGGCAAATCATTCATTCAATTGTCTTTGAACCCTTTGTATTGCTCTTTAGATGCCAAAACATGTGTCGGTTGGTCGGAAATCTTTTCTCTTTTTTTAAAATACTTTTTTTCTTTTTTCTCCCTCTTTGGACTGATATTTCTCAGTTTTGAATCCTTAATTTTTTTCTTTCTAAAAAAACAGTTAAATTCTATATAGTATGCATTGTAATAGACTCATCTTGCATGGATTAATTGTGTGTGTGTGTTTGCGGCTAACACTGAGCCATATGATGTGTATTTTACCAACTAAGCATGGTTTTACAGTTCCATGTCTAAATCTAAACATAATAAACAGAATATGAAATACACAAGTAATAATAAAGTCACTGAAATTCATGTAGACAGGCTCCAATATGGAGCATACATATGTACCTCACTTCTAATTTTGTTATGGACCGAGTTGAAATGATTCTGCATTAAAGACTCACAGAGGCCCCATGCATGTAGATAAGCAGTATTAGCAGCGTGCACATACAAAAACAAATTATAATAATTTGTTTTTTGGCACTAACGTCACCTAGAAATGTAGTAATAAACTGGACTAACAAACAACAATCAACAGTAATAGATCTGATTATTGAATGTTCATAATAGTTATACAAGTTATGTACACCAAAGGGGGATAGAATAGAGATAAATTTTTGCCCAACTACATGTATACTAGTGGTAGTGTGATTTTCTGATTATCCCACACATTGCACTGTGTGTACTGCCCTTGCAGCTAGTGCAGGCAAGTAAGTAGTCACACTTATCACCATACACAAACTTATTCCCATTTCACCTCTAAACTTGAAATTTAACAAGACTGATAGTCCTCTGTTTGATCTAATTTATATCCAATGTTTCCCCTTTCTTTAACAGTGGTATCTTAGGAGTAACCCTGGCTTTATGTCATCTGTACATGAAGCATGCTTTTCCAGACTTTGTTCTCTCCCTCACTGTCTCCACATCCAAGATCTTGTGTGTGGGCATTTCCACTCTCGTCTACCTCACAGTCTTTAATATACATTTCTTCCTCAGGTATTTTCACATTTGTTTTTTGTTTCTTCTTCTTTTTTTTTTCCTTCTAATTTATTTTTTTTCATTTAATTTTTTTTTTATTCATTTACCATTGTTATGATGATTACAATTTTTTTTTTTTTTTTTTTTTTGGGGGGGGGGGGGAATGTTTGTCCAAAATTCGCTTGTTACAAGGGAACATCTCCTGCATTGTTGAATCACCTGTCAATGTTTCTAACTCTCTGTAAAAAGAGCAAGAGCAGGGACAATTCCCCCAAATTATGACAAGAAAAAAAGGTTTATCAGGCAAAAATTGAAAGAAATAAAACAAGGTGGGGGGGGGGGGGGAGATTTATCTTATACCGGACAACAACAATCGCTTAAAAGGGGTAAGGGACCCTGTGATACCCCCAGTCCCTGAATTTCCCCCATAAAGAGATATCAATCAATGTCCATTCTGGTTTTCAACATATTTCAATGTGCTATTGATTTAAAAATGTTTATCGTTTATTTTACTCTATTGACTGATTTTGTTTGATTAAGATTGAGGTGAGAGCATGTTGATAACCTGATTAAACATTTAAATGTTAAAGGTACTTCTATTTTGTAATTCCCTATGACTAATTCTTCATGTACTTGTCAACATATCATTTCACAGACAGTTAAATGAAACAAACTACCGGTACATGTAAATATAAAGAATGATAGTTTCCTCATAGAAGTCAAAGTCTTCAACTACAGGAATAGTCATCAGTAAACACTGTTTTCTTAACTGTGTTTCCAATCATTGGATAATCTCATTTTGTGATTCTGGGTAAAGTTATGAATTTACATCCATGTCTCTAGTCGCTGGTTATTTTAATAAAATGTCATATCATTTAATATCCATGGAATATATTTTGTGTTTTGCTTACTATATTTCATCGTTATTTTGTATGTTATCATGTACAAATGTGAAAAACAGCTTTGGCTGATATTGTCATCCTGTATAAATATTTTTACATGAATAAATAATAAATAATTATAGTAAATCTGATTTCTCTCCTATCTTCTCCCCCTTGCAGTATATTCTTTTGCCTTGCTGGTCAACTTATTCATTCCATTGCAAAGCATGATGGGAGTGGTGAAAAGTCATCCCATCACATCGCAGAGGACGATATCATAGGGCCAAAACTGGAAAAGGAACAAGCATAAGTTCTTTTAGACCAGTGTCACATGCACAACTTGCCTTAAAGGGAGAGAGCCCGACGAGACTACGTGTCTTTCCCTGTGGCCTGACTCGGGGCCATTTGGGTATAATACCCGATTCATACGACGCGACTGCAACAATCATGCGTGTGCAACATACGCGAAACCGAAGCGTGAGGAGAACTTCAGCCTGTTTCGCGAACGCTGACCAAATAGAGATTAAGTCGATGAATATCAAGTCCATTCGTTTATGTGCAGTTGTCCAAAAGAAGACGTAGATGGCGTTAACCAATAATTGCCAAGCTACACTCCCTTTAATACTGTCAATAGCTCCTCTTGTGTTTAATATACCTTGGGTCGAGTCAATATTTGCCCTGGTAATACAGTAAGATAATTTATTTATTTATTTATTTTTAATTGATGGCTTTCTTTGATTACAAATTTTTGTTTCTATTCATAAAGTATACTTGGTTTCATAGACCAGGCTCAAACCTAGGCCTTAAACCTAGGCCTTGTTTCCTAAAACATGTTACTATTTACTGATTACCATAATTGTTATAAGCTACTGAAATAGTTGCATTTGATTGGTTGTTCATAAATAATTTGTTATAGAAATGTGACAGTTGTTGTTGATGAGATGTTTTATGAAACAGGGCCCAGGTTTGAACATGGACTATGAAATAATTAATAAAAAAAGGTTAGTCCTCTGATTGTGTAGTGCCAAATAACGACCGCTTCATTCTGTTATGATTAACAAAAATGCTGTCCAATAAAATCCAACAAATGAAAAAAATCATGTCGGTAACAAGAAAAATGCTCTCATTTCAGACCATTGTTTTATTTAATCATTTCGTTATAGAAATGAAATTCATTTGAAGGGATTAAGATGTTGATACTTTGCACCCCTTAAGTGAATTGACTTAGCAAATCCAGGTTTATCCATGTTAATGTGAGCCGATGGTGCTGGTAACAAGTTGTTGCAAAAAGGCTATGGTAACTTGAAGAATCACCCTTATTTCACATAGATATTTATTTTTAAGAGGTTGATTAAATATTTTCTTTTGTTGAAAATAAATATTTTATTTTTTATATTGATCCATGTTACCTAGCAAATGGGTGCTATTGTAAATGCTGCTTTATATTATATTTCTCTGAAGTCTTACATGACAAGATATAGTATCTTGTAAATTTTGAAGTTTTAGGATGTTTTAAAGGTAATACAAAGTTTTGGTATGGGGTCATGAATTTTGTTCAAATGAACATATTAAAAGCATACCTACAATATTCAGTGATCATTCTCGAGGTTGAAATTGAGTCTAAATTTATGAAATTGTAAATAATAAACTGTTTATGTTGTATAGCTCCCTCTCAAGGTCAAGATATTAATTAAGCTATAAAACAATGTTTCTTGACTAAAATTGACCGATTAGCTATTCCCGTTTGGAAATTATATATCTCAACTACATATTCTGAGATTTTCATAGACGCAGCTACTATTGTACGGCCGTAGGCGCTATTTGAAATTTATCAACATTTACCGGGAGCACCGGTAAATTTTTATATTCAATTTTTCTCGAAAGCAGAAGTGTTTGAGGGGCTAAATTTTCTAGTGCTTATAATACATCCACAGGGGCATCAAAATATATCAAAATTGTAAATAATCACTATCCACCCAATTTTCAAAATTTCCCAGAACTTTGTATTACCTTTAAAGTATGTTGAATTTGTATATTTTCTCTTTAAGGCTTGTCTGTTTATATCTTTATTAATAATTCAAATTAGAATGTAGATTTTCTTGCCGTATTTTGAAGGGGAGACGGGTATATACACGTAAATGTAAAAGTATTCATTTTAGATTTCGTCAAAAGACATCGTTTATTTCCTCAGGGTGAATTTCATTACCACATCTGTAGTCGATTCCACCGTATGACTTCTGTTTTAGCGCCAAACCTTCTCCAGACCGGCCAAGTCTTCATCATTTTGGGTAACGCTATTTATTGCTCGGTTTGTTTGTTGGTCCCATTGGTGTAATAACATGGATGTACAATGGTTTGTTAGTGGGCTGGTGCATGATGACTTAGTTCTATTTTTTTTTGTCCTTTTTTTCTCGAATTTGAGCTAAAGCAAATATTTCATTTTTTAGTGAAAATATTTCAGGAATATTATGTTACAGGGTATTTTATTATCATTTCAGAATTTCAGATTATTTTGTATAAACATGTATATGTATTTATTGTGAACTTGCGGCCTGCTAAACGTCATGTGGACTTTATATACTACACACAAAAGTACATGTATGGCTAGAGGCATTCAACAAAGGCCCCACATTCCACCTTACAAACAACAATAATTTAGTTGATTGCTATACATTTATTTATTTATTTAATGAGTTTCGTAGACTATTCACTGTTCATATTTTCAGAGAAGCTTATTAACATCGTAATGCTCACCTGTTGTAATTTTTTTCTTTGCTCATTTCTTCTAGCTGTTCTACATGCACTTGCAATTTGTAGAAAATACTTAGTTTTAAAGTGCCAAATGTTCCATCGTCGTAGAATTTAAAAATGATAGCGCAATATGTTTGGTGAATCAAGAGATCCACAATTTAACAACTTATCATGGCCATTATGATGATATCTCAACTATTAAAACGATGCTCATACTTTGTAAAGAGCATCTGCGGACTGCGGCACTGAAGTCCTGTTGCAAGACAATGCCACACTAGACCCGGGTGAAGTAAATGGCAAGAATTATATCCTTGAAATGCTAGAGTAATGGCAGCCATGCTAAAGCCAGGGTTATAATTATGGAGTGTCAGGAGTGTCGAGTCAACAAGAACCCATTATAGCGTTTTATCATTATTATTATTATATATGTTCATGTATATAAATATTTTTTAGTTTATAAATATTTATATTAGAATATAAGAGAAATGACAGTAATATGAATTTCAATGTTTGAAACTCTGTGCTTTCAATCAAATTGTGCCTTCATACCATTCATACATGAGTACGCAAGTTATGGTTAAGTCCAGGCTACATATACCCTGTATTTGTCCTTCATGTTACCGACTGTATCTTAATATTTAAGTATATTTGTGCCTGTATTCAATTCAGTACATGGATTATTAAGTCAGTAGGTAAATTAGCATTGGTTAAGTGAAAAGTCTCGACTCGTATTCAGATCACATCTAATCATTTACTTTAGCGAGCCGACTTTTAAGGCAAAATACTGAGCATTAATGTGACGTTGTATGGTCAATAACAAATATTACGCAATTAAAATGTCACATTGAATACATGCTAAACCAGTTGTGTGCAGCCTATAATGACTGCGTACGAAAACCACATTCCTGGCAATCAAGGCCTCAAAAATTATTGGCTTAAGTCAGCTAGGGAGCTGTCTTAAACTTGAGGGTGAAATACTTGGCCAAAAGATTCCATTGAATATCAAAATTTGCTATTCAAGTATATTACTTAAGTCGAAAAAAAAAAAACTGAGTAAAATACTCATATTTGTGAGATAGCTCTGATGGTTGCATTAGGGCAATAGTCCTTCCAGCGCTCAGATCAGACCTACCATAATACAGTGTGAATTGACATGGTTTGAAGTAAATTAAGATTTTTAACCCTTTGGTGACATATTAAGATACTAAATGACCAAATATGCTGGACTTACCCTAATACATGTACAAATCTTGTATCAATGCCATTATGTCTACTGAGTGGGCTTGGAAAAGGATATTTCATTTGATCAGTCGTGTGTCCATACTAAAACATGTAACGATGCCAAGAAAATAAAACAGAACAACTGACTTTATGTATTGATCTATTTTGTTATTGGTATTGTTTATGGGGATCAACTTTATCTGAGATGGATGTACACATTTATATTTTCTGTCCAAAGCATACATCATGACTTGTTTTTAATTTCCTTTCCACAATGGTTTGACTATGTAATTAATTTACAGTCAAACCATTAAAGTAGGAAGTCTCTTAAATAAAGCACAATGTTATTAAAGAACATTAAAGTATTCAAAAACTTTCCAAGTATTCAATAATGAATTTATTTGCTTTCAATACTACTCCCTTTAAACCCTGAGGCACATTATGAGAAAGGGAACAAAGTACCTCGATGATAAGAAAATTATGACAACATAAATCATACTAAAGTACATGAACAAGTATTTCATCTGATATCTGTTTCAGATGGTTGGCAAAAGACACATAAAGAAATAAAATTGATGGAACTAGAAAATCTGCATGAGCTTTGATTTGAAATGAAAACCATTTCCATGGACGTTCAATACAAGTTCTTCATTCCTAAGATTTATAAATCATGTGAGTGTTTTCAAATGTACATGAAAACAGTGGTATGCAAAATATATGATCAGAAAGCATGATTTTCACAAGTTTATGTACATTTTCAAGCCATCAATGCCTGGATGGGCAATTTGATAGAAGATGCATTCTTTAATTTGTGAAAAACTATTTCATAGGGCCAGCTTCAGAAGGTACATGTGGAAATTTCAGCATGTTTATGTCAATGATTTCCACAGATCTTTCAATAATTGTGTAGGATATGTGTTGGACACGTTAGTATCTTTCAAGCCTAAGTAGCAATGCATGATGTGGTCAACATGAGAAGATAATAATTGAAATAGAGTGACAGATGTCCTGTGCTGCCTATACAAACATGATCATAACATAATACAAAAATTGTAGAAATCTATTTGAGAAAGATGAATAATAATAATAGTAATAATAATAATAATAGCCTAATAGTCCACTCCAAATTTTATTAAACCGAAACGGAAATTCTTTTTGCCCAATTGATCGTGAGCCCGGCAGCCACTGAGCAGTGCCAGATCGACGTTGCTCTATCCCTTATTGTTGAACGCCAAACAAGGTAGCAACAACTCCCATCTGTATACATATTATTTGAATACCCCAGTAGCCAAAATTGAACCAAACTATTGAATTTCTAAAGCTATGAATTCAAAAAAATCTATCACTACAATGTAAGTTCCCCTCAGTGGTGTGGCCTTTAGGAGGATACAGGGGCACTTGAGGAGTGACATGTGCCCCCCCCCCCCAACAATTTTTTTTCTTCTTTTTTTTCTGGTACCTCTGGATATGAAGCAATGTAGATTGTACAAGTCATGTATATCCAAGTTCTGTATTTTTTTATCAAAAATCAGTAAAACTAATTAAAATCATTAACTACTGGAACTATTAAAAAAAACAAATTAACTATTTGGGGTAGGGTCATCCTCCTTTGGACGATTTACTGTGTCGTTGCCTCCAATGCTTGACCAGTTTCTTGATGGGTTCTACGACTGCGTTGGGATTGCGATATAACATATGATGGTCTGCTCCGTTTATGAGTAGGTGTTTGGCTGACGGGTGTATGGAGGAGACCAGCTTTTGAGTGGCTTTTGCCCAAACCTAGGAAGAGACGGATAAAAGAAATAGTTTGTTAAAAGAAAAATTGCATTGTATGACACGTGCTTCAGGGATAACTGCCCTGTGGTCAATTTTCTATACTAACCCTAATACTTAAAGCAGGACTGCAACTACTTGCGCCCTCTATATAGCAAACAATGCCTAAGCGGTGCCTGTTGGTCCCCCATGATCCCCATTTTCTTATGTTAATTGAGAGCTGATTTGATGAGATGACCACCTGTCAGTGACCATGCAGGGAGGTCTAATCCCTCCTGGCCAAACGAGTGCAGATAAGCTTTAAAAGCCAGGATAATAATATGATAGCAGGGCCCACAGGGAGGACAGTATCAGTATTAACACTGATGAGGCTACTCTGGGTAAACAAGACATATTATTATTATTATAACCCTGGAACAAACACTATATCTAATCCTAACCCAAAGCTAATCTAAAACCCAACTGCAACCCTAACCAAACTGTTTTGTTTTTATGAACTAAAGCCCAGAGTAATTGTTGCTCAGTGGCGGAAATGTCAGATCACCAAACTAAGATGACAATGCAACCCTAGCACTATGCTGGTGATAATACAATATCGGGCTTTGATTATTCACTTTTAGTACCTGCATTCAACCAACAATACTGGGGATATGCATGCAACTATATTTACACACTTTTGTTAATTAGTAATGAAGGTATAGATAAAAGTGAAGAAATTGAAGGCAAAGAATAAAAAAAGGAAGGTATAAAGAAAAAGGTTGGAAAAAGAGAAGCAAACAGCACAAGCAAATACAATCAAGAAAAAAAATGAAAGTTTAGATGGAGGGGAAAATAGAGATTCAAATGAAATGGGAAACAAAAAAAAGAGAGGAAACAATAAGAATTCAGATTCAGTTTCAGAATATTTATTGATCCTTGTGTAACAGAAACAACACAACAGAAAGAACAGGTGAATCGAGGAAGAGAAATTATGGCAAGATCAAGAAAGGATATTATTTTGAAATACCATTTCAATCTATCGGCCCATAAACTAAGGTACATGTCAACAGTTGTTAGAAAAACAAATGAAAAACGTGTGTGCATCAGCAACTTACCTTATTTAACTGACTTGGTAGTTCTTCATCGTAATAATTGCCTGTGATCACAGTCACAGATACATTCTGTGGGAAAGGCTTAACTTTGTATGCAGTTCTAAAGGTATACAGAAAGGATAAAGAAGAGCATTAAAACCTATTGGATACCTATTCTACAATATAATTATTTTACAGACCCAAGCCAGCATTATCTCAGGCCTTCTTATTCGACATATTGACATACTTGAGATGAATGTTGTATAAATCTGATAATGTCAGCTTTATGTAGGCAAGGAAAATGATGATATCAGTGTGTGAATATTGTGACAGTGCTTTATAGCAGAGTGTACATTTTTTTTCCAATCAAAATTTGCTGACCCAAATAATCACATAATTTGCATACCGTATGCTGTATCAAATAACGAAATTTGCTGAAAGGCAGACATGATATGTACCAGTATGTATGTATATATATGTCATTGGAAGCACTCACTGTTCTATACTTATCAGCAAATTTTGCCTATCCCAGAATCAAAATCAGAATCTGCCCGAACACATATGTGACGATTGTAAGGCATGCAGAATATGTGCACATATCAACAACATATTACCATTATAGAAGAAACTGGACATCAGATAGGGACTACTGTGGACGTTTCTATCACATGTGATGTGGGTTTCAATTTATGTTCGGTACTCACTTTATCTGTGATAAACTTTTGTTGGCCCAAAAATATTCCTCTACAGCTGCTCTGATGTGTCTTGGCAAGCACATTAAATATTTCTGCAACAAGAAGAAAATAGAAAACAATCATAGTAGAGGTGTTATCATTAATATTTTGTTCATATATAGCTCATTTCAGGACTGCAGGCCCTCTCAAAGCAGTTTACAGATACATATTATTACCCAGTTATCGGATTCAGGCTTATCTGCACACAATGTATGCACATTCTCCACTCCCTGGGGATCATTCCAGCCAGGCATCATTTTTACAAGCGCCCACTTGCTCATCTAACCACATTAACTTTCACATGCTACCGGGTGCCCATTTAACACCTGGGTGGAGAATGGCTATTGTAGATCAATGTCTTGCCAAAGGACATTAGTGCCGCGGCGGGACTTGAACCGCAGACCTTGTGATCCACAGTCAGGTGACATATCCACTCGACCATGACACCTGTGGATCACATGGTTTGTAGTTCGAGTTCCCGCCACTGCACTAGCATCCTTTGGTACAACATTAATCTATATCTGCCACTCTCTACCTACTCAGGTTTTGAATTGGTACTGGTTGGTAGGTTGCTCATCATTTTGAGCATCTTTAAAAATGGCACCTGGTTGGAATGCGTATTGCTCCATAGGGAAAGGAGAATGTGCATACATTATGTGCAGGCAAGCCTGAATCTGATATTACGCAATCTGATGGCATATCTAACACTAAGTGGCCTCTTAAACCCCTAGGATCGATGAAGGGTTTGGAATAGTTTACTAGATCGATGGCGCATAATAAATGCTGTATGATTATTATTATATAAAAACTTCTATTTTTTAATAGAAATAATCAAAACATGAAAAAGATGATCACTATATTTTATCATTAATGAATAGCTGGTTCCCTCTCAACATGTTAAAGGAACTTACCTGTCTAGCCTGTACTGTTTCTGATATAACCTCTCCTCTGATTGGCTGTTCTACCAGGCCAAACATCAATCCAAGCCTTGTTAGACCAATAGCAGCCGAGAGCTGAAGAGACTGTAGAGTGGGCACCAGATGACCATACCTGCATGTACATACGAACAAAATCACTAACATTGAAGTTTTGTTGATGTTGTCGTTGAGTCTCGCACACAGCACAAATTGCAGTTTTGATGGTTTGGTCGACCCAATAATTAGGATGTACAATATCAGAGTAGAACTTGAGATACACAGTAAAGGCTTGTTCATATGTGGGCCGTTAACTGCTGCTGCAAAAAAAAAAAAATATTTTTGTTTACATGTAAAAAATGAATGGCAACTGCTCGCAACAAGAGAGTTGCACATATTCATTGAGCGTTGTGTTATAAGATACAGAAATGTGTACATTACACTTTACATCATTAACAAAACACTACAGTTTTGCAGCATCATATCAAAATGAGCCTTAATTAATTAAGATATTTTCTGTTCCATCACTGGGACAATGTAAAGTGTAAGACTATTATTCCAGTTCCTCAAAAAGCTAGGCATACAGTCACATTCACAACATCTATGGAACACCCCCCCCCCCATTCATATCAAGAGAGCACATTACTCGTAGTTAAAGGTAAAGACCAGTTATGGTCATGCGATTGCATTGTGAAAGAAACGTTGTGGAATCGATCAGAAAAGGTTGATCATCTAGCATATAAGTATTGGTGTGTACTGCAAGGTTCTGGAATCATCAAAATGATAAGAAATTTGGCCCAGTCTTTGTAAAGTTACAAGCACTGTACACAGAAAGATGTATATGGGACTATACGCACACGTGCACGACACATGCGTTTATCTTTCACAGACCATGTAGATAAACTAATTTACCAAATATATCAATTAGTAGGCGGTTTCCTGGCAAAAATTGTATCATGTATTAGTCAAAACATATTCTTTCACATGATCGGTAATAAGAGCTTCCATTTCATTTTTTGAAATTGGGGCGTTTCCAATTCTGGTCTTTACCTTTAACCTAACCATTGGAAAACTGATTGAATATTATAACAAACATGCAATCAAGCTGAATATGTTCTAAGTACTAACTGCTGAAACATTTCTTAACCATACAAATTGTACCCTCCAAAATTTCTTCTTTGGAACACCCAAACTCACCAGAATTGCTCCAAGACTGCCTCGTCTATCTCAAAGATGCCCTCCACTAGAGGATCTATGAGGACAATATCACTAACTTCTCTGTTTGGGGGAAAGAAGAAATGGAAAATCAGTAATAGTACCGGTACCTGGAGATATTTGGTGCTGGTGGCCAAAGTAACATCACAAAGTTTTCTAACAATTTGGTCTCACAAAAATGCTAATACTAAATAAATTCTTCATCGCTTGGATGATCTTTCAGTTTTTACTTTAACTTTAAAACTTTTACTTCTGGGGTGAAAAAAAGAAAGAAATATCATCTATTTGATCCACGATAAAAACTATGATTGAAACTTGTTGTCATGTTTCTTTGATTTTGGGTCAAAAGCAGCACGAGACCTGCAATACTAAGCTAAACTAAAATTTTCCTCCTCAGGTGGAATATTAAATGCACGAGAGGTATAAATAATTTTGATTCCTGTCCCGGCATGTAAATTCAAAGAATGTCAATGTGCGCTACACACATAAAAAACCTCAGAGGATTATGTGTCCACCACACACATGCTATCTCCAAGTGAAGCACTGAGACTGTTGTGTGGGGAGCTGTCGTGGGGGGTGGGGGGGGGGGGGGAGGGAGGGAGGTCTGTGTAGAATGTATAGCCATTAAGTTCATCATGTTGACTTCCTTTCGGATATTTGCACTAAAATCTAAAACTACACATTAGTTTTAATTGCTCTGCCTTTAGAAATGACTATGGTCATCCTATTGATATTGAAAACAATATTACATAAAAGGTTCATTTTTTCCATCACTTTTAATTCACAGGTGAAGACCAGATAGGTCTCATAATATCTACAAGTGGATTGTCAATGTCTTATCTTAAAAGAAGAAGAATCCTTTGACTTCATCATGGACCTGTTTCACGAAACTGCCGTAAGTACAAGTTCCCATACATCCCATTGGAACGTGTGTTGATTATAATACATGTGTTTCAATGGCATGTTGGTAAATCTTCAATGAGGATGATTTTGTGAAAGGAATCCCAGCTTTCTAGAGGTGGTCTTACTTTTCAAACATCTGTGCATAGAACATGGCATTTGCAGCTCCTAATTCTGACCCCACAAGAAGAAACGGAGGCTTGGTGTCGGTATAGTTGATGTGAAGTAACGAGTGTAGATCATCCACCATCCTGTAATAAGAAAAAATATTTCTAGGGTCAGTTTTGATTAAAGATAGTTGAATATTCAATTCATGCATGAAGGCAATTTATATATATATATATATATATATATATATATATACTTTAAAAAAATTCCTGTTAGATTGTAAAGAGAAAAATAGAAAGTACATTTGTACCTTCAAACAAACATCTAAACATTGATATCCAAGATCAATTGATGTTCATTTGTGTAAATCTGACATCTCAATCTCTTGTGTTATTACAAGCATTTTTTCCTACTTTATAGTATTGTTCCCCATCCTTGCTCCCCTCTCTCTTCTCTTTACACTGTCTTTCTCAGTCTCCCCCTTTCATCTTTCGCTATATTTCATGTGGTCTGTTCACTTATCTCTCTACTATTCTTTTTCACTCTCTCTCTATCTCTCTCTCTCTTTCTTCCCTCTCTTCTGTCCCCTCCCTTCCTCCCTCCTTCCTTTTCTCTCTTTCTATTTTACCTCTCTGTTGTACTCTCTTGCCCTTTGGTAATGCTGCTTGCCATTTTGCTGGATGTAGGACCTGGAGTATCATCATCATCATCATCATCATGTTTTGGAAACTAAGGAACAACATTTCAATAAAAACAATTACATGGAGATGGACAATTGCCATTAAAGTGCTTCAAGTATAATGTACCCCATGAAAATTCCCTTCATCAAGTGGACATGTATGTAAAATATCACGGGTAAGACTGGGTTAAAATATGTTTCTGAAAATCTTTCTGTCACAACCAGTAAGTTTGATATAATAATAAAAATAATAATAACAACATTTATAATGCGCACATATTCATCCCAAGAGATGTTCAAGGCGTCTAACAAGGTAAGTACATTAAACTTAAGAGAACGAAAATACCTGTACCTTGGTGACAAATGAAAGTGGCACAAAAGTTGTGGAGGGTCTATTAACTAAAAGTCATTGAACGGTGCATAATTTCAAAGATATTTCATGGGGGGGGGGATGCGTTTGTCTTTGGTGAAATAAAAGGTTATGGTGTAAACATGTATTTTCTGAACATTTCCCAAAAGCATATACCGGTACATTGTTACTCTCATAGGTTTCAGTGTAAAATCTGTCGTCATACTTTACAAATTCATTTTGAACTTAATTGAAGATTATTTCTCCTTGGTACATCTGCTGCTATATGTATCTACAAGAAAAATTAGACTGATGGAATGGATTGATGGAAACCTACCTGGTACGGATAAGAAGAGCTGAATCCAAGACCAGTCCTGTCATACGAACACACCTGAAAAATAGGAGAAATGATAAAAATCCACATATCATCATCATCATACAGGAAATATTAAATGAACAGGCTTTTTGTCAGTATTAAAGGGAAAGTCCACCCCCAAAATAAGTTTGTTTCGATAGAGGCAGAATAATAAGAAAATCAGGTGAGTGAAAGTTTGAGCAAATTCTGAATGAAAATAAGAAAGTTATGAATTATTGAAGTTGTGATCAATCAAATACAAATTGGCAACTCTGTGACTTATCGTACGAGCTCTCCTTCATTTGCTTTGTGCATAATATTCCATAAAATCATGTTTCTTCGTTATTGATGACGGAATATATATTTGTTCCTTGCAGGGGGAGTATAGAAACATATTTGCAATTATTATATTTAGGGTGCATGTATGGTTGAAATTTTTCTTGAGGGAAAATGAAAATTTTAGATTTTTTTAGTACTGAGCAAATGGAAGTTGAGCTCGCATGATACGTCATAGAGTTGCCAATTTGTGTTTGATTGATCACAACTTAAAAAATCCTAACTTCCTTATTTTTAATCGGAATTTGCTCAAACTTTCACTGACTTGTTTCTCTCATTTTTCTACTCCTATTAAAACTAACTTAATTTCAGGGTGGACTTCCCCTTTAAACACTTGGGAGTCTTTTCACCAAACCATCATAAGCACAAATTCACAGACATCTAAGTGAAAAGCATGTTAAATTTAATACTAATGTTCTATAGGTTGTCGGCGACCATGTACTAAAAATAATTTTTGTGGACGCTGTATTGCTGCACATTCTATGGGCAGGGGACTTTCTTTAGACAGAGAAATGTTATTGGTGAATATTAAATACTCTCTGAACAGTAACCAAACCTGAAACCCGAGCTATCTGCCATCTGTATGGTTATCAAAGTTCAGTAAATTTTATTCAAAAAGAGTCAACGGAAAAAAATATTCTCGCAAGAAGGCTGCATGAGGATTGAGCTCACAAAATTGCTTAGTTTGTTATACAATCCTGCCTAAAAGTCACATGAATGTTGAAAGACATTATAAGGCATAGCATATTGAGAGAGATAGTTGTGACATAGATCATGGAGCTCCAAAGAGTTTATTCCCGCTTAGAACTATGCGAGGCACCATGAAATGAATTTCATATCACAAGCAACTTTCAGTGATGTAAGTATGTCTCTCAACCACCTAGGTAGAAATCTTTCTTCATGAGGATAAAATCAAGCTGGTGCAGTTCCTCATATACAGGGTACTTTTTTCTTTCTCCTCATGTAGATATTTGCACTATCTGACAGGATTTATTCACTTACTCTAGTAAACTTTGCAATTCTTGGCTGGACCAGGCACCAAACATCTGATGACATACCAGTTGGAGCATCTAAAATTACTATATAAAAAAAACAAACAAACAAACAAACAAAAACATCAATCAATAATTTATAAATCATCATAATATATGAACACTGCCACTGTTTGATCAGTTAAAAAGAAACAGCTTTTGTAATTTAATACAAATGTAGTAAGTACTACTTAACATGGTTATTTTGTATGTGGTGGATAATGCTTGGAAACTTCAAATGATATGTTCTAGCAGGTACCCAGTGACTAGACCTGGGTAAAGAGAGTGAAAAGAGAGAGAGAGAGAGAAAGAGAGAGAGAGAGAGAAACAGAGAGAAACAGAAGTAAAGAGAAGTACAGAGAGAGAGAGAGAGAGAGAGAGAAAGAGAGAGCAGTAGACAGACAAAGCGTCTGTTTGGTTATTTTGTATAATGCATGAAAGTCATAGTGAAGAAATCTTTGATAAAAAAGAAGCCCATTAAAATATATTACCATTTTAATTATGTTTGCTCATACCTGTGGGTTCTCCTTCCCCTGAACACCTGATAAACATCTTGTGATCTTCTAAACCTACAGATAACAGTTCAC
Source organism: Strongylocentrotus purpuratus (assembly GCF_000002235.5). Classification (NCBI taxonomy): domain Eukaryota; kingdom Metazoa; phylum Echinodermata; class Echinoidea; order Camarodonta; family Strongylocentrotidae; genus Strongylocentrotus; species Strongylocentrotus purpuratus. Next base: position 31,111,452 of record NW_022145613.1, read on the forward strand.
CTAGAAATACAGAGTATGTTAAGAGATCAAAGAAATTAGAAATGTTTATTACAGACATCATTGACAAGTGCATCCACACCTACATAAAATTTTGTTTCTCAAGTCACAAAATCTGCAGAATCACTATCAACAAGCCATTTCATCAATAATTGAATAATAGACAGTTTTCTCTAAAAACTGCAAAATTATGAATATTATTGTGACCTTGAATAGCTGAGAAATCTCTTAATACTTAATCCCTCCCCTCTTCCAACCTTCATTTTTTTCCATTCTCCTTGCTGACGTAGTTGCCAAAACTGAAGTCTCTCTCGCTGCTCCCTTCCTGTTCACCTTCTTCTTAATCCAACTCTGACACTTCTGTGTTCTTTTCAAAACTTTATTTCTCCTACTAGACCCCTTCCTTTTCCTCCTCCCCTACTTCTCTTCTTAACTCTTCCTCTCCCTTCACACTTGTTTTCACTTGTAATCTGGCTTATTACTCCAGCTCTCACACTTCTGTCTTCTTTCATCTCCTGAGTTCTCCTCCTCATCTAGGCCCATCCTCCATGTCTTCCCCTGCTCTTTCACTCACTTTAAAACAAATATACATTGTAGTTGGTTAAACTCTCATGCTCTGTGCCTGTTCTGCCCCGTCATACTTTACCCTTGTTTCATACTCTTATTCTTACATTTCTGTCCTCTTCTTCCTGTTTTTTAATCTCCTCCTCCTCCTGTTCCTTCTTACTTTCTTCCTCCTCTTTCCTTTTCTTTATTCCTCTTCCTCCTCCTCCTTTTCTTCCCCCTCCTATCTCCTTCTCCTCCTTCCAATCTCCCTCCTCCTCTTCCTCCCTCCTTTATCTTCCATCCTCTTCCTCCACCTCCTTCCCCTCCTCCTCCTCCTCCTCCTCCTCCTCCTCCTCCTCCTCCACCTCCTCCTCCTCCTCCTCCCCTCCTCCTCCTCCTCCTCCTCCTCCTCCTCCTCCCCCCCCTCCTCCTCCTCCTCCTCCTCCTCCTCCTCCTCCTCCTCCTCCCTCCTCATCCTCCCCTATCTCCCCTTGCCCCTCATCTTTCCTCACCTTGGGGTTTCAGATACTCTGCTTCCTTATAGAGAGACGCATGGTTAAGGATGGCGGGTAGAACCAGCAAGAATACCACCCACTTCAAAGAATGTAGACAACGGCAGAAACAGCCTCTGAGAAGCGACCTTTTTTCGCCAGATGGGTCATTCCTGGGTTTACTTACCCTAGAGGTATTTTCCTGTCAATAGAAAAACCATGACATGCGTGCATACATTTAGATTTTGCAAAATATAACAACATTAATATGCATGAAGGGAGATGACGTCATTCATTGACAGTACTTAAACAGTTTTAAAAAGGGCTAGCTGCAAGAATTCCAACACGGAGCTCAATTTAGACGAAGAAAATCCGGAAAAAGACCCTGAAACACATCAAACAGTCAATGTGGTAAGTGGAACTTAGCCGAGGCCTAATTTTCAAAAATAAATGCATTGGATCGGATATGAATCCGCTAAAATTGAGGACTTTGGGCGAAGTTTTGCGGGCATAAATGGCCACGTTTGCACATGAGACCCTATGGTCTGTCTCTAAAGAGAGGAGCCGACCCTACCAAAATAAGAGGCTAACGAACGAAAGAGACAGAAATTTTTAGTCTAGATCTAACTAACTAGCTTAGTTAGACCTCAGCTCAGGCTCATGTCATGGATTCATACTAGGTCTAGTAAACGGTAGACCTTCAGTGGTTGACACTCCAGCAAAGCATAGAGTCAATGCTAATGCGTATTGACCTCTAGCACTGCATACTTGCTGAGAGGCAGGTATAATATACAAATACACACACCACACACTATTGCATAGACTGCACACAATAGAACTGATGTGGCTGATCAACAATTTGACACTACTTGTACTAACTACACTTACAATTTGAAATTTTTAATTATTCTTTTTAACATCAGTAAGTTGAAAAAATTGTATTTTACTGCTATTTAGATGTCATCAATTGTCACTAAAGTACCAATTTTGAGTAAAATCAGTTGAGTTTTGTTCAGTGGTGTTTGAAATGTTGAGAATCAATAAAACAGCTTTTTATACACAGCCAGGATAGTAATGCAGCTATGTGTGGTGGTTGAGGCCCTGCCCCCGCACACCATGGGAACGGAGGGACCGCATGCGTATTCCCAAAATCTCTCCCTCGTAACAAAGAAAAAGATCTGCCCGTATTCACTTTACACACCGGACTTATGCTGAAAAAGGGGGGGGGGGGGGTGCTGAAAAGGCTTGTATAACAAAAGAAAAAAGATCGACTCGTATTGACTTTACACACCGGACTTCTTCTTCTTCTTCCTTTTGAGTACAGACCTCTTTACTAGGCAAATTCATGCAAAAAAATATATTCAAAAATTTTACTTGAAAACACATCACACAATTAGTCTGAACCGAGTTAGGGGCAAATTTGAAGAAATTATATTTTTAAATGTTGTAAAACCAAAGATATAAGAAGAAAACTGACCAAGTATCTGTACTAAAAATCGTACATGTAAAATTGGTCGTAGACATTCGACAGCTGAATATGACGCGCACGGTTGCATTACGTGTGTTCTCGAATCCAAAATCGTACCTCACACACACAATCTCGCCATACCGCGAATGGTCCGTCTTGGGGAGCTAGCCGGCTGAAAGTTTGCAGCGATACCAACGCAGCTTCGGAGCTCCGCAGCGCGCCATTTTAGCGGGACTCGGAAAGGTTTGCGATGGGAAGGCAGCGGCCTAGCTTTTTGCCCAAACAACGCTAGATCGGCTGCTGGCAAAATGAAAATAACTACGATCGAGAACATCGTCGGTTTCTTAACTTTTCAGTGAGATAATTCTGAATTCTAATTGAGACTATATAATAAATTAAATCGACAAAGAAACCTCGGTAGAACTCTTATAACTATACAAAAGCTTGTTTATTTCTTCATTTGACATTTTGTTTTCGACCATTTTTTCGTGCGCGAGTCAATGTAAACTATGTATTACCAAACTTTCAACACGCAAGGAACGGGGAACACTCGCGGACCTCGTAACAAATTTGTTGCAAAAAAAAAATTTCAAGGGTGATTTTGAAGCAGTGAAGAACATTGGCGCTGCAATGCGCAGAAATATACTTGAAAGAAACTTAAAAAATAATACCTGAATTTTCAGAAAATCGTATTTGTATTAGTGTACCTAGATGTGACTTGTTTATAAATCAGATTTTATGAAGATTTGTCGGGAAAAAATGTCAATTTTTTCCGTTTGGTGGTCATTTCTAGGCTAATATTTTAAAAGTTGCATCAGTAATGGGCCCGATGTTTCTCTTATCGTACTCGCATGTTATTTCTACATATATTAAACATAGGATGGTTAAGGGTAAGACCAGATAACATTATAAAAAAGATATATCCTTCCACCCTCCCATATCCAAGTTTTGGGCTGATTATTGCCGACCCACCGCAGCAAGGCCATTCAGATTTTCGTATGCGCGCAAAGCGCCCTCTAGTGCCCCATGAATGTGCCTATCTTTACAGAGTATTATCGTACTATACTGGGGGTGTGTGCAGGTGGACCACTACACTGAGGTTTCCCCCTACTCTTATACGAATAGTGCTGTGGGTTCTTAAGGTGCAAGGTAGTGACTCTTCTCTACACGGGGCCTCCATTTAACGTCCTATCCGAGGGACGGAGTGTTTTCCACTTGTGCTGAAAAGGTGTGCAGGGAACACGCATATATCAAATGCATACCCCAAGGCCAAGATAATCATTATAATCTCATCATACTCCTTATTAATTATCATCCTCACCACCACCACCATCATCCTCACTCCTCAGCCTTCATTCCAGTCAAAGTCAAAGCCATGCCCGAATAGTAAATTTACATGCACTGATTACTATGTTTACACAATTACGTTTACGGCATAAATAATTACGTGTGGGACTGTGTATTAACGTACAGACGGGTTTTGTTACGATGCGATGCTCAATATCAAACAATACCCACCGAGTCTTCACCCCAGAAGCCAACATTTTGGTTTGATTTGGACGTCTTTTGGCCATCGTCTGGTAATTTTTCCGGCCATTTTTCCTTTTCCTTTCGCTTACGTGGTACTTGATGAGGCATGATTAAATGGTTCAGCCCCTCATTTACAAATCCCATTTACTATTTACTCGCTTCCTTTTAACTGGTCTTTATTCAGACTTTTGCCATTAACTTACATCAGTGTACGTGTATCCGCATTTATTGAGCTTTCATGAAAAAATAATGCTAATGTACTTGAGTAAATATTATGATGATAAAAATTCAATTATTTAAAAAGACATTTCTTGATAATTCGGAAAAAAGGAAATTAACAAAGTGTAGAAGAAATAAATACTGAACCGATTGATATTAAGGCTAACTTAGGGGAATTTTTTTTTTGAAGGCATGCGTGGCATTTTATTTTGGTCTGAGAGGTACCCGTTGATCCCTGCTCATGGTCCCTTTTTCTTATTTTAATTGATGGCTGATTTGATGAGATAACCACCTGCCAGTGACCACGTAGGGAGGTCTAATTCCTCCTGAGTCCTGGCCAAACTATAGTACAGATAGGCTTTAAATTTGCGATACATACGCCTTAGGAATTAGGGTCCATTTCGGAACACGGGCGACCCGCCATTATTAGGATCCATTTCAGAGAATGATGAACACGGGTGGATAGCAGTTGTGTATGAGAGTGACCCCCCCCCCCCCCCTCACCGGGAGCCTTCGATCTACCGGGTCAGTCCAGAAGCTGTGACATCATCATAAAACATTTGTTTTTGGAATTTCTCACTTTTGTCTTCATTTTCCGAAAGAGCATCACAAATAATGCCCTGGTTCATAACATTATGAACCAGAGCAATAACACTGAGTTCCTATAGGAAATCTCTTTATTAGATGGTCATATCTCAGCCAATACTTAATATATTCAATTGGCTTTCGGCAATTGGACATTGTTTTTGATGTTCTCTCGGAACATCAAGAAAAAAATGAGAAATTCAACAACAACAACAACAACAAAATATTTTTTGATGACGTCACACTTCACACGCAAGACAATCCTACTGACGGAAATATAACCTTCTTATGCAAACATGGGTGGGAATCCCCAGCTACTGAATATTTCGAAATACACCCTTCAACTTTCCCTTCTACTATTTTCAGGTGATAGCTCAATATAGTGCCTAGCTAGGGCTAAAGTATAGCCACACCACATCCGCTAGTTTATTGTACACATTGAATCCGCCGACGTATAGGCTTATATTAATGTGCTCGAAGAGACTCCAGTATATCAACTGAGGCTGTTGTCGTCTATATTATACCAGGCCTATTAATTGTGGATAATTTCTGATAAGGGCTTAATAATGATTTTGTTCTCACTATGGACTATGTTATATGCATCCGTGGCGGGATCCGTGGGTAAGTACACACTAAGTGGACCATGGGGTGGGGGGGGGGGGGGGCGGGGAGGACTGAACAGAGGCATGTACCGTAGTCCCGGATAATTAGGGAAATCAACATAGAAATGGTTTTATTTTTATAACTGTTTTGAGAGTGTTGGCAGCGTGACAAAATGAACATGATCACAATATTGTATATCTTATATCATTTGTGAAATACAAATGTTGTCAATTTCGTATTCCTATGCCCCAAAGACCTGGGCCGTGGTGGTCATGGTCGTTGTTTAGCCTTCATAATTATATGCCGTTTGATATGTCTGATTATTTGTTTATTATTTGCGGGTATATGATCGAATTGTCAAATTTGTCGTGTAAATAAAGAACCAAGTATAAAGGGGGGAAAATTATTTAAAGAACAAAAATAATTACAGCTAGCACCACACTCAAAACGCATTGTCTAATCAAAGACCTATTGTGATCAACATCAATTGGCGTCTGGTTTTGATCATGAATGTTTCTTTTATGTCAATGTTAACACAACATAATTCTCTTTGTTATATTTTTGTTTTAGTCATATGAAACTGCATACGTTATGTTCATGAGGAGAGAAAGAGAAAGAGAGAGAGAGAGAGAGAGAGAGAGAGGAAGAGAGACAGAGAGACAGAGAGAGACAGAGAAATACAAAGACAAAGACAAAGAGAAATACATAGGCCTTATATGTGGAAATAAATGAATTGCGAACATTTAGTCATCATGATTATTATATTGTTTCAACGTAATTTCAGGATATTTGGTGGTGACTCATCCTTTGGTCACAGAGATGTGGTCGTATCTACAGTTCCCTGCATCTGATACAACGATCTCGAGATCGATACAGGAGAAGAGCCACGATCGACATTACGATGACGCCATGCACCGACTTGGAAAAAAGAAGGTAAATCTAGGCTGGGGTTGATCCAATAGTTTTTTTTTAGAAAAGTTGGGGACACACTTCCGAAAAATTACGCAAATTTTAGGGGCATTTTTGGTAGGCTATATTTATATGGGTTTCAAGGAGAAGGGGGGGGGGGTGGCCGGTTTAATTCCCGAATCCGATTGAAGTCCCTTTCATTTTGATAGAGGACATTATATTGTATTGAATCAACCTTTCGTTATCGAAAGTGGTCCACAACACATGTGAAGCAATGTATCCAGCTCTTTGTTACTGCAAGAAAACGCTACCGGTATATATCAAATACCTTTTGGGTCGGATCGGATTGGTTTGGATTAGAACGGAGCTATATAGCCCAAGTTATCTTGCCGGACTTAATTGATATATAGTCCGGTAGAAGTTTTTCAGACCCGGAAAAGTTGTTAAAGGTAATACAAAGTTTTGGTATGGGGTCATGAATTTGGTTCAAATGAACATATTGGAAGGATATGCTATCCTACAATATTCAGTAATCGTTATCGCGGTTGAAATCGAGTCTAAAGTTATAAAATTGTAAATGATAAACTCTTTATGTTGATAAGCTCCCTCTCAAGGTCAAGATATTAATTAAGCTATAAAACTATGTTTCTTGACCGATTAGCTATTCTCGTTTGGAAATTGTATATTACAACTACATATTCTGAGATTTTCATGGTCGCAGCTACCATTGTACGACCGTAGGCACTATTCATTATGATGGCAACCTTGGGCAATTTTCTTTATAAGCCTTATTAGCATAATCATAATTAGTCTATGTGCAATATGTAATATGTTGCTAATCTTTAATCCGGGAAGCCTACAAAACATGGATAATACCACTTTTTAAGGGTTTTTATGACGAGGAATTCATTATGATGGCAACCTTGGGCAATTTTCTTTATAAGTCTTATTAGCATAATCATAATTAGCCTATGTGCAATATGTAATATGTTGCTAATCTTTAATCTGGGGAGCCTACAAAACATGGATAATACCACTTTTTAAGGGTTTTTATGACGAGGAATTCATTATGACACCGGTTCTTTTTTTTTAAAGTAATGCAATTGTCTTAAAAAGCATAATTAGCATAATGAGCTAACTATAATATGTACAATATATGGACTTCATTCTCATTATCTAAACAGCCTGAAAATGGTGCAATGCAGCATTTAAATCACTTTTTAAAGACAACACATTAATTTATGAGAAGATATTCCTTGTAGATGTAGTAAAATTAGCCTAGTTAACATAATTAGTAAATTTGCATATTTGATTTTATTGATATAGGTTTAGTTTTATCTAGACAAAATTGGAAAAACAATTTTAATGTAATTTTATTTAATGACAACCAATATTTATCTCAGAGGTTAATCACGTTGAACGAAAAATAATTAACCTTACTAGCATTATTAAAGGGATAGTTGAGTTCTGTTTTCTGAGCGCAAAAAGGTAATTTTAGACCCCAAAATGTGTGAACTCTAGTCAATACGATCAGCTCGACTTAAAAGAAAAACACGGTGACCGTTAATTAATTATTTAATTAAAAATAACAATACATGAGCCAGCTATAATTGTGGGTAATATAAGCAACACGAAACTGCCAACAAAAAAGCCAACATCGACGTTGGCTGAAATACGACGTAAAAGGCGTTATTTCTTTTTTTTTCGACGGTTTTTTCAAATTTTTCAAAATATCTAATATTTGTGGTGGTACACAAGTATTAGAAATCGTTATTTTTCAGCCGTCTCTGAACCGATTTTGATCAAACAAAGATGATTTTGTCATTTAAACATTATGTTCTTTCAAATCTGACACTCAGTTTTTCATTATCTCACAAAAAATATTTTGTGTAGCGCCCTCTGCAACAGAACTCAACTATCCCTTTAACGTAATTAGAATATTAATCAGGCAATTGCCTCATGGCCTTGAGGATTTCTGTCTGACAAGACAGAATACATAGGTAGTCATTTTTAACTTTAATTTTTAACTTTTCCAGGTCATGAACATGATTATGGTACCGTCTACTGGACTATAATTACGCCAATTTCATAGAGATCTAGTTCTTATATGGCCAATTTAAATACATGGGCGCCTAGCCGGCACACCATGTTATACATGCACACTAAACGAAAGAAATTTCGAAAGAGCGATCGGTGAGAATTACGTTACGGTACAATATTTCATCTGTCCTTGAAATTAAATTGAAATTAATTTCTGAGTTAACGAAGGATATGGTATACAGAACAAATTTTGACTGCTTCTTTTTCGCTTCACGGTAAAAACCATGGCCCGGCCCCCCCCCCCCCCCCCCCCCCCTCGGTGATCTCGCAACTGCCCCTCGACTGTCGATTATAACTATAAGAATAATTAAGAAATATAAGCGAACTGTGGACCCGTGTTGATGGAAAGAGGGGAGAAAAGGAAAATATAGTCAGAAGAATAAAATAAGACATGTTGCATGGAGGTAATCGTGACCAGCCAAGATCAACCCGTTGGTGGCCGAATACGTGAAGAAAAAAAATTCCCGCCATTCTTCTTATCCCTCACATAGCCACCCACACACACTCACACAGAGGCATGATAATATAGAAATATAAACTTGATTATTCTATATATAACACTACAGTAAGATTTATTCAACGGCTCTCTACATTGTAACAACTATTTTACTTTACGACATAACATAATAGAAATAGGAACTTTTTGCGAACAGAAATTAATAGAACAAAACAAAAACAAAAACTAGGAGCAAAGAGGCATGTATACAACTTATGTAAAGTGGCTTAAATTGCATTGTTTCACGTTTTTTCATTAAACAAAGTAAGATGATAAAGATCATGATTCAAAGTTACATGTGAAGATTGAGCGTGCAGATGAGTGGGTTATACAATTTGTTCAGAACAATGTAAAACCTTAAAAGAAATAGAAATCTTAAGAGAAGTGCTTTTACTCTTCGGCTAATTATAGATGTTAATTACACATAGGCCTAGTATGTTGTGACAAGACCGAGCCCTATATCACTGCTTTTAAAAGTGTTTCGTCAAAAGCAATTATATATATTAATTTTGTTAACTTATTTATATAGAACGCCGGATAAAATCTTGCTTCAAGAGATTCTTGCCACCTTGTCCTTCAAAGCTCTTCGAAGGCCTAAGTGTAAGTCTCACTAAAAATTGTAATCCACATAGGAAATTATAAAAGTAGGAGACAGGCCATTATTCATTGAGGCTCTTTTTCAATTTGGAAAATCTAGCGTTTAAATAACGTAAAGCAAAGTTTGAACTAGCTATTTGATTTTCAATTTGTTTGTTTAGATAAATTCTTTTTTAAAATTCTTGGGTATGAACCACTTTAAGGTGACGTTTAAAGATATAGGCTAAACTACCATCCAACTTCTTTGAGCAGACTTGATAGTCGTTTATATATTGTGTCTTAAATATTTCCTAATAATTATACTTAAAGGTTTCAAATACATGTACATAGATTAGTTTTTATAAAAAGGAAATTACAAAGAAACGAGACGTCAGATTTAATTTTAAGCTATTAAAAAAAAACACGTATTTCCCGACATGTCCAAGGAAACGTTCAAACTATTAAGTTTAAAAAAGAAGCGCGGGGTGGTGTGGTGTGTAGCTCACGACTCGTGTCGCCGGCTGGCTCAACAAACACAATTCTCCCCTTTTTCAATTCAATTCAAAGTTTATTCAACACTCTTCATACAAAACATTTAAAACATACAAATACAGAATGGAGTTATATAAAAAATATTAAACAAAAAAAAGGAAGTGATAACAAATACAATGGCAATTTATAAGAGCATTTGGGATAGGCAGAAAGGAGGGAAGTTCCTTATATAAAAGCCTACCCCTAAAAACACACATACAGGAAAACGAGAACAAAAGAACAGAACAAAAAAACAAAGAACATATTAAAAATTACTATAATACACGATTAGAGTATAAAAAAAATGTCAAAAATTGCCCATACTATTGATACTGATTTGTATACTTGTTTAACAGAAATTGTTTATATTTAATTTTAAAAAGATTGAGAGTTTTGAATTTTTTAATTTCCTGAGGTATAATATTCCATATTAATGGTCCTTTAAAAAATAGTGAATTTTTCATACGAGTCGTTCTAATCTTGGGGAGGTGATAATTTAGGGCATTTCTAGTATTAAAATTATGCACATCACAATTCAAGTTAAAACATGTTGATAAAAAGGTAGCCAAGTTGTCATTAAAACATGAAAACATGAAAACTGCAATATAAACATTATGCATATCGATTACATTCAAAATTCCTAGTTTACAAAATAAAGGATTACAGTGAGCATAATATTGGAAATGAGTTATAATGCGTATTGCTTTCTTTTGAAGCTTAAGTAACCTTAACGTATAATTTTTATTAAAATTTGCCCATGCAACTATACAGTAATTAAAATATGGTGTTATTAAAGTATGATACAACATTTTCAAAATATTTAAGGGATTAAAATGAACTTTATATAAAATACCAAATTTTTTTTTTTTTTGTTGCTATTTTATTGCACACCACATTTATATGCTCATGCCACTTCAATTGATGATTAATTACAATACCTAAAAACTTAAGATTATCTACACGATCAAAATTATGATCATATACTCGTAAGTGAATGTTGTTAAAATCAATATTTCTATTTGTAAAAACCATAAACTTAGTTTTATCATAATTAAAAACCAATTTATTATATAAAAACCAATTAGAAAGTTTCAAAATTTCTTGCTTAAAAACAGTTTGGAAAACCTGGACATCAGAATGAGACATAAAAACGCTTGTGTAATCAGCAAATAAAATAAACTTCAGTTTATCAGAAACATTGCACATGTCATTAACATAAATAATGAATAAAAGAGGCCCAAGGATGGATTCTTGATGCACTCCACATCTAAGTTTTTTTTTTTTTATTTTATTTTTTTATATTAGACTTATCTTTATTTATTTGAACAAATTGGGTTCTATTTTCTAAATAACTTTCAAACCATTTTAAAGTTACTCCACGAATACCATAATAATATATTTTTTCAATAAAATAGTGTGGTCTAATGTACTAAATGCTTTACTTAAATCTAAAAAAAGGCCCATTAAGATATGATTATTTTCAAAAGTTTTCAAAACATTATAAATAAAATGCATAATTGCATTAGATGTAGAGTGCCCAGGTCTAAAACCATATTGACATTCAGTGATAATATTACACTTATTTAAAAACATAAAAAGTCGATTATAAACAGCTCTTTCTAATATCTTTGAGAAAACAGGGAGTATAAATATAGGTCGATAATTAGAAACATTTTCTTTAGTGCCATTTTTAAAAACAGGAATAACCTTTGCAAGTTTTAATTGCTCTGGTACTATACCTGCAGATACAGAAATATTAAATATTGCCCTTAAAGGACATGATATAATATGAACAACTTTTTTCAATAATTTAACACTTACATCATCATGACCACAACTCTTATTATTTTTTAATTTACTTACAATATTGATTATTTCTGTGGGGGTAATGGGATTAAAAAAAGCTGTACATGAATTAAAATCAATATTACTATAAATGTCATCATTACTAAAATCATTATCTATGTTGTCTAAATTATCAATTAAGCTAGGTCCTATATTAATTTTAAAAAAATTAAAAACAGAGCATATTTCTTTCTTATCACATATAGCTTGATCATTACACATAACCGAGTCGGGCATATTATGGTTACTCGTACTCTTACCGAGACTTTCATTGATTAATTTCCATGTTTTCCGTATGTTTCCTGATGCATTTCTAAATTTGGCCTTAAAATATTCTATTTTAGCTTTTTTAATTTTACCATTCACCATATTTCTATATTTGTTTATTTTTTTATATTTTTTATATTCAATTGGATCTTTCAAGTACTTCTTATATAATTCACACTTTTTTTGCACATTTTGCGTAACTCTTTAGTAAACCATCGGTTATTATATTTTTTACTTTTTACACATTTTTTCAAAGGAAAACATTTATTAAAAATACGAACATACTGTCTTAAAAACATTCATAACTATAATGTGGATCATTAGAACATAAAGTCCAATCAGAGTTATGTATTTCATGCATAAATTTTCCAATATTTTCCTCATTTAGATCACGTAAAACAAAATTATTATCTTCATTTTGTATACACTGTTTTTTATTGATTAAAAATACTGGCAAATGGTCACTTACGTCACTTAAAATTGTTCCACACCAAACTTCTTCTAAATTGTTCGTAAAAATATCATCAATTAAAGTACAAGACCTGTCAGTTATTCGGGTTGGACAATGAATCATGGGACATGTCCAAGGAAACGTTCAAACTATTAAGTTTAAAAAAGAAACGCGGGGTGGTGTGGGTGTGTAGCTCACGACTCGTGTAACCGGCTGGCCCAACTAACACAATTTTCCCCTTTAAAACACAGCAGACATAAAAACGTTTTGGGGGTTACACTTATAGATTAGATTACATTCTCCGGTAATATTCCAAATTGCATTTCACATTAAATACATCAGTATGCACTTGTTTGCCGTGAAAATGTAAGAAAGTGTATACCAATGTCTTCGGTTTTTAGGAAAATACTCCAAAATAGATAAGAAAATTGACACAAAACAGGTAAGAAATAAAAGACTTTTAAATCATATACGTTAATTGAACAAATGTGGTAGATTTAGATGATTTTGGGTGTGTTATAGTAATAACTCCACGCAGGAGTCACGGGCCCAAAATATGGTTAAAGTTAGTTGTAATAATAATAATAAAATAATAAAAACGGTGCTTATACAGCGCTTACCGCCTAAGTCTCTATGCGCTATATAACAAACAAAATACAATGATAAACTATTACATATTAAACAGAAACAAAAAGAAATGCAAATAAACCTACAAATTACAATACATATGGAATAAACATCAATGTGAACAGAGAAAGTTAATCGTCGAAAGCAATTTTGAATAAATGTGTCTTGAGACAAGTTTTGAATTGGTTTACAGTCTGACAGTTTTTGGAAATTCAAAGGTTTTGTTCCAAGGTTCAGCAGAATCTTTGCAGAAGGAGCGATGACTATAAGAAAGGGTGAAAAGGCGCCGTAACTTCTCCTCCATCGCCCCTCTCCTTAATTCTGCGCGATCACAATGCAAGTAACTAACTCATTTTTTTAATTAATTTTTTTATTGTGAATATAATGTACTTCAACTCGGTTAATTCATACTCTGACAAGTTCGAAACGATAAGCTTCAATGTGTCTTTATCTACTGCTGTTCATAAAATAACATTGTTGGGTAAAAACCGTGCAGCCCTTTTGGCTAATATATTCAGTAAAGATTAAACCTGCGTTTGTGTTACTTGTTAGTATAGAGAATAAAAGTTATTGCACCAATTCGACACTCTATTTGAAATCAACTTTAAAAACAAGGACCTTAAAGCTATTTAGATGAATTGGCGTAGATAGTGTGGGTACGTGTTGATCGGCATACATAAGTAGATGATCATGTACCCCCTTGGTCGGTGCTAGCAGTCGCGACTGAGTTGGACATGACCAGTGGACCCGAAATTCGTCCCGAGAAGATGTTTCGTATGGCGCCCCTGAAATGTGGATGCTTGGTGCCATATATCAGTGGGTTCATGCAGACATTGAACAGAAGGAAAGCCTGTGGTAAAGGCGTACCCTTAATTCCTAAGTTATGGTCAAGAATAATAATGCCGTATGGGACCATACACATGAAGAACCCAAGGACCACGTAGAAAGTATTCTTAGTGATACGGGTCTCAAGAGTGTCGCCCTTCTTGACTGGTGGCTTCGTGGCGGCAGCGATAGGATTCTGTTGCCACAGATCAAAATAAGAAAACAAAAGAAAAACATTAAACTGGATAACAAGAAAGTTATGACGACGAAGAAAATATATAGGCGTAGTATTTCACAGTTTCTTAAATTCCATTTTGGTTCAAGGTTTAATAAGGCTGGTTATAGACGTTCCTGCGTTCATGGTGGTATGGGTTTCCAGATCGTTGCCTTTCTTATTGGCGGCAGACATGAGAATCTATAAATAGTAGATATGGATGTGTAATAAACATTGCAATGAAGAACGTTTAATCTTATTACGACAACAAAACAACCAGTGGAAGGAAAATATTTGTAAGAAGTTGATGGATATTGCAAATTAATTAGTACTATATTATAGTACTAATTAATTAATGAGTTCAATTAAGCTGCCGAAACATATCTTGTCACCCATAGGAGTTTACATTTGTATTTAGTATTTTCACATATATCTGGCCAGAAACAAACATCATAATGCTTAATTGTATGAAGTATGAAAATGTGTTAAATCTTATAAATGTATGTGAAAATGGAGCTCGAAGATAGGCAAAACAGGCTTTCTTATATCTTTAGTTTACCATATATTGCTTGTGACAGCGCTTTGAATGTCAAATTACCCTACATTCTTTCTACGGGTAAAATATGGGTCTTAGAAATGTTAGCAATTTTGATATTCCCATTTTAATAAGTCAAAGTAGCTTCTGATAGTATATTAAAAAAATTACTTCCATCATCCTTTTTTCATAAAAGCTTTTCTAAGGTTATTGTAGTCATTTTCATGAAAATATAGACAATTTATAATGATGGTCACAATATATTTTATTTTCAGTGCATCCTTTGTAAAATGCTTTTAAATCGACAGTATTGAGATCATTCGCATTTTGTTATGATTATGAAAACTTTCTTGCTTATTTGAAAATCCGTCAATTTACATTTGTTATGGCTGTCTTGCGATGTCACCTAAAACGATCCTTCTGCATGCTTTCATAATTTGCTATCGTAGTCTTGTCACGGAGCGGCTGTAAACAACAATTACAATGAAAGGGTGAAAGGGAACAATTTTTCTAGAACTCTAATTCATGGAAAAGTTTTGGCAGCCTTTTCAAAAAGAGAAATTAGATAGCTTATTACTAAAGAGACTAAAAATATTGAAAATGTACCTTAAGGAAATTTGAAAAGGGGTGGGAAATACCCTCTCGTGTTTTCAAATTAATCAATTAAAAATAGATCCCCTCTTTTTGTTTTATTCCATCGCTTAAAGAAAACCGCACCCCAAGAAATAACTTGACTTATTTTGAGATATGTATTATTCATTTATTGATTTTATTCACCTACTATTATCCTTTGTACTACAATAGTCAGAACTATTGTAATACGTTGGTGCTCTCCGAGGGTGACGGTTTCTCATAAATGAAAAAGATTTGTCAACTGCTATATTTTACTATGTTTAAATGAATAAATTACAATAGTTCCTCTGTAATACATTTTTCACTAAACATAATTTCTATCTTCACAGCTATGATTTTTCCTTGTTAAAAGTACAGGTTTTGTTATTGATTTAAAAAATCTCTCCAACTAAAGCTTGGTGCATGATACATGTACAATTTCACCTGGTACGTCACATTTTCATGAAAATGGCTGCGCCATTGATGTATCTCTTGTACATTTTCATAAGGGATATTGAACATCAAAGGGCAGGAATACTTCTCTTTTCTAAGAATACCTACACTTATTCTTTGGGGCGAGTTTTCCTTTAAAGAGAAATATTAAAAAAGTGAATTTTCTCGGAAGCATGGAAGCATTGAACAAAGATTAGCTATATTGCGTTACGTAATCGTAGGTTCAAAGGAGCGTAGTCCATTACAGACAATAATACAGTGTAATAGGGGCTTTTAGATTAATGAGTGGACGAGAACGGCGTGAACGTACACTGATCATGCGTGTCCATGGCAAGCCGTTTTAAGATGTACTCCTATTTCTTGATATCAAGAAATGATTTTCTGTTGTAAAGTAATGGTAGTTCTTGATATCAAGAAAAAGGAATTGAATGAAGACTGCACAGGGCGGGTGATGAATTGGAAATGTTCATGATGTACTATTGATGTCCCACATCTGCTTTGAATATTGTATGTTCTCATCATTATATTCCCATCACAAATTTTCCACAACTATGTCGTTAGATGCCCAGATTCCAGTATGAACTCATTTTCATACATAACAAGCTACGAAAGCTTTCCATCGATCTGTCTTCTCTTTCTTCTCATTTCTCTGCCCCCATCTCATCCTACTCCCTTCTCTTTCTTATCTCTTGTTGTTGCTTCCACCCCACCACCTTGTTTCCGATTTCTATCTCTTACCTCATGAATAATGATATTTATGATGATTATAATAGTAATACTACTACTAATATAGTAATAGCTTTATGTATATTGCACACTTATCCACTCCAGGAAATATTCAGAGCCTTGGGAACTAGTAATATTACCCTGGTTTCTGCCCAGCTAAACCCTAAGGCACTCGAAGCATTTAAGAAATAAATTCCGGCCAGGTACCCATTTCTTTGACCTAGGTGGAGAGTGGCAAATGCGGATTTATAACCTGCCAAAGAATATTAGTAAAGCTTTCTTTAAATTACTTTAAGTATCATTTTTATCGAAAATTAATTCTTATTCGACTTCAATCATGGCCTTCCAATCTTCCACTTTTGAGAACAAACCAGACATTTTTTTTTAGAAATGTCTTCTTGGACAAAAGAAAGAAGAACTAAGTGCAGTTGCCGAAAGAACATGAACAATATTATTACCTGCGCACTGCGCTCCGTTGGTTGGTTAGACTGGACTTGGGCGCCATCTGTGTTACTCCCACTACCACCTTTAGCGTCATTAGCCCCTTCCTTGTCGGTCGAGCCTGCGTCTTCTACGGTCGCGCTTACAGTAGCAACCGCGGTGTTCCTATGCTGCTGCCCGGTGGACCACGCGTTCTGCTTCCTCACGTGCAGTCGGATGTAGATGTAGATGCGTAGATACACGCATAATACCATGCACAACGGTATGCAAGTCAGCCAGCTGCCAGCGAGGTAGGCATGTATGCTGTACTCCGTTCCGTCCGGCCTGATTTCCTCCAGATCACTGCACATATGGGGCCCGTCGTCATAGCCGAGTCTCGTGGCACCGATGGCGTAAGGGACAATGATGACAGAGAAAGGGATTAGCCAGGTGATGAAGAGAATAATGGCAGTGTTAACGCGGCTGTATATCTGTAAGGGCAATATAGAAAAGACAGAATTCTTAAGATCTGAGAGGGGAATATATTTGTATTGGAAGTCATAAAACGGCTAGTCACTTTGAAGAAAAAAAAACTGCTTCCTTCAACTAATTCTAAGATCAGTTTTCATATGATTCAAAACATTAATATATTATGTTAAATATTCGACTTACAATTCATTTCAAGATTATACTAAAATTAGGCTGAATTATACTAAACATGATACATGATTACCGGAAACTTTAACAACAACAAATATTAGAAATGGAACAAGAATTTGCAAGAAAGGGGAACAGGAGAGATAGGGGATGGGTTCGTCATACCTTTCGATACGTTGCACTAGAAGTGGTGATAAGAAACATGCGGTTGGTACCGATAGTAACAAGATGCCACACACTGCTACCGCTGCAGGTGAACCGCAGTACAGCCACCAAGATACAGGTCTCATCCGGTAGCGGCCAACCCCGGGTTGATACCAACCCAACGATGATCCAGGGTATGGTTAAACTCACAAGGAGATCGCTGATAGCGAGGCTGGTGATGAATACGTTGGTGATCGTACGCAGCTTCGGATACAGGATGACGCAGGAGATCACTAGTGTGTTACCGAAGAAAGCGACGACGGCAATGGACCCAAGCCAAGCTGCCAGCCATCTTCGGGGTCCTATGCTGCGGTAGTCACCCTCCGGTTCGTCATTAGGTGGTAGGATGGAGAAGTTTGATTCATTCATGTTTAATTGTCGAAAATGTTGCGCTCTGCAAAGAAAGAATCGTGGAATAAACGCACGTTGTTATTCCCAAGCGAGTAGTGATCCAGGAGAGAAGGGGATTGGGCGGCTACCCCCCCCCCCCCCAAAAAAAAAAAAAAAAAAAAAAATAAATAAATAAATAAATAAATAAAAAAAAAAATAAATAAAAAAATAAAAATAAATAA
The DNA here is from genome assembly GCF_000002235.5 of Strongylocentrotus purpuratus. Classification (NCBI taxonomy): domain Eukaryota; kingdom Metazoa; phylum Echinodermata; class Echinoidea; order Camarodonta; family Strongylocentrotidae; genus Strongylocentrotus; species Strongylocentrotus purpuratus. Next base: position 31,129,911 of record NW_022145613.1, read on the forward strand.
ATCAAGGCCCTTACAAAATTCTTCATCATAATTTAATTTAAGAGAAGCATAATAATGTAGAAAATGAATGCATAACCCGCAAAGCCCACCTCTCACATTTTCGAAAACGCTCTTGCATTTATCTAGTGGTATACTGTACCGTACTGAAGGAGTATGACCCCGAGTATGACTAGGATGAAATGTATTCGTCTACAGAAGCTACTCAGAACTGACCGAGGAGGGGAAATTAAAGTGTTTTATCGCATTACGTAGTGCGTGGCGAGGAGAGAGAAGAAACGATTCGTGTATATAGCCTTCAAAATATTTTTCCAATTGATTTACTCTCATTGAAATAATCAATCGTGTATCTAACCGCAGTGTGTTTGCATTGTGAATTTTATATCAAGTGCAGAATTACGCCAACGTGAATGTTAGTGTATTCACGTCTGATTTCAGGCCAACTATGCAACCAGAAAGAGGTAATCTTGGTTTCCCACTTTGGTTTGGACATAATTTTTTTTAATTTCATCATTTTTATTTATTGCTCTTGTGGAATTACATCCCGTTCTCACTCACTTCCTGGACCGAACTTTGCTAGATCGGTCTAATTGTGAGCAGAAGCGTCGCTAGACCCTTCTCAGTGGGGAGGGGGTGGGGGGGGGGGGTGTAGAGGCCCCCAATTACCGACAATAGTAGCCAACAATTACCGACAAATACATTAATGCTCATGTGCCAATTTCTACAAATTTAAACCTATAAACTCGGGGCCGGGGGGCATGGGGCTAATTTTCTTTTGTTTGCCTTAGTATGTATACATAATTGTATGTTTATTTGCTTTAATTTGCCGTGTATTTTAATGAAAATGAAATGAAAAAACGAACTGAACTGAACTGAATAACAGGATAGGTTACTTTAGAAGGAAGTACAGCATGACAACATAAGGAAAGGTTATAAAATGAAGTAAAAAAAACAAACAAAGGATACCATAAGAAAAGGTATAGAAGAGAAAAACAAAGAATGTCGTAAGGAGAGGTCTTAGAAGAAAGAAACAAAGTATAACATAACTAAATGTTATAGAAGGAGGAAATATAGAATAACACAAGGAAAGGTTATAGAAGGAAGAAACAAAGAATAACATTAGGAAGGTTATAGAATGATAAAAACAAAGAATAACATTAGAAAAGGCTATAGAAGAAAAGAAACAAAGGATAGCGTAAATAAAGATAGAAAGGAAAAATAATAGAATATTAGAAACAACGAATAACATAAGAAGAGGTGATAACAGGAAAAACAAAGAATAACATAAGGAATGGTGATAGAAGGAACAAATGAAGAATAACTTGAGGAAAGATAGAAAGAAGGAATGATTGAATGGTAACAACAAACTAACATGAGAGATGATAGAAGAAAAAACAAAGAATAACATGACGAAAGACAGAAAGAGAAAATGATAAAGAATAGAGAATTCAAAGGTAGAAGAGAAGATGAAAGATCGAAAAGCAACGACTATCATAATAAAAAACAGAAAAAGAAAATGATAGAAGAAAAATCCAACTTTGCTTTCGTTCATTTGTAATACTGTATAACCTTTTTTTTCTTTTTCTTGTCGATGATCCAATAAATACGTCTAACTCTCCGATTTTTCTATTTCTCTCTCTCTCTCTCTATAGATATAGCCATTCTATAGACATTATGTAAGGAGAGAGAGAGAAAAAACTGTTGGGAGGGGGGGGGGGTCGATTATCTAATAATTACATCTCTTTCTCTCTCTCTCTCTCTCTCCCTCTCCTAACATATCTCAATATTATGGATGTCTTATACAGAGCAAGGAAGAGAGATAAAGAGAGAGAAAGAGAGAGAGAGAGTCTGAAGACGACACTAAAAGAGATCTTGTAGTCATAATGAAAAACATGTGTAGGAAAGTACAATCACTGATTTGAATATTTCATCATGACTGAGTAGTGCAAGTCGTGGAGAAAACAGTGCGTGTCACTAAATGGATGCGTCTCGATAAAGGCCTCACGCATGAATAACGCTAGAGTAAAGAATATTGTTTTCTGCTGCGGTGTCACTGTACTCCAGTCACACTACAGAGATCGACTCTAGACCGACAACAGTCACAGTAACGAGCTCGACCAACAGCAGATCGACAACAGTTTACATTACCCCAAACGGCAGAAAAATCGGTTAGTGTGAATGTGGCTTCAAGTAACCGCCCTCTCATCGAGAAAAGCATACCGGAAAAAAAAAAAAGAAATCAGTATCAATGTCATCCTGTCAGAATGACCACATGTGACGCAAACGATCTGAAGGTAGCAATCGCTAGAAAAAATGACCCAGGTTCTTATTTGTGGGGGGGGGGGGGGAGTGGAGTAAAGCGTATGGCGCAGCGGACGTTCCATTATTCTATTCTTTTTACAAAAACAGCAACAAGAACATAATATTTACATAGTAATGAGGTGTGCTGATCAGTGGTAGACCAGTCGTCTCGTAACCATCGGGTCCCCGGTTCAAAACCAAGTCGATTCGCTATGCTGTTTGATAAGGCATTAATCCTCATTACCAAGTCCATTGGAGAAGACTTAAAGTAGCAATAAGCATAAAAATGCTTTCTTAGCAGTCAGGTAAAACTAACGAACAGACAGACCGAAACAGACAAACAAGCCTACGACCATTCCAAACTGAATATGCCGGTTCTCGTCCGATTTTATGATGTGTTATGTATCTGATCTTGCGCTCGATTGAAGAAGCGATTTTTTTCGGTATGGAAATCGTTAAAATATTTAGAAATTCAGTCCCTCGAAACTTCATCCCGAATGACAATGCCAAATCCTATTATTCATGATCTGTACCTGCTTATATCTTGTAATTTGTCATTATGTGACAGGATATTCATTGGGATAAGGTAGGAAGGATCATTTCAAATGAAGAAAACAAAATGAGGAATATACAGTCAATGATAATCTTCATAAATAGATGTCTTCTACAGTTTTACTCGGTGAAGAAAAAATGAATTCAAAGGAATAGAATCCATGAAGGTGTAAATTCTTGAATACCAAAAGAACTGTCATGTGCAAGCCATACCGATTATGAAATGTAATGTATTAAGAGGTTTCGGGTACATTAACCAATGTTTAGTCCTAAGATGTTAATCAATTTCCGTATAATGTCATTATTCTTCCCCTATAGACAGGAATGATGTACGGTATGTTGTACTTTTCTTCAAATTTACCCCCCCCCCCTCTCTCTTTTATTGAACTCACAAGGGAATCAAAATCTTGGTTTCTCCCATTCCCTCACAGTTGCGCTGTATTCCACTTTCCCTATCTCCTGTATCATCACTTTTTCATAATATCATATTTTCATATTTTCCTTTTCATTCGTTTTGATTCATTTGACATGCATTTAAATAGGTCCATTTACAACAATTTCATAATTGTCTAGGCAACTGCAAAATTGTCTGTTATCATTTGGATGCGGTAGGAAGGATCTTTTTCAGTGAAGAATTTACAGTCTATGATAATATTCATAGATAGATGTATTCTACAGTTTTACTCGGTAAAAAAAAGAATATATTCAAAGGAGTAGAATCCATGAAGGTGTAAATTCTTGAATACCAAAAAAACTGCCATGTGCTAGCCATACCGATTATGAAATGCAATGTATTAAGAGGTTTCGGGTACATTAACCAATGTTTAGTCCTAAGATGTTAATCTATTTCCGTATAATGACATTATTCTTCCCCTATAAACAGAAATGACATATTGTATGTTGTACTTTTCTTTAAAAATAAACCCCCTTCTCTCTCACTCTCTTCTATTGAACTCACAAGGGAGTCCACACTTTAGTTTCTCATATTCCAAAACATTTGCGCTGTATTCCACTTCCCCTTTCTCCTGTATCATAACTTTTCAGAATATCATATTTTCCTCTTCATACGCCTTTATTCCTTTTACATGCACCTAGATAGGTCCATTTACAACAATTTCATAATTGTCTATAGGCGACTGCAAAATTGTTCCAAAGGGACTCTCCCAATTCACGTTATATCACAAGAAAATGCGCTGCATCTCCCTTGAAAGGAGAAATAATTAATTCTTAGAATTGTCGTGCATTCCCCCCATAAAATTTCACACTCCATTTTCTGTAGCTTCATCTCTCCTGCACTCAAGATCTATCTACATTTATACACAAGAGACCTACATTATTTTGATAAGAAAATGCTTTTATTTCTCTTTTGTATCATTTACTTTCCTACTCAAGGTGACGTCTTGAGTATAGCGTTTGCTTTTGAGGGTGATTCAATTGTAGTATGGAACGTAGAAAAAATAAATTAATAAAAATCTTCGATGCACGAAAGTTTTTCTTTTCTTTCTTTCTTGATAGGCTACGTAAAGAATGTTAACGATAGAAACAAAACAGATGCAAAGAAACATGTCGAGAGAAACAGACACCTGATTGCTATGTGAAGGTTTCTCTCGTTTTCTTTCGTCTTTTTTTAATATTTAAGAGAAGCGCCACATTTCGAATATGTAATGTAACTTTTAAAAGTTAGGGTAAAAATTTATTTTAAGATGAAAAGTTTGATAACACATTTTGAAAAAAATGTGTAGAAAAGATGAAAAGACGTTGTTATTCATTTTTTCCCCTTTTTTCTTTCATTTACTTTTCTTTGCTATGAATGAACACTAACAATTAATTTATACAGTAGGTTTGCGGCTACACCATGTGTGAGAGAGAGAGAGAGGTTTGAGGCGTCCTGAAAAGGACTCTGACTCGGTAATCTTTCTTGGAGGAGTGTAGTCCTGAAAAGGACTGTTTGTTATCTTTCTTAGCATATAGTTCTCAGGAGAACTATAGTGCTTGGAGAGGATGAGTGGCTCGACGTTTCGAACAGGTTGACTATCCGTCGTCAGGAGTGACGACTGAAAGTTCACCTGACGACGGATAGTCAACCTGTTCGAAACGTCGAGCCACTCATCCTCTCCAAGCACTATAGTTCTCCTGAGAACTATATGCTAAGAAAGATAACAAACAGTCCTTTTCAGGACTACACTCCTCCAAGAAAGATTACCGAGTCAGAGTCCTTTTCAGGACTCCTCAAACCTCTCTCTCTCTCACACACATGGTGTAACCGCAAACCTACTGTTATCTACATCACCATGCAAGCCGACACTTACAAGCAGCATCTAACAATTAATTTGTCTTCAGTTTGTTTACACTTTCGCTCATAAAGTTGGAATATTTTTGTTTTACCCCAATTTATGGAATTATTTTAAAAATAATTAAAAAATAATAGATCTAGATAATAGTATACATTCTCAGATTTTATTGAATAATAATTTTACAATGTGTGTTTTGCGTGACTGCTAAAGCATGTGTATGCTACTATGCTTATCAACTAGGGGACCTGCGCCCTTAAGTCATGAATGACAGTAATGAGGATTAATGCCCCACAAAAGGGCACTAATATAGCACATCGATACGGTTTTGATCCTGGGGCCTCACAGTTACGAGGCCATTGTTTTGTCACTGAAGCGTGACTGTACGCAGCGGGGGCTAGTGACAAAGCAATGACCTCGTAACTGTGAGGCCCCATGATCAAATGGGGGGACCTTCACGGTTTCGGTGATTTAGTTTGCCTACCCCATTCCAGGCAACTTGTAAATGCTCATGGGAATCACGATGATTTTCATCCTTTGTTTTGTATGATTTGTTCCTCTATGTAATCCTCTGTATACACTTTTGTTTTGCCGAATAAGTAATAATAATAATAATAATAATAATAATAATAATAATAATAATAATAATAATAATAATAATAATAATAATAATCCAAACCGTGTCGATGTGCTATATTGGTGCCTTTTTGTGGGGCATTAATCCTCATTACTGTCATTTATGACTTAATGGCGTAGGTCCCCTAGTTGATAAGCATAGTAGCATACACATGCTTTAGCAGTCACGTAAAACACACATTGTAAAATTATTATTCAAAAAAATCTGAGAATGTATACTATTATCTAGATCTAGTATTTTTAAATTATTTTTTAAATAATTCCATAAATTGGGGTAAAACAAAATATTCCAACATTATGAGCGAAAGTGTAGTACGAGGCCCTTAACAAAGATTTGCATATTAAATGGTCTATTTCCCAAATGATAATGATATTTGATACTTTTACTTACCACCTTCTTCAATTTCCTTATCTTGTTTTCGAAAATATCACTTAGAGCGGGAAACGTAGAATTCTGACATCAAGAGCAGTGAAAACACCAATAAGTTTTGTTAAATATTTCCTTTAGTTTTATGAAACGAAGCGACGAACCAATTCTGTTATCCAACTGTTTGTGGCAAAAACGCAACTAACGGAATGCAATTTCTCCCCTATGTTCATATATTCATGTTAAAGAACTTTAAAGCATAATTTGAAGGCTCGAATATCACCCCAAAACGCATGCGCACTGTGCCTATCTATTCCTTTATCCTTTATATTCATGTAGTTAATTTTTTTGTGTATCAGTCGCTTCCATTATAAATACATGCTGCCGTCACTGGAGTGACACATGCGCAGTATTACCAGGATTTATTCAACGAAATAGTATCAATAGAAGTTTACTCCGGAGGATTTGCATTAATTTATCATTATTATCCGATGAGAGGAATATATAAAAGCAGAGCAAGTCCAAAACAAAAGTTAACCTCACTGCACTTCAAACTGACCCCCAACCCTTCATAGAAAACAAATATTACCAATTTATAATTATAACCCTTCCCCCTCCCCTTTATATTTTTATTTTGGTGGATGAGAAAAATATTAAAATTTCCTGTTCTGAATCAAGAAGAAAGACAATTGTCACCAATACAATTTTTTCTTTCCCTCAATTTAATAAACCAAAATAAGTAGAACCATATGGCGTAAATAGGCATAATGTGATTGAGATTGGAATGTGACGCTCCTTACCCGAATGACAAATTTCTACTTTATAAAGTGAGCGAGAAAAACATGGGGCACTTTATTACAATGGTGTCAACCGGTCTATTTTGTTAAAGATAAAGTATAGCTTTTAGGTGTGATATCGTCATCGAAATGTAAGAAACAAGCCCAATATTAAGTGACGGATGCCCGTACATGGGTAGATTTCGAACTTTTTTGCCTTTGCTCAAACTCTTTTCCTCCCCAATTTTGCCATGCATGGATATATACACACAACCACACACGTCCGCACACACCCGCACACACACTAACCCGAACTTTAAAACACACATAACATCCCTTTCATCATCGCCTCATTCACACACACCCGCACACACGCACGCACACACGCACACGCACACACACGCGCGCACACACACACACACACACACACTTTCCCTCTTCAACATTTTGTTGCTGTTGGTGTATATTTGATTTTTCGTACTCACTTGAATTCATTTACCATCTTATTTCGCTTTTGTTGTTGTTATCTTAGCACATCGTGGCAGGGAAGAAGACAGAAAACTACCTTGACCATAAGCAGTTAACAGACGAAGTATTGTACTTCTCAGGCCTTATCCAGGTCAGGAAATACACCGAGCGGCACGGAAGTCAACGAAAAGATCTCATCCAACACGAAAAATGTTTTCTCTTCGGTTTCTGGTGCAACCAGCAGACCGATGGACTCCGAGCCGACTTCGTCTGCAGGACCGACACTACAGTGACTTGCTTTCTGTTTTTCTTCTGCCAGCGACGCATTGACGATGAACGATGTGAGTCGCGTATCGAGCAAATCAATGACGGATCATTTGATAGATTTCATCAAATTGATTATTCGGATCAAGACCGACCACGCTTATTTTAAAGGGAAAGTACTTAGAACAATGGTTGTTAATATCCTGCTATTTCTCTAAGTAGTAGTGCTCGTATAAGTGGTATTAGTGTTATTAATTGTAGTAGTAGAAGTAGCATGAGCAGCAGAAGTAGTAGTAATATTATAGTAGGAATAGAATAAGTAGTACTGATGTAAGTGGTAAAAGGAGTAATACTTGTATTATTTGCAGGAGAATTGTAATAGTAATAGCGATAGAAATGGTAGTAACAGAAGTAGTAAAAGTAGCATTAGTAGTAGTAGTAGTCATAAGCACCAGCATTAGTAGTAGTAGTAGTAGTAGTAGTAGTAGCAGTAGTAGTAGCAGTAGTAGTTGTAGTAGCAGCAACAGCAGCAGTAATAATGTTAAAAAAGCCTTATACTAGAAGTAGTTTTGTAAAGAGCAACCTTAGAAAATGAAATATGAATAACAATAAAAAGGACATGAAAATTATAATATATCGAATATAGGAATTGAATAATACGTTTAAAAGAACTTTCCTAGTGCCTTTTGATGCCACTTTGTGATTGCTTTTCACGGTTGTTAAATAAATTTTGTATCCTTTGAGTTAATTCTGTTCTTCTAATCTGCCTGATTGTATTAAACTTAATTCGATGCAAGGATAGATGCACCACCCCTTAAATAATGAATTAACAAAAATAAATTGCAATTCGATTCAAGAAAAATGTGCCCCCGTGCCACTGGCTACACCATTTTGGTGTACACACACAAAAGAAAAAAGAAGACAAATCAAGATTCGATTCGAGCATGAAAATGTATTTGACAGCAGATAATAAAAAATAAGAGACATGTTGAATATTGCATATAAACAGGCATTCATGACATTCTAGACTCATCTTTGCATATCTGTGCATATACACTCATCTTGTATTCATTTACTATTCAAATTGTATTGCAAAACCCGCCAGAAAATCTATACAAACTGATGTACTTACTTTACTTACTTACTGCCCATTATGCCTCCTGGCACATAGGGCAGCAACAAAAGTCTTCCACTCTTTCCGATCCTGGGCCAGTCTTTGGATTGTATCCCATGTGTGGTTCAAACTGATGTATATAGTTATATCTTCAAAGATACACTATGTATGATGAATCCAATGTCCATCGCTGCCATTACACAATAACTATCATTATTTTCATTAGATTTTGTTACAAAAAATAATATATATATATTATATACTTGTGTAGCCACATTTGCATAGCTACGTTGGACCTTGCATGAAACATATATTTGTTTCTAATTGCATGTAAACGTGACAACAATATATGCATTTCTTCCATCTCATTATATTCATATTTCATATCGTCGTGTTTTAAAGGGTTAATGGTGTATTTTTTATTTGAATCCAACGGTGATATTTTATTAACGTTTTACCCTGTTTACACCAAAGTAATTATATTCTCAATTGTACGAATAAGAATATAACTTAGATCTTGTTAAAAATAAACACATTTTACGAAATCAATATCCATTTCTATATGTTGTCTTATTTTCATTGGTATATACACAAACCATGAACAAAATGTATCGTACGTTAGCATTAAAATAAAAGACATATTTTGCATATGTGAGGTGCAATTATGCTCTTGAAAAATAGGTATTCTGCGAATAACTGTCCTACTTCGATATGTTATAATGACGATCTATTACTAAAGTGACAAGTTTATGGAAACCCTTACTAAGCATTAAATTATTTATCGAAACATTCATGGATGTTTCTTTTTACTTACATTCTCAGAGAATACCTTTAGAAAATCAAGTAATTTGACCATCGTGTCAAAATGTTATCTAAAATGCGTAATACATGTACATTTGTTGAACTACACATTTTCTCATTGATTAGGTGAGCGTCATACAAGTCACAGCCTCAAAGGCTCACTCCGTTCGCATATGACGCAGTATATCGCGGCGGTAAAATCGAGTCATGTGTGAACAAGCCTCAAGAAGAGATAGTATAAATCAACCATGACTCCCGCATGGCATATATATATATCACCGGGATATGTCTTTCTCTACAATGTTGGCTTAATAATATACTTACAAAACGAGCATCGAGCGACATTACCATCAATATTTTCACATATAGACAAAACGTACCTTCATAATTATAAACAACGAACATTGTGAAAAGAGTTTTCAAAAATACAGCCTGCGACAGCAAGTATGAGAAATCATACTGAAGATAATACAAAGTATGAGATATTGCACATAAGTTGAATAGAACAAATTCATTGCACATTGCTTAATAAACAATGAATAATTATTCATATGAAAAGTTTTACATAAATGAAAGTTATGCGATCATAATTAAAACATGGGCAACATATTAAGAAATTATTTCCTTCGAGGAAAATGAAACAAAACTCTAATGCACAACCCTACATATTAATCAACAGAAAGCAACAGCTTTCACGCAGATTACGAACATTGATAATTCGACAAGAAAGAACGCAGATATAGGTTCATTTCATTTGTCACAAGGCTCATCAAAGAACAATGTCAAACAATATCCCCTTCACAATTCAGCCTATCAGGGTATGTCATAGTTATAGGTCTTGCGAAAAAAATTTCATACACTTTCATGACAAATGCATTAAAATTCATAGAGAAAACGTAGAAATGTGTCACCAGAACAACAACAATGTTTACTAATGTATTCAAATTAAATAATACGTTTCCCAAGGATACTAAATGTCGAATTAGTAAATTCAACTGTTCTTTCTGATCTGTATTTGTATTGAAAGAATCTATCCTGCATCATTAGTTGTTTCCATAGCGTATTGGAGAGATAGTTGTGACATGCACATGCGTACGCACTCAAGGTTAACAAATGGAGCGCTGATATAGTTCTCTCCCATAGAGGTTGTATGTGGGAGGAAACTCTAGTTGGAGCTCCATTGACTTAACTTTGGGTGCATACGACCGCTCGTTTTACGACTATCAATCTCAATACGCTATGGTTGTTGCTGTGTTGGGAAAGCATGGTAATCATTCGAGTCCTCAAGAGTAACCTTTGCACAGAGAGAGAGAGTGTGTACATAACATTTAAATATGTTAGTAAATGATCTATTGCCTGTGTTTGGGTGTCCATTCACACGAAACCAACGAAATTATAAAGCAGTCCATTAAGTTATGTTCCAACAACTCAAGAACAGCAGTCAAAGGATAGGCCTAATCTTTCGATTTAAAAAATCCATCAGTGTCCGCCCTCTGTTGAGAGCTTTTCATCTCCATGAAGGACCTACCAGAGCCATCTATACATAGAGTTTGGCCAACTTGGTTTCAGTACGTTACAACGTGGCGTATATTTTTTTGTTCTGTGCTTGCCGAACAAAGCAGTATTCGCAATATCGTGCCCGTGTCGAACCGGGTTGGCCAAACTCTCCTAATCAATGGCACTGGAATCAACCATATACCATGATCGGCGAATGATCAGCCCATCAAGGATTAATGTCCATTGTTGGAATCTACCCCCTTGGTGCTCCAGATCTCGAAGAAGCAGGCGGTGGAGTGGAATCGGAAGAGGATCTTGAGTGGGGCGGCGATGTGGACGATGACATACCAGGCGGTGGCGCCGTAGTAGTTGTTCTCGAGGGCGAAGAGGTCGTAGCCACCTTTGAGCTCGTACGTGTTGACCAACCACCAGGTGATGTTGCAGACGAGAAGGAACATGATAATCTGCTTGGTGCGGGTCTGCTTGAAGTCTTCAGGCGGCTTGCGATGCATGGCGTCCAAAATTAGAAGCACCTGGATAAGGTAAAATGAAGTGATAAGGAATTGGGGAAGAGAAACGCATATTCAGCTTATTATCTCAATCTGTTATATATTTTGGAGTTATACACAGCCTTTCCATAATAGACTGGGACGGTAACTGGTTTCAAAACACAAATTTCAGCCTAAAAGGTCAATAACTTTCAACTATTTCTTGTCTTAGCTCTCATACAAGAGGTCTTAATCTGATCATTGCTCGGTGCTCACATCTTTGCTAGAGAATTAGTAATTACAGAGCCGACAGGAGAGCGTATTAGTACTGATAAGGCTACCCTATATGTAATAAGACCGTACTCTCTTAATACAGAGTGGACATCTAATTAGGAGTTTAGAGTGATCACCAATGTACGGTTTAAATTCATTTCAAGGTATTTATTGAAATACGCTTTTGAGAGTAGATTTCACTATTTTGAATGTGGATTTTTCACTCCAAAATGAAGTGATCTTTAAAATGAATCATAAATAGCACATTTCCACTCCTGGGCCCCGTCTAATACAAAGATTACGATCGATCCATATCAATCGGAAGTCCTCCAGTCAATCGCAAGTTTGCAGTCTCCTATCTCTTATGTACAAAGCTGTGATTGATATCAATCGCAAATAAGTTGCCATGGATATCAACACTTTGTAAGACGGGGCCCTATACAATTAAAGTGTACCATTTATTTACGTCCCGATGAAGATTTTTTTCCCCTAAAGTTTCTCACCTGCATGACGGTCTGGATCAAATGCGTAGTCTCATCCACCCAGATGAGCCCTGCGTGTTCGGACACGCCCATGGAAGAGGCAGAGGCTACAAAGGTGTAGATACCCTGCAGGAACACCCCAGTCACACACATCCATAGCAGCGCTGCGTCCACTCGATGTGCAGGTCCAGCGCTGTGATCCGTCTGTAACGAGTAAAAGGCCACCAAATATTTTCATCTTTCGTCTAAAATGAACTCTTTAAAGGAAAACATTTTAATTGTACAGTTTTAAACAAACTAATGGAGGGAACATATAGCTCCGTTTAGTCCCATTTGAGAACGCCCCCTATCGGCACAGTCCAGCTGCCTAACATGTACGTTAATTAGCCTATGGACTTTTACCCCCCAAATCGTTAAAAAATCTTGTTTTGTTTAAACGAAAAGCACATCCACCCCGACGTATGTTATCACTAGCTCTTTCATTGGAACCCTCATGTCCCATTGACTTTTGAAAGTTCACCCACCGTAATTTGATCAAAATAGGTTGCAAGCCTGTCATTGACTATATAACACATGTACAACAAGTCGAACTTTGGACTCAATTTGCCAGGCGATTGCAAGATTATATGTCAAGCACACGAAGGATAAGAAGCATGAATTATCATAGATCACTTCTGCTTGGTTCATTATGTCCATTTCATCCAACCCCCACCGTCATTTTTCCATTTAGTAAAAGCAAACATTTTGCCGAGGTAAGCAAACACATGAATATTCATGATCACCATGGACTTTTCGATTATTTACAGAGGGGTACAATTGTGCACCATATCAAACTCCCCTATTTTAAGTCAGGTATTTCATTGTATTATGTAGTTTGGTAGGTTTAATTTAATAACTGTTTAATTATCAGATATCAGCGATAGTTTAAAGATATGGAAAATGTTCTTGTATTTTATATTAAGCAAAGCAATCTCACATACAAATTCACTACCAAGTGACGTCTAATCTGCCAATTGTCGTCTGCTATATACGTCCAGCGAGCAAAAATGAGACAACCGGAGCAATATGAATGATCGACAAATTCGATTAATATATCTTATCCCATTACTGGAATAAGAAAATCAAGAAAATTCTATAAAACTACCGGTATATAGAAAGCTATATTAATGTATTAATGATCAAATAATCAAAAAGTCCCATTCATACTCCTCTGAGATGTAAATTAAATCACAGTTTCATATCAATTAAAGTAATTTTAACCGTGATTGCAAAGTAATGCGTTTTACCCGTTGCACCCGATGTGTCAATAACGCAATCATTACCTCCGGTAATCAAGCCTGTAATATAGTAATAATGACTACTATGAGAGACATAGTTGTTTTTATACGCTCAAGGGGAGGTTAGATCGCCCCGAAGCGTTCCGAGGGGTGATAGCACGATGTAACCTCCCCGAGAGCCTATAAAAACAACTATGCCTCGAATATCAAAGCAGTCATTATAACTTACATGAATACATGTGCGACTTACCAATCATGGTAATCAAGTTTGTTTACGCTATCGAGACCTAGTCTTAATGGGGTGTCTGATTGCGCACCACTCGAGTTGGTGTGCTAAAATCCTTCCCATTGAGATTAACATGCCAAAACCGGTCAATAGTCTTTTGAAAAGTGCCCTACGGGAATGGCTAAAATCACGTCCCCAATTTCGACCAATCAAATGGCTCGATTTTTAAATTGAGGTATATAAAGGTCATTAATTCACACTCTAATAATTCAAAGTAAAGTGTGCAATGTTTATTTCAAACGATATCACTTTCACAGAGACAGTGCCAGTCGCTATAGTTTTATCGCACATCAGCAAATGACAACTAGTATAACAGCGGTGAAACGGCCGTTTAATACGAGGCGTCATAAGCCAGACGGAACACTCGATCTCTCTGGTCCGGTCTCTAGCTGACGCATCGTGTGCGGGTGACATCGTCCAAAAGTGATTGCGAGATGAACAATGCACCCATAGCGTTAAATTAATGATGTGTGGAATAATGGACTTCACAGGTTTGGTTAGCGCAGGTAATAGGGACTTTTAGATTTGCGTGGACTGATACGTGTGACGTCCATTCAAGGCAGTGCATTAAAAGGACGTCGACCGTAGCAATCCACATTGTCTTCGTGCGAATCTAAAAGTCCCTGATAACCCAATTGAACCGACTCCTCATTCATGTGCAACGGGCATGCGAATACTCATCTAAATCTTACCTGCCAACCGCCTCTGTGTATTCCAATGAAAGCGAGTATACATCCCAATATCGAGACGAAATTGAGAAAGATTCGGTAACCATGGATACTGACGAAGCTCTCTTTCGATTTCTCGGGGTCACCGAGATAGATGATGTTGAGGATGAGGATGATAACGCCACACATCGTGCAGAGGACACCCAGGAGCAGACCGCACTCGAAACTATAAATAACCAATGACGTACTTAAAATGATTATAACAATAACTTAATGGAAATTATATATTGTAGCTGAGGACGTAATATAAATATAAATCATAAACTAGGGTAATATAACATAGAAAGGTAACACGAAAAGCGGTTTTAAAAACAGTTTTTTAACAATGTACTGTTTCTTCATTTTTGCTACAATTAATTCCACCTTACAGTGAATTATATCGATTTTAAGATAATATTTAGCAGAGTAAAGTAAATTTACATAGTAGCTGCGCTATATAAATTGATCTAATTATGATTAGGCCTATTATTTTCATTATGTTGATTGTAAAGTTAATAATAAATGTGGGGAACGATTTTTACATTGCTACACTGTTCTTTACTATTGCAATCACCCCTTTTTTTCTTTCGAGGTATTGTATTTCAGTGATTTGTGAGGAAAAAAAAGGATATTGGACGCACTCTGTGCTGCTATTCGAGGTATACTCATACAAGCTAAAGTGATACAGCCGTAACCATTGTATAAGAACATGTATGAAAATTTAATGTCCAAATTGACTGTTACACGACTCTTTCCAAAGTTACTGATGGAAAGAAAAAACCAAAATTGTTTTATTTAGTCTTAAATTCTTCAAAAAATATATTATCGTTATATATTAGGTTCATGGTTCTTTTTTTAGACGCGTGGCTGGTCTTTATATAATACAAAAGAAATTGTTACAATATGATGTCAATATCAGAATTATTCAGTAGAGTTTTTCTATCATGAAAGTCGAATCAAATCGTCAATATTTTAAAGCTGATACTAACTGTCCATCGTAAATTTATGTCCATTAGTGGTATACATAATCAGAACTTTAAGTATTTTGTTTATGGACTCTAATTTATATAAATGATTTTCTCTTGGGGACTAAGTTGCAGTAACTTAAAAAATAAATAAAGAGAATAAAGCAGAAGGGACAATAACGAGAAATATTTATTTGAAAAATTCAATCACTCTAAAAATGGATCCAAATGACAGCTGTAACTCTCGAGGGTGGGAAACGTTTTTACACTATTCTTTTATTTTGTACATAGAGCGTATGGATGCGTAAAGTATATAGGGAGATGTCCGATGGGATTGTCAATACAAATTTGAATGGAAAGGAATTGCTAATGGGTGTTTTATCTTACTCTGCTAAAAATCATAAAATAAAGTATAATCAATTCTTTCCATTCCGTTACTGTAATTTGTACCATTAAGCTGTCATTTTGTGGGGTTGAAAATGATGCTATAAATATTTTCCAATTTTCTTTCAGCTCGCTTTTCCATTCTGTGCACTCATTGAATCCTCGAAGCGGAAAACTCGCAACTTCTGTAAAGAAGTTAACCAGCACTTAATCAGCAGATATGTATTATTTGCTATTTTCAGTGTTTCAACTGACCATGCAAACAAAATTAACAACAGCAGGCATCACTACCATTAACAGAGGCAGATTCCGAATTTGTTCATAGAAGGGGGGTCGAATATTTATAAGAATTATCATGTTTCTCGTTTTATCAATCCCACTTGAATTCTCTAGGCCTTCTTAGTGAGGAAGCCAAGAGTGGGATAGGAAGGAGCTTTCTTTTTCTCTCGGAATTATTTTCCAGCGCACCGGTAATGTCGGCCCCTGGATCTACAAATGCCACACATGCATCAATCATTAAAATCTCGGTTGACTTCACACCTACCTAAAACTCATTTCCGTACTGTTGGTGGGTTTTTGGCTGGTGTGGACTTTCCTCCCGATGTTCTTCCACATGACGTAAGCCATGGCCGCTCCGATGATACTGTACTCCACAGTGAAGGAATACAGGAACACAGAAGCTTTGTAGGTAGCCAGACCAAGACCAGTGTCGTACTTGCCGTCCAGACACTCCTCAACCGGTGAGAGGGAGCCATTTCCTCCACCGAATGTGGTACCGTTATCTGGGTAGTGAAATAATGTAGAATCGTCTTATAGGATAATCTGGTCTTTATGGGGCAAGTCCAAGGTATTTGGTATGTTTGATGTCACATACGCATCATGGAGTTTGATCTTGAACTGTAACCAAATGTGTCATTTTATGATATCAATTATATTGACATACCCATCAGTTTTGATGAGATGCCACGACGTACATTTTTTGCCCGTTTTAGGTATTTCGTTTATTGAGTAGAATTATTTTTTACATGTATTACCAAAAGTCAATTGATGTTTTGAATGACTAATTTAAAGGGTCATCATTTTCAGCTTCTAGAGGAGCAATAATAATGTTAATAAGGTAGGTAGTGAGAAGGTTTACTCACAGATGACGTCATTCGGATTCACGTAGTTATCCATTGCACCTCCGTAACCGTAGCCGTACACAGGGTCCCCATACGCACCAAACACAGGGACTGGATCTTGTGCCGTATACCCTGCCAGCTCCTGCAACAACCTGGCTCCTGTGCTGTACCCCGGCGTCCGACTACCTCCTCCGTAGCTTGGACCGCCACCAGGGTTGTAACCCCCGCCGCCGTTTGAACCGCCACTGGGGGTGTAGCCAGTGCCGGCATCGTACGCCGTACCAGCTCCCGTTGGGTCGTAGGCAGCACCACCCGTATCGTAGCCCTTTCCTGACGATCCCTTGTCGTAGCCCTTACCGGCGCCCTTGTCGTATGTACCTTTCATGTACTTAAGCAAGAAGTCCTCCCATGTCTCTTCGATCATGGTTCGTGCCCATACTGAGACGTTGTTTGCGCAAAGGTGCATGAGAGCCATTCTGACATTGTGAAAGATAGAAAGAGAGAGAGAGAGTTGGGAACATCTCCTTTTTAACATTACCTAGATACGCTAGATTATTTTGAACTAACGAAATGAACTTATATGACGCTCAAAATATTCCAATCGTAGGAAATTTTATCCTCTTTGGACAAAAAGGAGCCCCCGCCCCCTCCCCTCTAAATCAACATAGGAAACAATATATGAATTGCACTAATCTCAGTGAATAGTTTGCAAAGGTACCAGATCTTTATTGATTTGGTTCGTATGTCATTATAGAATGTATCAGCAGTATCCCCCCTATATATATATATATGTTATATTAAGATTCCTAATGATCCAAAAAGCACAATCTAACAACCGGGCCCTGTTGCACAAAACTTACCATGGATGGTAACTTTTCCATCAATGGTAACTACCATGGAAACCTTGATTTTGATGGGCTGTTGAGCCCTGTTACCATGGTAGTTGCCATTGATGGCAAAGTTACCATCAATGGTAAGTATTATGCAACGGGGCCCGGATCAATTTTAATCTCTTAAACTCACTTGGCCAAGGGCTGCCACCTGACGATACAATAGCGGGAGAACCGCCAGAAGTAGTAAATCTGCAGCATAGTGAAGGCCACACTGAGGATCGACCCGAAGGCGAAGATGCCCCGGGCGCCACATGGCCCACCATTCTTCTCGATGTGCGACGCCGTTCTCATGATGGCCCACAGGCAACTGCCTATTCCGAAAAACAGCAATCCGACTGCATGGAAGAAAGAAGAAAAGAACCATACAAATAATTAATTTTAGATATAATGACAACTAAATGACAAACGTGCCACGATATGTTTCTCCTTCAAAACTGTCTGTTTCGAAAAGAGCAATCCAACTGAAAGAAAGATAAAGAATCAGAGAGCAAGGGGAGGAGAGGGTGAATTGAATGCATCGGACAATCTCGTTTAGAAAATGTATGCACGCACGATTACAAAAAAGCTTGTAAAAGATAAACCGGAGGACGATTTTAAGATTGCCTGTAGAAAAAAATCTTTGGTTGACATTGGCAGAGGTCTTTCAAATGTTAAAAAGGTGAAATGTTGTGAAAATTTGCGAGGCTATTGGTCTTTGCGGATGGTTGATATTTCTGTAAAACTGCAATCGCGTATGCACACATGGATATCAAAAGCTAAAATAAATTATCAGTCACTATTAACCATGAACAGTAGTATAAGAATGAAGTAGAACCTTCAGGTAATGATAGTAATGATGGGAGCAACCACAGTAGAGTTTGAATAACAAATGATAGGTAATGACTTGCACTGTCGCGATTATGCTGTGGCAAAAAATATCGTTAACTGCGTATAATAAATTAATCACTGCTGTGCATTAAGTGTACGGGAAAGTTCACAAATAAATCATAAATACATCTTCTTAAATTAAAGGAACTTGACCTTTAAAAGTATCTAGTAAACTGTTTCTTTGTGAATGTCTGTCCTATTAAAGAACAAGACACTTCGAACTTGAAGAACTACTTCAGAAACTTATCACAGTTTTGAACTGATGTAGAGCTTGAGTTATTTAAAGAAAACGTGACACTGGTTTACTAATAATATTATTCATAGGTATTGTTAAATTTACATTGTGGGATGACACCGGAAAAGGGCCAAGGTTTTTGCACTTTCACAATCACAGCTTGGATGATTGTATTAAACATTCGTCGTTTTTAATACACCAAACAACGAAAAGCCAAATGAAATTTATTATAGCTATGGCACCGGAACAATCAATTTGATTCCTTCGCTGACTCACCGCAGGTCACATTGAGAGGGATTGTGTCGTGTGCAGCGCGGTATCCGTGCGCTTTAATAGCTGCCTATGTACTGCAATATGATTTAGGAGCATCCGTGCGCTCTTAATGTCCCGCAAGGTAATACAGTCCCGTCATGTGTTTCCTGTAATCCCGCGTACACTATACTCTGTCTAAAATTAGAAAATTCAAGTTCTTGATCCCACTCAAGAACTTCTTCTCTAAGCCAATGTGCATTGATAAGGTCACTGGGACCTATATTTAAATGCAGGCGCGTGATTTTCACAACCGCAGCTATTATTGCGATGGACGGTGAGATATGAGGAATTAGTTGCTATAATAACTTCATAAACACGACTATTAATGAAAGCATGCGGGTTTATTGATAAGCTCAGGTGAAATCTTGATTTCACCTGTCATGCTTTAGTTATATTCCTATATCATTGAGATAAAATAGCACCCGACCTACATTTCGTGAACCATGTGAAACTTTCTTATACATTTCAGAAGTTAATTTCAGCCAACTTTTCACTTAGCTTTATTTCATGTTTCTGGTATCATAGCCATATAAGTATACAAAGTGAAAACCTTCTTGAAATAAGCCAATTCTTTTCTTCTTAAAAGAATGTAAAATGTAGTAAGGTGAAATAAATATTGTTCTAATAAATATTTTTAAAATTTGGACTAAAGAGTTTTCTAAGCGTTTTTTCAGATTTCGACAGATGAAGCAAATAAAACCTACGTGCAAAAGAAATTGATTAAAAACACGATATTAATGTGACCCAGGTGCAAGTGTATCAAACCTTTTGTTATTATTACTCATTTGTTATCAGTCATTTGATTCAATTGCTTATCCGCACGTGATAGTGAACATGTTCCGCTTCCTGGGGAGTATTCCAAGCAGCCGCCATTTGACAAGCGAACACATGCCAATCTAACCACATTAGCGTTCACATCCAACCTGGTACTCATTCAACACCTGGGTGGAGAGTGACAAATGTATATTAATGTCTTGCTAAAGGACATTAGTGTCACGGTGAGACTCGAAATGTGACTCATGTGATCCACAGTCCGGTGACATATCCACTAGGCCACAAAACCTCTACAACAACAACAACAACAGCAAGATATTTCCACTATGTCGGGACCTCACAGTACGTCGTGACCCCCTAAAGGTGCAAGCATCCATGTTAGCCGTACTGGCAATTTTTACTGCTGTAGGAAACATTGTCATCGAGTCAACCCCTTCTACCTTTTGGCATTTACGAATCTCGCCATTCTTAACCCCCAACTCATCACCCAAATTTGGCCCCACCCAATAAAGGGCATTGAACATGTTCTGGTAAACTTGAGCCCCTTTCCAGGTTTACTGTTTCATCTTCTTCTTATCTTTGTAAAGCCACATGCCCTTCACCGTCATCCAATTACAATTGGAATATTGTAAATAATATTCCTCGTCAATCCATAACCTAAATCTGATCTGGCCGTTTGTGGTTAACATTACATAATATATGTCCACATTGATCGCCTTGTACCATTGGCTTTCAAATGTGGCTTATAAGTCGATTCAAAGAAGAACATTGTACCTCAAAATCACTTGGGTTAGGCAGTCCTACGTTGTCCAAGTTTGTTTCAAAAGTCTTCTTTTCCATTATAGACGCAATGATGTATGAGGATCAGCCCAGTCCCTGGTATATTGTTTCATTCACTTGAAACTCGCTGAATACTTTAAGAATGAAAATGTTGGCAAGACTATGTCTGTTAACAGTTCCTTTTTTTCCTGCAATTGTTTGTCGACTCAGGGTTTATTAATGCATTTTGCGCAGTCAACAACTGTTGGAATAAATGCAAGGGTACAAATTAATATTCCACAGCCTACAGATCTATACCAATATGCTTGTTAGTTTACATAATGTCCTATAGAAATGGCATTTTTTTTGTTATCACGGGTTATATTCTAAATACATCATGAACGCTGGAGAATTAATTACCATTTGAATATCGGCTTCCCGCCTGGGTATCGATTCTCTCCTCGTCGTCGCTAGAGGGCAGTGGTCTCTTTAGTACTATGACGACGATCATCCAGGCGATGGAGACGAGATAGAGGAAGATGAAGAAGCCTTCGACGTGACTCAGTAAGACGGGTCGAGCCTCCGTCGAGTCCCGAAGGAAGACCTGCGCGGTGTCGAGGACAAACACCATGGTGACCACGATCAAACCGTGCATCATGCTCATCAGTGTCCACAAGTCTTCACTATAAAATGGTAAAGAATATTGTAAAAGATTATTTTCTCACTCGATATGAATTACACCGCAAATCAAAATGAAATGAATAACATAACAAAACCTGCTTAAAATTTAACAAATTACAGGTTTGATCTACATGGATACATTTTATCTAATTCTGCAACAGTACCCTTTATATTGTGATCGGATAGAAGTGCAAGAGTTGATCATAATATCTAATTAAGATATGAACTTACTTAACCCCATTTATTGCCAGAGGCGTTCACTATCACAGTCAATGTATTTGACTGTATAATTTGTTTGTAAAAAGGTTTTCGAATACTTTGACATATGGCTCTGCTTATGAAACTTGAATGCAAATGGAGATTTGTTGTTCGCCAAATAACCTTGAAGTGCCGCTGCGCCGTTGGGATTCAAAACCCGAACCATTTGGTGCATATTACGGTGCCTTACCCACGCGGTTACGATACCCATAACACTACTACCTTAAGTCCGTTGCACTAGAGACGTCATTTGCCTGACGCAGGACTGTGTGCGCCACCGATGATATCTGAAACAGGTGTGAAAACGGTATTAGCCCCGCAAAAAACAGGTGTGAAAACGGTTTATTTGCCGCGCTATAACCCTACTCGGGTGCAGGTCCAGCTTAGCCCGGGAACTTGCAGTGCTAACCCACTTTCGAAAAACCAAGTGCAAACACAGAAGAAAGCCCTTTAACTTGCAGGGCTAAAAACCCTCAATTAGCCCCGCTAAAAAAAACCAGGTGTGAAAACGATAGACTCAGACTCCTACTTACTCTGGTTCATGGTCGTCGTGATCATCAAGGCCGTGGAAGTTATTGCACTCGGGCTCCATTCCGACGTGAACCCCCGTCGGGTAGCGCAGACTCAGCTCCAGGGTCCCCATGTTTTGTTGGTCGGACAGCGACGAGTGTGGACGGTGTGGGTTGTTGCCGAAATTATACGCTGTACGGAAGAGAGAGAAGAAACAAAAGGAAACATAATTTAGGGATAAGTTATCGGTGGTTTTCAATGCCTGAGTATGGTTTATGACATTTCCAGTTGCAACATAAAGTTGATCGCGCAAAATTCCATTTATTTTTCACCTGATGAAGCCTTGTACACATTTTTTTGAAATTCAAGATACGTTGGCGTTGATGGAACATTAAAACAAAACTATTTGCAGCCGAAAAAAAAATCAGTTCCTACTAAATGTTTGTATTACATTCCCTTTTTTTCGCAATGTATATAATAGTAAGGATAATAATACTGTTTATAATGGTAATGATGTTGTTTACAAGCTTCGGTGCTGTATTCCTGAGAGCCGTGTTATTATAATGACCCAAGCAATTGCAAGGTACTCATCTACACCTGGCCGGAAAGTGGCAAATGTGAAATAAAGTCTTGACAAAGGAGGTAGTGTCGGGCTGGGATTCAAACCTTCAACTCTTGGATTTGAATTTCAAGAGAATCAGCCACTATTGCACGTCCCCTACACTGTTTCAAAGCCTTTAAAATACTTGAGAGGGATGCTAAGCCATTATGTTTTGAACGTTATGCACATGAATAAGTGGATCCACATTAAGTAGGCCTATGGTATCTGGAATAGAACATCCGCCAATGACAAATTTGAGCTCGGAGCAGTTGCAGGCGGAAGTTGCAGACAACCTTGGCTAGTTTGCCACAACTGTTCAGCGCTTCTTGCGTAAAACCTTTAAAAAGGAAACTCATGAACTGCAGAGGCTCCCTCGTACAGTCTCGTCATCCCTGGATAGGCCTGCTTAAGTGTATAGAACTTGATTCTGTATATTAAATAGAAACGCTTCTTGAAGATATAATGGGAACAATTTTATACTATGAGTGGGTAGCTAATCTTTGAAAGCGCAAAAACAATTGTTATTGGTGGGACAGCTATTCCAAGTCATTTTGAAACATAGGTGACCTGACACGTGCATCTACAATTTATGTTTGTCTGATCATTGGATTAAGTGAATACTAGAGCAGTGATCAATGAATTGACAAGACTGAAGTCAAGTTATGTTCTCTACAATAATTCCAATTTTTCTTCTCCTGCTAGAAACCTTCATGAAGATGAACCAAACATTGCAAGCGTTTACTTGGAAACGTATGCGATACCAAATATTTTTGACTAGGCCTAGTACATTTAGGATTAAGCTTTGAAATTTCACACGTTTTAAGGTCTCCTTGAAGAAGGAAATAGTTTTAGCCAAAGAGGGACAGATTCTTAAAAGTCATCTACGTATCAGTCGCCTCTTTCGTCGACGACACATCCACAATCAAGCCTTACACTGCCCTACTGTTGAGTAGTTAACCATCGAATTATATTTAGAAAGGGCTGTACTTGTATATAAAGAAGGGGCTAATAAGGAGATCTATTTACACATTACTTACTGAATCTATAGCGAAATTATTTTTAAAAAAAATCATTTTCCCATAAGTTCACCATTTTCTCATGAAAATTTTACAAAAAAAAACATTCCTAGGTATCTACAAAATAAATCCATGTCTTAAAATAGGGAGGGAGGGTGGAGAAAGAGGGGGGGGGGGCAAATGAGAGAGCAAGTAAGGAAACTATAAACTGGCAAAAGTGAGGTTAGCTAGGAGATGTCGAAATCGAAAATGTTTAAGCGTGTGTGGGCTTGTGTCTGTGTTTAAGAAAGAGAGAAAAAAGGGAGAGAAGGAGAGGTTAGGGAAATGGATTCATGGTCATAAGATGACAGACCGATCATGACTTCAGGAAACCTCTTCAAGGCTCATGTAAGTCAGGAGATAAATGTCAAAGCATCCCTCAAGCAAAATGTCACATGGCCAATCAATACATAGAAACAACAACAACAACAAAAACCAAGTAAAACAGGTGCAGATACATCGGCGGGCGGGCTCATACATCAGCCTCAATCGAATATTAAAATACAGAAATAAAGAAGTTAGTATTTCTTTCCAAAAATGAGAGTAAGAGGAAGAGAAACGGTGAAGGTTAATATGAAAAGGATGGCACTCTCACGTCACCGTGTTCACTTGATGTCC
Organism: Strongylocentrotus purpuratus; assembly: GCF_000002235.5. Lineage (NCBI taxonomy): Eukaryota > Metazoa > Echinodermata > Echinoidea > Camarodonta > Strongylocentrotidae > Strongylocentrotus > Strongylocentrotus purpuratus. Next base: position 31,154,521 of record NW_022145613.1, read on the forward strand.
TTGCTCTCTATCATGCACTTAAACGAGTAAGACAGGTGGCACCCCGCCCATGACAACAGTGCCCCCCCCCCCCCTCCGCTCCTCCGGCTGGAACCACGTTATTGGACTGGAAGAACATCTATGTCGCTACGGTAAATACGTATACGAAGACCTTAAAGAATACAGGAGAACTCAACTCCGAGCAGCAAATGAGATGAATTGATCCGTGAATATCTTTCCAGTAGATTCCAGAACAAATACGCAAACATAAATCCAAAGTATCACCTTTATTCTTCCTAGGGTAAGCCAGAGCTAAGCTATCCATCCTTCCTCCGTGACTGGATTCCAATGGCTAGCAACTCCCGTTCTATTGCTATATGCAGACGACAAAGTAAAGATCCAAGACCCTACACTCACAGCTGCATTACCACAAAAGAGTCACACTAGAAACTGCGCTACTGAATGTGAGGACACCCAAGCGTTGCTCCTTGCATTCTGATTGAGGATAATTCATGTTGTAGGCCAACCGGATCATGACTCAGGTCCCTTATTTTTCATCACTCCTTGTATATCACGTACCAATTTCAGGCAAAAGAAACTGAGATAAATGTTGACCAGAATATATACTGTTTACGTCACCGGTTCCCCGGTGACGTCACTGGGTCCGTTATGGGACAGTCGCCTTTTAGATGGCTCTCATGAGCCAAGGGAAATGCTTGGCACAGTTTCCCGGCGACGAGCGGGACAAATAGAAAGACACCTACGTCAGACCTGCGCACAGCCGAGCGAAACACCCTTGAAATAGACTCCGCAAGATGGACCTCATTACATTTTTGCTATATTTCCATGGCAATGAGAGATAGTGATGATTACAATACTAGCAACTATTCAACAATAGGGCGACATGATAAACACAAAATATTTCGAATGAACTGTTGGAACCTAGATATTAACATAATGTATAGTATAATGTTCGGAGCTGTTTGAAAGAAAAGTGGCATCACCGATTCAAAGAAATTCAGATTTTCTACTGTCCCATCCCATAAATATCAGAATTCACAGCATTGTAAAATTCTCAAAATACCTTACTTGCATAAAGATGAAAAAACGTTTGATATTCCTAAATAATATTTGTAAACGACTTTTAAAGCAGTTAGGAAAGTTTGATTCCAATTTACTTCATAAACTATAGGTTACAGTGTTTAAATACAATGACACAGAAATCTATGGACATTTCCCCATTTTTATAAACATTTAGCCGACTTCATTACATTGTTATTTCTCAAACTACACTGATGTCTACAGAATAATTCAACTTAGACACATATCATTGCAAAGTGAATTCTACAAATAGTAATTAATTGTCATGCATTTTTACATCAACTCTCTCAGACTAGCTGTTAATATTTTTTAAAAGGCCTTGCTTTTCTTTCGAATAAGCATAGGCTAGTAAGTTGGAATGAAACTCCATTCCTATGAATTCTACTTGTCTACTGAAGGCTTGAACACAAAGTAAAACATATAGAATTTAGTCATCGAAGAAACTAACTTCTTAGGCAAATTTTGTCTAAAATAGATTTTGGATGGGGCAGAACCCTCGACTTGCGGTAGGCGCTCGTTCTGACAGGGACGGCTGACTCTTCATTGAAAACGGAGTGTCTGTTATATCACGAGTCAATGTGTCATTAATGTATCAGTCTATAGTATTGTCTTGTCACCCCGCCTCTTTGTAAATCTTCCTTTTCTTGTCATTGATGATTATGTCATTTTTTATATTGAATTTCCCTTTGCCTTGCGAATTGTTGATAACTTTATTATATCATAGCCACCAACAAAAATATGATGATTTGAAACACCGCACAATCATTGGCAAGTAACACTATGTTCTAAGTTGTATCTTTTATATATAGTTATGTTGTTTCTAAGATGAATACTTTCTTCGTTATTGACTTTAAAATATGTTACATTGTGAATTTATCATTTTTATCTCGTGGTACTATCCAAATTGGCATACACTTTCTAAACCCATTATTAGACAGCATCGATGCTTAGCAACACGTTAAACATAACGTATTCGATCATCTACAGGGTTCCCCTAAATCTGACATTTCCGATAATAAATGGAGGGATTATATTCCCCTCGTCATGTGCATCCGGATCATCTAATTAACCAATAGCTACTACTCCCCAATTTGTTCAAAAGACTTTCTCCTTCACCCGGAAACAGATGTCAGACAATGAGCTATTTTACTCACCAATTCTCTTCTTTGGCAATTGAATTAAGGATCGTGTTGAGGTTACTATGTTTGACTCTTTTCCAGGAAGTTAGACGATGTTTTTTAAAACCCAAAACACGATCTTTTATTAGAAAGTACCAGACGATGATTATTCATCAAATGTATTTTAGGTTTCCTTTGTAAAAAAAAATGTAATTCAGGGGCGGAACCAGAGTTTCGGATGAAAGAGGGCACACTGCCTCAATGTCAAGGTAAATGAAAAGCAAAATAGATCATAATGACAAAGACAGTGAAAAGAAAAAAGGTCATCATAATTTTGGGTGACTATTTACCCCCCAAAATCCCTGACGAGTGTACAAGAAGAAATCAATTTAAAAGAGAAATTACATTTTTATAGTGTGCCTTTGATGTAAGATTTGAGAGGGGCACAGAGACCCTATCAAGGGAAACCCTGTACGTGCGTGTGTCCATGTTAAGAAATGCACGATTGGGTTTGGGGCCGGATATATCCTCCTTAAATCCACCAATGTATCATCAAATAATATCCACATAAAAAATTAATGACAACGTCTTTTTTTTATTACAAGATGGATTGAAATAACCTTTTTCATCCCTCCGATGTTAGGAAGACCTCTGATACAAAGCAATTTAAATCAGAAACTGATAATAACCTTTCAGATTTAATTTCTTATCGATGTTTTTGAAATGGCATGTATTAAAATACCGCTTTCATAAATATCTAATTGTGTGTTCCTGCAAAGATTATGTTATCTAAAGACAGGTGCGAAACATTCATTTTTGAATTAAATTACATATGTGTCAAAATAAAACTCTGGGATTCAGAGCACTAACTGACAGTGTTGAGTAAAATAAAATCCAAACTGTCAAGGTTTAAAAGTTAGGTGGGTCATGTCTGATAATGTTAGCATGGCAACGGATGATGTAATAATGGTAGATGCAATTGCCCCCTGTTTCACCTAGACGTTTCCGGTATCCTCAAACGTTCAAGGCGCTCGGTACGTGGGGACGGAAATAACCCATACAGACGGCTTTAGAGAAAACTAATCCTACAAGTCGTCACCTTCCATTTTTAGATCATACGACAATTCACATGATAAAGGAGGTGCCTGTTTTCAGACTCATCATCAGTCGAATTTCTTCTGTAGCATTGTGTACAATAACTTGGAATTACTTTCAACTTCTCTCAGAAAATACACATCTAAATATGACAAAAACAAGTATTTTGCTTCAATAATGAGATAACAATTATGCAAAACAGGAAAATGATGAATACAATTAGTGACGTCGCTAGTAAGGGGTGCATTGGGTTCCAACACATCCATCTAAAATCTCTGTAGTGCCACTCATCATCATGCAGAATATATTCATGTTTGCGACTTTTTTTTAGCGTTGCCCGTTTGCAAATGTATCGGCACATTTGGTCTGTCACCCCCTCCACTCCTTTTGAACAAAAAATTCAAGAGACCATCCTGAATATAACCTACGTGAAGTTTTATTTTTTGACATAGCAACTAAAGTGAAGAGATAAGGGTGTAAACAAATACCAATGATTAAAGATAAGTTTATTAAATGGGACACTTTCGGTTGATCGGGAGTGTCCCTTTCTTGGTTAGCATGATGATTCTCGGTCACGTTTTCTTAGATGAGGAATAGAGTGACAGTGACCGACAATAACTAATTAGATGCTGACCTACTAATTGGTGAGAAAGATTCACTGAAAAGAATTTCAGTTGATGGACGAGAGGAAACACGTAAAACTTGTACACCATTAATGACGTGATCACAAGTAAATGTTCATTTTGTACCCCCCCCCCTAACAACAAATATATGGCAGCAAAGAACTATCCTGAAATCCAATAAACCACACTGTCCTTTCCCAAATATGGCTTTAGGTAGGGTTACTGGTCTACAATCTATATATAAGGATGTATAAAATATCTACATATTTTTGTAGCAAGGGGAAATGATTTATAGCAATATCTAGATTTGAAGATAATAATACAATATAAGAATACAGTCATTGCATGTTCATCATGTAACTAATCGCATACGGTGTGATGAAAATATAGTTTCTTGTTCTATGTGTTGCACTTCCCAACAAGCAAACATTTTAGATGAAAGTTGACAAGAATTCAAAGAAGACATTATAATCATAATCACATGTCACTCGGGAAACTCCAACTTATTTTACAAATTCATTAATCATTACGCGCAAAGATAATAGTCTACTTTACTTTCTCCATTTTCATTTCATGTGTTCATATTTCTTGAACCTTTTTCTTTATTTTCATTCATCTTACCTCTTGGTTTGTGAGTCACATGCACTTTTTATTGGCCTTTCTCCAGGTAATCTTTCTGTTGTCAAAAACTTAATGTGGGCATCCTTGGATATGCAGTCGTGTCATGTTATTAAATGCTAATTTCAGATAAATCGAATACATACAGTACTTCATAGAGCCATGGACACTATCCATTTATCTGATTATAGTGATACTGATTGGCAAAAAAACTTTCCACTCTACACGTTGCATACAAATATAAAAACCCGCTGTTCGATAAAAAGGCATTTGTTCGTAATGTCCATGATTGGAAAACGTTACCCTCTCATTTATAAATCCTAATTAATATCATTCAGTAATCACTGCTTTACTCAGGAGAATAATGAAAATAGATGCTCCGTGTATATCTTGATTGTTTGCGAGATAGTAACTTGCAGGTTTTTTATAGGACTTATAAAGCACTCAATTGAGAATTGTAATGAATATCTAATCTTTGATAATCAGAACATTTTAAAATTTAGAATTTGGTCTCTTTTAAAGTTCATGTATCTTCAGAAGGTGATCTGAAATATAGAAAACATGTGTTTTCATCCTATTACATTATATTCTATGACGATCATGAATATGGACTATCCTGCGTTTATGAATGAACATTGCTTATAGATTTGATATCAGTTTCGTTTATTTGATATGCTTTGTACATTCCTTAGATATTATAATTATCGCGGAAATGTAATTCAGATGAAATGCTGTAATAGCACCGTATCAATTACATTTGGAACTGGTTATTATCCTTAACAATGAGGAGACAGAAGAGAGGCGTTGGGAGGCCGTTTTCTATGTTTCGTTAAATCCGTTTATGAAAAGAAATCTTATAGGCTCACTCTAAAATGAAATCAGAATGACTTTTCTGTTAACCAACCTCCAAACTTTATTTGTTAGCTTACGAAATATGTTCTTGATCTCGAAAAAGAGCAACCACCCACATTTCACAGTTTGTCTTTTACCCTTTTCATCAACTCCTAGACACACGAACAGATTTCACAGCGGAAGATATAATCAGGCCTACATTCTATATTCACATACTTAGAAATACGACTTTAAACCTTACCTTGCAGAATCGTAAGGTCTACACCCATATCTGCGACCATTGGACATTTCTTATTAAGTATACGACAAAAACAATACAGTTCAAAATTTAAAATTTTACCTTAGGGGCGTAAAGGCCCCGGTGGCAATCCGAATTGAAAACTAACAGAGTCCTGTTCCCAGATGAACCGTCCTCACTGTCACAATCCTTAAAAAGTATCGACAGGGAATATACTAGAATGTCTACTGCAATGATCCTTATGCTGCACCGCCAGAGCAGCTTGCAGACATATCGTGATCCCCTTACTTTATGCCTTACAAAGGAAGGGGGCACAGTAAGGTATTAGAGGGGCCTCTTGCTGTCGTTCGTCGAGGAGATAGAAAAGGGGAATAATTCAGCTTTCCACAGGTCTATGATAAAGCATCCCCTGCCGTTAGGGCAAACGAGAAGCGAATTAGGTTGAGCTCACATCCGCGTATATCGCACCCTACACACCCGTATTGCCCGACAACTGTCTCTTTCCCCCTCACCCACGGGAAAAGAGAGACGGGAAGGGGTATTTTCTGACCTTGGTGACTAGGGCTTCCGCATGATATTGCTAGTCTCTTTCAACAGGCTACATTTCACTGTCTCCAAGGCATCGTAGACAGTGCCATTTTTTAAAAAAAGAAAAAAAGTAAATGTACCCAAAGGCATATTAGAAATGTCGATTCATGACAATTAATTATGAATGCATTTTGATAAGTGGGGTGCAATGCTGTGATTGGAAATACTGTAAAATGTGCACTGTAACCGCAATTACTGGGGAGATGCAAGAACCCCCTCCCCCTCGAATGATTGGTGGCCTAGTTTCCTTTGAAGCGACAAGAAAGATGGCCATTAGCTTAATGCATAACTTCACACTTCACACGAGTACATCAATATATTCGTCTATTCATTAGGTCCGTAATAATTTTCCATGGCGAGTTGTCTCAGGTGGGTATTTGTCCTAGGTAGGAGGGTGATGGTCCGGGTCTACTTGTCTAGGTCTACGTGGCTAACAGTAATCGTCCGACAAGTAATTGTCTGACAATATGAAACTCGGTTCAGGCTGCCTACGTGACAAGGCCCCTACAAGTCTTCGCATTAGGACAGGGATTCCCTTACTATCCGTGTATATATCTCTACGTTTCATTTTAGGCAAACAGATGTAGAAAGATGTACATGAGTGTGCAATCCAATATAGAACATATAAATCGCACTCATGATTTATAACACAAGGTATGTGATAGCTTATTTCATCCATTTTATAAATTTTGATATTCAAGTTGAAAGCAAAGTGAAGAATTTAATATAAACCATTTTTTATTTTTGAAATCGTCTTCCGAATTTGAACACTTAATTTAAACCCAATTCAATTCAATTTAAAGTAACGTTTATATTCTTCTATTTCTATTTCATCATATAGACAAAAGACTAAGTATTAAATGTACACATAATGAAATAACTAATTTAAAGAACATTTTAACAATATAAAAGAAGAAGGCGTTCATCCCAATAAGCATATGATTGTGACGAGTAAAACGATAAGGTATGAATACATAGACAAAAAAGAAGACTAGATGAAGAAAGTGAAGTGGGTAAAAATGGAAAAAAGGCGAAAGAAATTTATAGTAAAGAGGTTGAAAAAGTAGTGCCACAACTAACATGATAGCGTATAAAGGTATTGTGGGAAGATCTAAGAAAAGAGAACAAACTATGATACTCGAAACATAATCTATTAAAGATAGTAAAATTATTTCATATGGGGTTCAGTAGTTATGAATGTCACATTCTAACTGTAAGTGTGACTTGGCAACGAACTAGCACTCTTCAAACCACGAGCATTCCCTTTCATCATTTCCGTTGATAAGATCGGAGCTCTCTCGGCAAAGATCGGCCAATAACTAGTCTTATACATCCAATCACTGTTCTCATTTGTGTCATCATGATAAGTGGTTGCTTGACTGTTTTGTTGTTGTTTTGTTATGACGTCTAGGAAAGAAATCACATGCTTTTACATTAGTAACCGATGGACTTCTGGATTAGTTGCTATTCAAATCATATCTGATGTAAATAGAGATGAGGATTAATGCCTTACAAAGGGCATTCGACTCTGTTTCGAACCCGTGATCTCCAGGTTAACAGATCATTGCTCTACCACTAAGCTATCATGCCTCGGCCACACCCTCACTTTAATGATCCATCACCTTTATTACTCGAAATAGCATAGTCGATTCTTGAGAATTATAGAAGGAATTGATTCCAGGATATTAATACGTAAGAAATACAAACAACATTTTGATTAAGGTATTTGATCACAAACTTCTTAATCTATCTACGAGTTTTAATCAATAAAAAAAAAAGCGCAATCAAGACATTGCAAACATTTTAGAAGAACAGAAACGCGATAGAGGTTTGGAAAAGTGGGGTAAGGAATATCATACGGTATCTGAGAGGCCTCACTTGCCCTTGTACCCTATGCTTTATTTGAACTACTTGCTAGAACACATTTGTTGCTTTGCCTTAATCATTCTTGTATCCACCAAACCCGTTAGATCCATCACGTTGTGTTACAAAATCCACATGATGCTAAAAGTAGAACACGAGGTGACAAATGCACACAGAATTGGCATCTGATCAGGTGGGATGGAGCGTTTAATTTGGGTATTTATAGCGACGTCCCGGCAATTATGATTTCCTCTCTCTGGGAATGATCGAAGAAAGCCCTGGTTTGAGTATTAAGTGAGAAAACTGCAATTCATAGACTGTAACCGTCGGCAACGGTTTCCCCGACGGGTTTATATACTGATCTTTATCACCACAATAGGTTGAACACTACAGCCAAAGTGTTTTTGCAGCAAATTCTAGCACTCAAACAAATGCTTGTCTGGTTTCTTTTGATTAACGATTGTACCAAAATACTCTTGGCTTTACTGAATGTGAAATAATTTATAAGATTGATAAATGATGCACATTAAATTGATAATGCAAGCAAACTTTGTCTTCATCTATATGGATATATTTTAATTTTGCAGGCAGAATATCAACACAGAGAAAAACTCTATTCGAGAAAATGAAAGAATTTACATTTACGTGGATAACTCATTCAACCATAGTCTATACAATTATGTAACGAATCCTATTATGTAAGCACACTTCATTACTTAATAATTCATTCCACCGTTAATCCTAATTTGAAAAAATATAGTTTGAATATGCTCTGGTGATAAAAGCATTGTTTGCGACAAATTTTATTTTCGCAATCTGACAAATTAAATGATGTATACAATAAAACCAGGAACCTTCTAAGAATACTAAGAATACTAAACGTATATGGCTCTCCGATATCTCGAATTGTGTACACTTCTGGAATTTATCTATACCCAAGGGTGTCGATTTGTATCCGTGGTTGGGGGGATGATAGGTGTCAAAATATTTTCGGCAATGGATCAAAGCAATCAAGAGGTAGAAGCGTGTGGCAAGTTGCACCCCTCCCAAGCGGTAGTGAGCACGCGAAGCGCGGTCCCTAGGGGGTTGCGTGCAGGGAGGGGGAGTTCCCCCCGCGAAGCGCGGAAGCTTTGACGTTTCACTAAATTATAAGAGAAAGAAGACGATTTGTTGAACCGTTCTCGACTCTTAATCCTTGTTTGAATCAAGTTCCCCTTCCTCCGCGCGTAGCGCGGAAGCCCTGACGTTTCATTAGATTATTAGAGACAGAAGACGATTCGATGTACCATTCTCAACTCTTAATCCTTGTCTGAATTCATTTTCGCCCATTCCTGCGCGAAGCGCGGAAGCTTTCACATTAGAGAAAGAAGACGATTTGTTGTATCGTGTCCTTCATGAATTCAGTTTCTCCCCTACCGCGCAAAGCGCGGAAGCTTTGACGTTTCACTAAATTATAAGAGAAAGAAGACGATTCGTTGGACCATTCTCGACTCTTAATCATTGTTTGAATCAAGTTCCCCTTCCTCCGCGCGTAGCGCGGAAGCTCTGACGTTTCATCAGATTATTAAAGAAAGAAGACGATTCGATGTACCATTCTCGACTCTTAATCCTAAATGTTTGAATCAAATTCCCTTTTCCCCGCGCGTAGCGGGGAAGCTCTGATGTTTCATTAGATGATTAAAGAAAGAAGACGATCCTATGTACCATTCTCGACTCTTAATCCTTGTCTTAATTCATTTTCGCCCATTCCTGCGCGAACCGCGGAAGCTTTCACATTAGTGAAAGAAGACGATTTGTTGTATCGTGTCCTTCACGAACTCAGTTCCCCCCCCCCCCCTACCGCGCGAAGCGCGGAAGCTTTAACGTTTCAATAAATTATTACTCTTAATCCTTGTCTGTATTCATTTTCGCCCATTCCGCGCTTAGCGCGGAAGCTTTCACGTTTCATTAAATTATTCGTAAAAGAAGACGCTTCGTTGTATCGTGTACTCTGACGTTTCATTTGATTATTACGCTTAATCCAAGTCTGAATTCAGTTGCCCCTTACAGCTTTGCCCTTTTCACTGAATTATTAGAGAAAGGAGACGATTCGTTGTACTGTCTCTATATTAATCCTTGTCTGAATTCAGTTTCCCCACTGAAAATAATTGTGTTACAAATAAGTTGTGACATAATAATCTTTCTCCAAAAATAAAAAATCTTTTATGAAATATCAGGAAATAAAATGAGTGAAAAAAACAAAAATAAAGATACAATGACGTGAATTTTAAAAAGGGTGAACGGAAACAACATAACAATTACAGAACTATTTTATAAGTCATACTAATGTCCGAAAATCTTTCTCCTTGTCTCCGATCTCATCACGAAATCGTCACAGAGTTCATCTATGTTTACACTGTCCAGGATTGTCTGATGTGCATTGCAGATTGCTATTTTTGCGCTTCGCGCTTAATATTAAGCTCGTTGCTTTTTGACGTTGCGTCTTTGCATTTCGCGCTCTGCATTTCTATGATGCTGTTGATTGAACACATTGAATAAATTCATCAATTCCTGATGAAGCCGTATGAGCGAGAATTCAATTTATTCTTGCCTCATATACGGTTGTCTTATTTACTTCGTATATATGTATGTATTATGAAAATGAGATAGCAAAATGTGTATATTGATGGTCATCTTGCGAGTAATAACCATTAACTACTCTCATCGGGCTCTCATCCTTAATTTTTCTCTTCATTTTTTTTCTTTTTTTGATGGTGAATTATTGGGGGGGGATGATTGTACAGGCCATCCCCCCCCCCCCACCTGAGATATTGGGGGGGGGGGGGGGATATATCCCCCCATCCCCCCCGGGATCGACACCCATGTCTATACCCTACAGTTATCGTAGACTCAAATAATTTACGTTTTGCATAATGTGACGGTGCCTTTTATACTTATATTAAAGATTCGCAAAAGCTTCATACTGCGAAAACGGCTCGAGTAAACGTCTTATGAAAAATCGTTGTGAGGAAAGAAAAAATAGAATTTAAGTTACCTATTATTACGTCCTGTTATTTGGCATCAGGATATCCTGCGGTGTTCTCGATTGTAGCTCCACCATCACTCTTTTTTATTATCAGAAAGTAACTTTAATAGGAAAGAATACATTTTTTTTGAGAGAGAGTAAATAAAAGGGGCCATATCGCACCCTTTTTCCTACGGTAAATGACAGTTCCAGGGGCCCGTACAAGGAGAGGACTGAAATAAACCCTGACTCACTGGCGGGGTAATATTGCGGACAAATACCCTTGGAACATCAGTTTTTCTGTGTGATGCCATTTCCTGTGTGGGCTAAAAATAATGGACTGGAAAACTTTAACGAAAGACGAGGGACGCTTAATAAAGCTTAAAGCATATACTAACAAAGCGAAGATAATGAAGCCCCAGTTATTTTGACCTCGATGAATCAGAATTAGATTGAAATAACTGATTTGATATTTTGACATTTAAAGAACCAGTATTTGTTAACGACTTTAACGGTGAGTAGACGATAAGCTGTAATTAGTTTGAACATAATTTTTTTGCAATTTAACAGTACTAATTTTCCTGATCTCAATATTACGCATCTTAATTCTTTTTATTTGAAACTTTATTACTCTTTCTAATCATAATTTTCAAAATCGTTAAAATGTACATAATGATTTTTATTATATTATTCAATTCAAAACTCTATACCCAATTTATGTTTAAAAGCAGAAATTATATGATATTCATTATTGTACACAGAAATATTTAAAAATCGTGAAAACAAAGTATATTAAAAAAGAATAACTTAAATAAAACCAAGTAGGTCACTCATAGTCAGGTACAAACAGAATTTAACGAAATTAAAAGAAAAGGAAAAGGAAAAGGGTTTGCGCGCAAAAAGCCAAATTATTATAATGGCTTCCGTTCTCTGAAAGATACTTATTATAAAGGCCTCGTGAGAGTTATTATACATATTCTACAAGCCATGGTTAATATTGAATCAAGTTCTGGTTATATTTTACCACCATTCGGACATCGTATTATTCACTTTGGCATACTCAAAGTCTTTGGTTGGTTCCACTGCAAGTGCACTCATATTTTCAAACGTTCCTTAAGATTCCATATATAGAGGGAAAAGTTACTAATTCAGATGGACTATGTACAAAGTAATCAGAAAATGGATTGTTTGACTGAAAAGGCGATAGAGGTAAGAAATTAACAAGCTTGTTATTGAATCAATCAGTAGATACAGAAATTGCCATAACACATTTCAAGGAGCTACACAACCACGTAGCAAGAGAATGATTTTGTTTCCTTCGTCCGTTGAAAGATGGCGCTGTTGCAAGTCCTTGCCCTGCCAGAGGAAATGCTACTCGGCTCATAACTATAACTGTATACATACAAATGTTATATTTTCATTTGCAACGGGAAATAGTCATACAACGATACTTTCTCTACAAAACAATAAACATTGATATGAAAATCCCTGAACATTACCACAGTAAGTTCTTTTTCTCTCTTCTCTCTCTCTCTCTCTCCATATAATATTCACGAAGCTCACAATGGTTTACAGTGAAGGCTTAAAAGAGATTGATGATAACACAATGGACTGGCTTTCAAGCAGCCTTATCCGTATGGCTGATCTTGACAGAAGTTGGCAACCACACAAATGAACGTTCATTATTAAAGCCAAAGGGAGGTAAAATACGAAAAAAAAATAAGGCAACTACGAACGTAATCGGTGATTACAATTAAAGGCAAACTGTCCTACTTGTAGCTACTTGCTCCCTCTATATAGAAAACTTCCCCAATCGGTGCCTGTTGGTCCCCCATGATCCTCTTTTTCTTATGTTAAATGAGAGCTGAGTTAATGAGATAGCCACCTGTCACAGTGACCTCGCTGGCTCGCTGTGCGGTCTAATCCCTTCTGGCTGAAGTAGTAAAGCCTCCCTTTAAGAAATGTAATTTTGATATACAAATAAGTAGGCCTACTCCCCCCCCCCCCCCCAAAAAAAAAAAAAAAAAAAAACGAATGACATTTATATAGCCCAATATCAAGACAAAACAGCGTAAGCCCTTTCAATTCTTACACTCATATCAATACAAGACTCATATTAGCCTGATTAGATTTCTAATCTATGGAGTTTCTTAAAGGTTAACATTAGGTATACCCGATGAAACGTTGTATCACTTTTCCTGAGAAAAGGTGAAAACATAATTTTGAACAAAGTTGGTTCCATTATTTTATAATTTTTAGAGTTTGTTTTGTATTATTTTGTATTTGTTTTTATAATCTTTCAAAAAGACTTAGACCAAAAAAGAAAAGAAAAAAAAAGGCAGGTATTTACATACGTCATTGTATCTGATATTTATCCTGGCATCCCAAACACTTTTTAAAGCGACTTCGTAAAAACCAATATAACGTTATATAGTACCTTTCAAACTGGAAGGAATCCCACATATGAAAAGTTCAGTCGCAATTATAGGTTTTACAAAATCAATGAATACATTTCAATATATAATACAAAACTCACACTTTAAAGATGATGAAGAAGATAGCATAAATGATGTCCCGTCAACGTGTAGATTCACTCTATCTATCACTCTTGCATTTTCCCCTTGTTAATCAATGCAATACATATTTTGTACGTCTAATGAAATGCATATATGAAGTTTCTATTAATTCCTCACTTTTACACACCGTTTTTCGATGGCTATCTGATTGGTGTTTACCACGAATGACGTCACTCACCACATAGATATCACGAAAATGACAGATATTCAGAAATTGGACCAATTTGTGGTTTTTCTTAATGTTCTAGTCAGAAATAATTTGATATATTGGCTCGGACTTTGAATGACTAGTAATGCGAGTGTGTGAATTAAATAATACCATTTGTAATCTGCATAGTGATAATACAGGTGTGTTTTAATTTCTTTTCTTGGCAAATAAAGAAACCTTGGTTAGATCATGACCTTTACATCTTCTTCAAATACTTCTTTATTTTTATGATAATTAAATATTAATGACACAAAATATGAATAGAAATTTATGCACTCAGTATATTCGTAAAGTCTCATTGATATCTTTGTAATATGATAAATGTATAGAAATCGTTAAAGAAATTACCTATAGAAACTTGGCGGACGATAATTCTTAATTCGAGGTATTATACTTTGAATCATAAAAATAAGTGCAGTTCTTAATTTGTTTACATACAAAAATTGCTTGGAAATGAGCTAATGACTCATATGCTTCCCGAAATCGAGGAGTCTTGAGTAAAGTTCGCTGAATTACACTATATACGACGACCTGTAATTTTAGTTGGGAAGGCTGCTTGTATTTCAATCTATTTTTAAACCTTGAATTCGACATTCCCTCCTGCGTTACATTTCCTGCACTTTGGTTCACGCCAGATTCCTACAGCCGAATTTATTATATATTCACTGGATACCTATTAAATGGCGTATCGATAGCCAACACCTGATACCTTGAATGAAATTTTATGTCCCGAATTTAGAAGTTATCTTATTTCAGACTATTTTAGGAAGCACTTATTGCTACTTAATCATTTCAGCATTTAGTTGAGGAGAAATGAAGCCTTCTATAGATTGAGAGGTCACTAATGTGGGTCAATAAATCTCTTGTCCCCCCTACATATACAAATTTTGATTTCCACCAGATCAAAAGAAGATACATTATGAAGTACATGTAATACCAGTAATTCATATTTTTAACGTACTGTATATGATAGGAATCTTTCAGGTATCTTTCAGGCAGGGGAAATGCTTTAAAAGATTGTCGTAAAAGAAGGTGTATACATGTACGAAAATACAGACCTACTCCCTGATACGACCATTCAACGAAATTTCCTTAATTAGATAAAAATGCAATTAATTTTCGTACAAATTAAAGTTTACGAAAACCAAGCATTATTCGATAAGTGCTTTACTAATTTAGTTGCTAATTTACTCTGCAAATCATAAACAATGCTATGGAATCATACAAATCTTGGCACTTTTCTTCATAACTTAAAATTGGCAGCTTTGATTTGTTTTCATATTATCGCTTTCGATGAGCCAATCTCTGTATAAGACTTAGTTGTAGGAATTAAAGTAATCCAATTTAATTGGCAATTAATGTACTAACTTTATGGAACTGAATTGATCTTTAAAGAATTCCCCTATTAATTTGTTAGTATGTAAAGCCTCTTACATAGTTATGTATGTCTACCATGTACAGTATATTTGTGTATGTGATATTGATGTATATATTGCTACTTAATCATGGAAGAAGGAATGTACTTTTTAAAATCCTCGGCAAGAAATATGTGATACTGTCGCATGCGAGCGGAAGTATCTCCACAGAATCCTGAACTTTATCAGAGTCATCTAAATTAGTCACCACGGCAACGGAAAGAGGCAACGCGATACCCGGTCCATTTGTGTATTATTGTTTTGTATAGCACCTTGAGAAAGTAATATGATAAGTGCGCTTTATGTATTTAATATTATTATTGTTATTATTATTATTATTGATCAGAAACTGATTACAACCGTAAAACTATGAGTACCCACTGCTTTCTCACAACCAATTGGTTAGAGAAGGGGTTCCCTGTTATGAAAGGTCATGAAAAACAGTGATATCTTTGAAACCAGCTGTGAAATCGTTGTAATGGAACGGAATTTCAATAAACCAAATATGGCTACACATAGACAATGATTGACTCAGAGGTGCCTTGGAATAATATTTATAATCATTGTCAAGCTCTTAAAAGCTATTTCAAGCATTGGTCAAGGCCATGGATGAAAATGAATGAATGACGAAAATGTGTTCTTGTCCGTCTGAATAGTCTTTGGCAAAAAAGATATTCCTTCATATTTCAATTAAAGGCAAAGGGGAACTTGTTATAGACATAAAAATACACGACATAGTCTATTTTCATTTTAAATACACTATTTCATTAGAAGAGTCCCTTTGTTTTGTAAATTTCAGATTTTTCAAAATTAATTACCCCTATCTGTGAAATGAATTGAGTTGAAATTGCTTGGGTAACCACGGGTTGCGGGTTGGATTACACATCATACTTCCACATTTCAAATAATACAAATCAAGTAAGAGATAATAGTTTTTGTTATTATTTAATTCAGGTAACACTAAACTCAAAAATCTGTTACTATTGTTTTTGCTTAAAATAATAGTGTCCTTTCTAGACATAAATCGAGTAGCCAGTACTAATGTGTGAGATGCCGACAACGTAAAGAGACTACCTAATACAAAAGGTATGTTTATACTTACATACCCCCCAAAACCTACCTAAGATAAACTACACAGCTTACACGATAATTACTAGGACCATCCTGGCTTCACTGTACAACAATAACCAGGATGGCCGTACTTTACTTGCTGTATAAGACAGCAAATTACGTAATGCGTTTGACCGGAAATAGAATGCATTCTCTTTGTTATGCTCGCAAAGGTCAAACAAATATGATGCCAAAACATAGAGCAACAATTAAAGGGGCAGTGCTTCTGCGATTAATAATGGACTTTAAGTAATACAGAATAAGGTTTATTTGATGCTAGAATGTATGTTCCGTTCGAAATAACTTGATAAAACTTTACTAACAAACAAAAATAGATTTGTTATTGTATGAGAGTGCGGAAGAAGACTTTGTATACTCACATGCACTGCATTCTCTTCCCTGACATATACTGTTACACCATCCTCTAGTGGCCAAGCGATCCGCAATGTCTTTGGCGGCTCTTAACTCTTCTTTTGCCTTTTGAGTA
The DNA here is from genome assembly GCF_000002235.5 of Strongylocentrotus purpuratus. Lineage (NCBI taxonomy): Eukaryota > Metazoa > Echinodermata > Echinoidea > Camarodonta > Strongylocentrotidae > Strongylocentrotus > Strongylocentrotus purpuratus. Next base: position 31,171,396 of record NW_022145613.1, read on the forward strand.
TAGACATACCGTTCGGCCATGTTATGTTGGATAAGAATATATGTAAAAGACTATGCATCGGCATATACACAAGTCACAGTGTTGAAAACATGGGAAGAAGAGGCACAGGAATATGACAAATGAACTATTCCCTTTCTTACACAGTACCCCTGTCTTAATGGAGGATTAATCATGGAGGAATAACTGCTGTGCAGCCTCCTGCTTCTAGCTAGCTAGCTTGCTATTAAAAAACCTATCTGTCACTTGAATACACAAGGCTTGCTTCCGGTGAATGTCTGCATTAAAACTCGGGTCCAGTCTGGATTTCGAGAAAAAACATGGCAGAACAAATGTGGTAAATGAGCTGTAGACTCGCGAAATAGACGCATCAATCAATGTTTGAAAGGATGCTGATACACGAGAAATAATCTCCTGGTGATATACCCAAGGGAAATTGGTTCTATGATGTGCTCCGCAGTGCCTGGAGATGATCCCTGCACTTCGGATCTTTTCTCACTGCTCCGAGAATCTCACTTTAAGTGAAATTGGGGTGACAACATAAATTCACAACCTTCACCAAGCCAACATCATCTCCCAGAGGCTAACCGGTAGCTTCAGGGTACCTCCGTGGACAGGAAATGCAATGATAAAAACCCTCCTTGATATTCCAGCTCTTGAATATTTAATGCTTGAACACATCAGACATGTTTGGGTGAGAAGCATTTGAAGTGTGCCAGCATATTGATTGCAGGTAGCACCATAAACGAAAACACGACTTCTATCTTAATTCAGAGCGAATACTTCCGGCTACTTTGACCTAGTTTTATCCGACGGGGGAAGAAGCACTATGTCCACATTTGGTCATCGCTAATATTGATAACTGTGCATCGCTTCTGATACAGCCATTCAAATTATATAGATAGATATTCCCTGATATTCACTGGCCTTAGTGCAGTTTGTATGGAAACCCGTCAACGAAGAGCTACTGAAACGGGTGAGGGAATAGCGCAGGTTTTGCCAACTCGTTTAATCTTTTAAGCCCACACAAGTCCATATTCCAAGCCAGTTTATGGATCAATGTGTTCCCACACGCGCAAATCACAGCACAAGGACAGTGTTTTCATACAAAATTGAAGCATGCCTTTATGTTAATGGCACAGAGAGGGAAATTATTATATTGTCAAAGTAACAAAATAGAACAGACCTAAAGTATGGCCTCATGATGGCTATCTGAAAAAAGTGACATTAGAACAGATGATGTCCTTTGCCAAATTCTACTGTAACAGTACCTTTCCTAAAACAATGACTATTCAGTATCAATGAATCATTAAACACGGGCCTAGGTCATCATGCTGGGGCTTGTAATAACACAGGCAGTGACGTCTGATATCACACAACCTCTGTTATTGATCTCAAAGTGAACAGAAACGATAGGCTTAAAGGGGAGTAAGCTTATGACAAAATGACCATCATAAATATGAATCAGCCAAATGTTCTACTGTCTTATTGTCATATTCCCATATCAGAACATTCGAATTGTCCCTTGGAATTGAGTATTCATTGTTATTATTTCTTTTCAATTAGTGATGTACAGTGACTGGCATTCTTATGTGTACCAATAGACTTCGTTCGATCGTTGTCAAGCAGCAAAAGTACATCATAGGGCTTTTCCCATAAATAGTAAAAAAAAAAAAAAAAGTAACACCTGTGCAAAATACTTGTAATGATTATGTGTGGAGTTATTCCTGTACAAATAGCGCGTACATCACGCTATCTGTTGCTCCACCATCATTTTAATAGATATACATTTATTGAGATAATGTCATCAATAATATAGACAATGAAGGATAATAGCTGTATGAATAGAAATGACAGACAACGATTTTATGATATTAACTGGATATCATGATTTGTCCAACAAATTGCGAAATCTTCAGAATACTGAAATGTGACGTATTTTAGTAATGATACCCTTACAAAACCATGATTCATTTCCGAGTAGTAATTAGATGAACTATGGGTCAGTTCAGCGAGATTAAAACATGAGGGGAATATTTTTTCCTAGAAAGAGGGCCAGAGGATACTAATAGTAAACGTTCGCTAAGCTTTTAATAACACGTTCTAAAACTTTGTTGAGTAGTACGTGATGCCCCCATAATACAGTTCAACACGGATATCACACAACACTTTGTAGAGAATGACATAACTCATAACGGTACAAGTTTGAAAATTTAGAGAAAGATAACGACACAACTCTAATTGAAACACTTCGCAAATCCAGAGGGGAAATCATTCGTAAAGATTGAGCTTATCAAGTCGAGGAACTTACACTAATCTAGAAAGAAGGAAAAACAGCTACCATCCCGGGAACAATAGATTATACACATTGTATTAGATGTATAAATAATCATCCGAAGCAGTTTCGGTAATGATACTGTATGTCAACACATTTTGCAAGAAACGATAAATATCTTGAAATTAGTATCTTTTCACTCATGTTTAGTTTATGGACAAGTTTTTATTTTTTCATGAAACACCCTGATTTAAGATTTAAAAAGAAATAATATATCAGGTCATGGTATTACATCCACAATTCGTAAGGCAGCATGATACACAAAGGAGAAAACTGATTTGGATGAAGCCATTCCTGGTCATGTTATTGTTAATGATCGATAATTTCATTAATAATTGCATTGGGAGAGATCTTCGTTCGTGTCCTTTGGTAAATAAACAATTTACGACTAATCTCCAAAAGCTCCAACTACAACTGCGTTGGTATTAGCCGTTTTACTTTATTGGTTAATGGTTGTTGTGCGGGAATGATTTGAACTGAAAGCAAAAATTGTATTTTTTGATCGAAGCGCATAAGCAATAATCATGTGAAATGGGTAATGTGTAATCAGGTACAAATATTTTTACAATTAACGCCAAAGAAGTAGTTTCGAACTCATACATCTTTATTTTGTTCGAGCAAGGGAGAGAGTAGATCGTATAGATATGGATCTCTTGATTTCAGTTCGAGGCCAGATCGAGGGACCCTCTTCGAAAGTAAGATATGCAGGCCTCCAAGGTCTGGGAAAACTCAGGAAATGCAGAGAGTCAAGTTGATTTATTCCTATAATATAAAAGGGGGTCTGCTAGCTATTTATAAGGACCGCTATTTATAAAAGACTGCTATACATTATTTTAATGACCTCTTCGACGAGCAAATACATATGACAAATTGAAATAAATGTATTGCCCGAAAAAAGCACCTATGTTAGCATTCTGAGGTTTTACGTAACCTAATGATGGTCTCGCGGACCTAACTAACATTTCTTTTATCGAGGTAGACCTTGGGCTATTAGTCTTCCGAGATGCCCCAAGAAATATAATCCATTAAAATTTTAGTTAATTTCTGCCCTCGTTAAAAATCCACCATATCCACCATAATTTATTACGATTATTACAATAATTATTAATGATGATAATGATGAAAATAATAATATTCATATTATAATGATGACAATAATAATATTAATAATAATAGTACTATCTGTTTTTTTTTCAAGCGCTTTACCATAAACTGCAAAGCGCTAACAGTATTTTAACTGGATTCAATTGTTCTTCTGCACATTAAAGTGCAGATTCTCCACTTGGTGGTGAGCATTTCGGATTTTTAAGGGCTTTTTCTGCACCTGCTAATCCAACCTACCGGGTACTCATCCAACACCTGGATGGAGAGGAGCAATGTAGATAAAATGCCTTGCTCCATGACATAACTGCCGTGCATTTTTTTATATGGGAAATAGGTAAATGCAACTTTGTAGGCATATGCACACTATAAACACAGGGGCGTAAATCCGGGGGGGGGGGATGGGTGGCTGCATCCCCCTGGCTTGAAGTAGGGGGGATGGCCTGAACAAACATCCCCCTGATATTAAAAAAAAGAGAGAAAAAAAAAGGAAGAAGAAGAAGAAGAAAAAAAAGGTGATCGTTTCAATTTCAGCATAATGCATGAGAAATGAGTTATTTGTTTATGTATGTATAACTGTATAGCTGTATAACTGTAACTGTATAGCCTACACGTATACAGTATGTCACGATCATTATTAAGAGTAGTTGCGCGACGTGCGCGAACAAGCACTTCATAAACTTCAGAATGATTTTTCATTATTTTGCAAGGTATTATTATAGCCCAGACGTAAAGTGCGCCAGCGCGCGAGCGCTTAAAAAGTGCAATCATGTACAGTAGATGCCCCCCCCCCCCACGCAATGTTATTTAGGGTACGCGGATGCTCGTTCCCTCCCTTTGAAAGCACCCCCCCTATCTCAGGGCTGCCAACATTTCTGAATCCCCCTTTCGCCGGCTTTTCGCTGGCTTTTCCTGCCTTGGAGACCCCCCCCCCCCAAAAAAAAAAAAAAAAAAAAAAAAAAAAAAAATCCGGAACACTGCTAAATGTACCACCCCCTCCCCCCCCCCAATTTCAGGTGAGCTCTAGTCGATCGAGGGTGACTGGGGGCCAATGTTTTTACTTTTCAAAATGAAATAATCCTGAATGAGCTTTCAAAGCTAGCAGGAATTTCAGGAATTTGATCCCGGGATTTGATCAATTTTTCTATGATATTCAAGATATTTTATAACCCCCTTTTTACATTTCTCAGGAGTCCAAAGAGAGAGAGAGAGAGAAAAAAAACCACCCCCTTTTAAAGAAATCTCCGGGTGAAAAGTCAAATACCCCCCCTTTTTTTTTTACAATTCTCGGGCCGGATTTTGTCGCGCGAAAAAGTACCCCTTTCCTGGAGATTTTAGGAACGCGCATGCCTGGCGTGTTCAAGACTTACAGTGGTCGTTTGTCTCTTCAATTATTTCAAGGTAAGCCTGTACGCATTCTTATTGTTTTTATATTTGAGAAAGGATTTGGCTGAAGAAATTAAAGAATTTATTAGATTTAATTAATAAACACAGTACATGTATCATTATATGAATTCCAGAAACATTTGTTATGAGGTGTGAAAACTGTTAATGCATCTGATTGAGAGTGATAAATAATACGGTAACTGTTGCATTGCCCAAGTCCTACTCGGTGGTTGTCATTTGTTCACACCTAAAACTTAAGGGACGAGGGTATGATTTTTAAGGGCTGCAATGCTTGTGATGTTTGTGTAGGTCTATGAATGAATAAATTTGTTGGTTATATTGAATGAATAAAATTCAGATAAATAGGGCTTAATAAGAGTCGAAAACGTTGCAACGAATTGTCTTCTTTCTATAATAATTATATCAAACGTCTAAGCTTTTCGCGCTTTGCGCGGGAAGGGGAAACTGAATTCAGACGAGAATTAAGAGTCGAGAACAGTACAACCAATCGTCTGCTTTCTCTAATAATTTAAGGAACGTCAAGGCTTTCGCGCTTCGCGCGAGAGGGGGAAACTGAATTCAGATATATAGGGCTTATTAAGAGTCGAAAACGGAACAACGAATCGTCTGCTTTCTCTAATAATTTAATGAAACGTCAAAACTTCCGCGCTTTGCGCGGGAGGGGTAAACCGAATTCAGACAAAGATTAAGAGTCGAGCACGGTTCAACGAATTGTCTACTTTCTCTAATAATTTAATGAAACGCCAAAAATTCCGCGCGGGAGGGGGGGGGCCGGGGGGGGGCGGGAAACTGAATTCAGACAAGGATTAACAGTCGAGAACGGTACAGCAAATCGTCTTCTTTTTATAATAATTTAATGAAACGCCAAAGCTTTCGCGCTTCGCGCGGGGGGGGGGGGGGGGAGGAAATTCATTCAGACAAGGGTTAACAGTCGAGAACTGTACAATAAATCGTCTTCCTTTCCTAATAATTTAAGGAAACGTCTAAGCTTCCGCGCTTCGCGCGGTGGCCTATTACCCACACCCCCTGTTGTTTGTTCGTTTGTGTGTGCGTGTGTGGTGTGTGTGTGTGTGTGTGTGCGTGTGTGTGTTGTGTGTGAGTGTGTGTGTGCGTGTGTGTGTTGTGTGTGTGTGTGTTTGTGCGTGCGCGATCGCGCGCGCTTGCGTAAATTAGTGTGGGCGTGTGCTCGTGCTAGTATGTGATGGCTATCGTCGATCATCCCCCCCCCCCACTCCTCGGTACGGATTTACGCCCCTGTATATACATTGTACAGGGTAGAAATGTCCACTAAATGTGTTTGTCATCTTACCATGAGTATTATGCCTATATGCACTCCCGCCGTTCTAAACCTTCACATTGTATTCAAATCATCATCATTATAAGTTCAACAGCCGTTTCGAGTACTCTGCCAATGACAGTATTATATTTTTCTGGAAAGAACTTTTTCATTAATCCCTCTAACTTTTGTGGTTAAGACTTCAATCATTGTTAGTCATTGAGGGGCAACACATACGTTGGCTATAACATGGTGTTGCAAGATGTTTTTGAAAGGGTGAAGCATGCCTAGTTGGTTTGTATATTTTGCATGTTACCTTCTATAGTCGAACTTAAGACTGTGTTTTTGTACTCAAACAATATGAAATCCAACAATTCTTTGGTAATAACCCAGAATTGATACGCGTTGAACATAAGCTAATGAGAACTACACAGTTAAAAAACACAAATTATGAAATTTGTATCTACTTGTCTTAATAGCACTACCAGTAGTTTTGCATCCTAAAGGTGCTTTGAACTTTGTGGCCTTTACATGTGCCGGGTTAGGCCACTATTAGGGCTAAAAATAAGTAGTATTCTATCTTATCCCAGTCTATATTATGACAACTAAAGCAATCAGATTTTTAAGATAACTTTCGCGGACTACACTTGAACATCGCCTGATAATTCAGTACATTGTTACTAAGAAATAGCAAATCATCATATATTATATGTACACTGACTAATACATAATAATATGTATATTTTTGTTATTTACACGTTTGTACCACCTCTTAATGTGCGATGTCTCTGTGAATACAAATAATTGAATTATTTGCAATTATTTGTATTCACATTTGCATTGTAAAAAGGGTGGTAGAATCCTACTTTGTTCAACATTGTAAAAGTTTGAAATTACGGGGAATAGATAACAAGTAGAAGATGTTTTTTCTTCTAAACATGGTTATGAAAGTAGGACTTAAGAGCATCTTGCAAAAATCAATACCTTGAAGTAGAGACTGATTAAACTTGAAACTATCATTTACAACCCATCGACCATATAAAACCTTGAATTTTGTCGTCCGCTCCCACTCGAAAATAAATTTTGCTGCCTAATGCCGTTTCCCGCCACAAAATGTCCTATACTATATGGAATCACGGTGCAGGATGAGATAACCCAACTCAATGCCCCATTTCAGCTTGAGGTCATTTCGATTAGATCATTATTTTACCTTTTTCTAGTTTTTTTTCGTTTCATTTCGTGTCTTCTTTTTTTCTTCTAAATTTTCTTCTTCTTCTATTTCAGTTTCCTTCTTCTTTCCATCTTCTTCTTCTTCTTCTTCATCTTCTTATTCTTATTCTTATTCGTCTTCGTCGTCTTCTTCTTCTTCTATTTTTTCTTCTCCTGTTTCACCTTCTTCATCTTCCTCACGTGTTCCCCTCTTTCTCCCTCTTTTTATCTTCTTCGGATCCTGTTCTAAACATTATTCAAGCTTCGTAGTTCGGTCAATCCGATTAGAAAACACCGCTATGGGACCTACAGGATAATATTCTTTTTCTTAATCTCCTTCTCCGTTTTTTGCATTTCTTTTCTACATCTTCATCTCTTCTTCCTTTTTTCTTGTTCTAGTTGTTGTTCTTGTTGCTCTTTTCCCTTCCTCTTCTTCTTCTTACCCTCCTCCTCTTCCTGTTTTCTTATTCATTCACTTCTGTCGTCGTGTTTACTGTTTACCCCGCATGATATTGTACCTATGGTCCAAAAGAGGTTTTAATATTTCTGATATTATGGCTGTAATACATTGCAAAAATTGCATAAGTGGTCCCTAAATGTAAACTATGTAGTCACTCATAAAACGTGAGAGATAGAAAGAGACAGAGACAGGGAGATTAAGAGACAAATGAGAAGAGTGAGGAAACGAGTGCAAATGAAGTGGACAAATAACAAGGTTTATAAAGTTGTTTATAATACAATCAATTGCAATATCAGTACAAGTGTACGAACCGAGATTTCGAATCATAAAGGAAAACAATATTCATTTAAAAACACATTACATCAATGCAAAGGAAGAATAGATGCCTGGAACTGTGAAACTCGTCGATGACAAATGGATGCGTAAGGATTGATTCTAAATGCGATTGATGTCTCCCCCCCCCCCCCCATTGTAATGCAAACTTATGTCCCCGATGGAATGATTCATCCCTTTATGTTATCGTAACCACCGCGCTAGCTTCTTTTTCTTGTGGGGGGGGGGGAGGCTGTATGGGGCCCTGTATAAATAAGAGGCTGAATATTGAATCATATTTTTAGAAGAAGAGTGGTGAAACGATGAATTTACTCTTCACACACTGCAGATTCTTTTCACCCATCCTTTTATATCGTAATTCATTGATATAATACGCGCCAGCTTCTTTGGGGGATGTATAGGGCCCTGTATAAATATAAGAGGCTAAATATTGAATCATATTTTTTAGAGGGAGAGTGGTGAGACGGTAAATTTATTCTTCACACACTGCAGACTCTTTTCATCTTTCCTTTTATTTCATAATTCATTGATATGATGACTATGCAGTTGGCGATATTTTGGAGAGAATGGGAATTTATGGCCCCTGAAATTCATCGGCCTGACATTAAATGGAGTCTAAGAGAAAACTCTGAAATTTGGAAACACCCCCATAGCTTAACAGCTGCTTCAATGCAGGCAGGGCCCCTTGATTTTGGCGATATCATCAGTGTCCTCTTAGCAATGTGATATGCATGTTGATTTCGTATGAAAACACTCTTATTCAACATTAATATTGTCATTACCATTATTATCATAGCCTATTACTAATATTACCGTTACAACTGCTATTATGATAATCATTATCATTATCAATATTATTATTTACGTTATCATTGTTATTATTTTCTATGTTATTATTATTATTATTAGTAGTAGTAGTAGGAGTAGTAGTAGTAGTATTAGTAGTAGTAGTAGTAGTAGTAGTAGTAGTAGTAGTAGTATCATCATCATCATCATCATCATAACAAAAGTGGTGATCAACGCTAAACTTTCTTTAAGTTTGTATGATAGACACATATTAGTACACCAAGGAATTGAAATTGAATACTTAAAAAAATGACTCTGTATAGAGTGAGTGAGTGAGCCCTTTGAAACGGCTTGTAACATAATGGTATGAGAGGGGTTACAATTGATATCAGGGAGGGGGACATGCATGATGGGAGGGGATGCAATAGATGAGTAATGGCAAATCGGTTTCCTGTGCGCCAGAACAAGTTCTATACCATGACTCGTAGTCTCCATAGTAGGCCTTGATGGCGTGTTTGAAAGGGGCATTCAATGCTTCCCGCATCATACTGAAAAAAACTTGTTTAGGACCGGCTACAGATTTCTGTAGTTAACCGTCAAATGTGAATCCGTGTCGTTTAATAGCCATCACTGCAAATGAAATTATGTTTTAAATGATTGAGAAACGCAGCAGAAAAAACATTTGTAAAGACAAAAAAGACGATAACAAACTTATTCATTTAATTGACTTGAAGTTTATATGTAAAGTTTGTGGCGCAGATAATCTTAGTAGATTACAGAGCTCCATCTAAATCTCAAAAGTCACAACAACAGCAACAACAACATACATTGTAAAACGTCAACAGTTTAAGAAATTTTTAGGGATATATACGAACAGTCATATATAAAGTAGGAAGAGGGTAAGTAATATTCCACATCACCCCTCCCTCCGAAAAAAACACAACAACAAACAAACAAAAACACAAACAAAACTAGAACTGCTCTAAAATAGAAATGATGTCACGTGCTTTTGGAAAGAGACTAAGTTCACGACTAAAAATAAACACCGGGGAGGTAACGGCGGTATGTCATGTGACCGATTCAGAAACCTGATAAGAATTTAAAAGTAGTATACATGATTGTTCATTGGCTAATATTTCACATCTTTTTGGAGAGTAGGTTGAATATTTTGTAACAAGGAGACGGGCTCGATCGAAATATAGTTTTAGTACCAAAGAGCCTGACGGTGAAACATTTTTCGATTAAGAAATTGTTGTTTGAGAATGCCTCGTTCCTTTTTTTAGAGTCATGTACAATCATTATACATCAATACATTATTATTATACAATACCTCTACAAATAAAAACATTATTTTGATTGTGCTCCTATATAATTTTCAGTCATGAAAACTGTGTGTTCCGCAATAACTGTAAACATGTTAACAAAAAAACTCGTTTAAAGTAATAATACGGGGTCTTGAATGGTATTTCGTCATATTAACATCTGTGAGAGGTACGACAGTTTGTTTCATCATACCGAGTCGGATATTTTTATTGTTTTTCTTTATTATTGTATTATCCCTCATACCCTTTAAAATATAACTTAAGATACCTAAATAATATGGTATCGTCATAGGCGTAATTCTAGCACCTAAAGAGTTTAAGGGAAATGATCAGATTCCAGTGTTGAGCAATTTATATGACCTTAATCGTAAGCCATGTATAGAGTGGGTACAAATTCAGAAGCCCAATGTCTCCCTTTTTGGCGATGCTAAATCAAGTACAGCCAATACGACTCTCTATTTGGGAGACGGGGAGGGGGAAGTGAGCGTAATTAATGACACACTGACGGGAAGTGTGTATACACAAAGAATACATGTGCCTTCATCACGTTGATATCTAACGAAACAAATTTAATTTAAAGTAAAATAACATTTAAAAGTGTCAGTCAAAACATGTATTTCCCAAGAAGTAATTGTATTTTGTTTTATGACTTTGAAGGGGGCTTTCTTTTTGATATTTTGGTCTAGAGAATGATTGTCTCCACACGAAGTGCATTCTTAAGTAAAACAAAGAATGGTGCTGTATCCAGTGAGCTTGTTCTGAAGAAATAAATTCACACAATACAAATGAAATGAGAGAACAAATTCTTTGAATTTCGTATGCATGGAAACCTGTGTGATCGTAGCAAAAATTATGAAAATAGCAATATTTTTCCTTAGAGTGGATTTAAGTGGAGTCATTAAGTATAAGTAATAATCTCCAAGTTCGGAAGCGCTTAGTGATTGTAATAAGCGCTATAAAAACTTAGTATTATTGTAATTATCATAAATACACAAGTTTGTCAAAAATAGTTCACCAACTCTGCTTTTAAGGTGCCTACATTTTGTTTCACTCCGTTCGTCATTTGGCTAACGTCATCAAGAAGTCACCTACCTCTTTCTGGCCGGTGGTTCACATTAAAAGTATGACTATATTCAGCATGTTACGGTTATGAAAAGATTTCTCCATATACATATAAAACATCATGCTACACAAATTTCAATCTGTTAGAGTTATGTATAAAAACAGAGAGATTTGTTTTTCTCAGTTAGAACCGAAAATTAATCTGAAACCAAATTAAAATACTGCATTTTTGACCGACTTTGTTAACATGCTAGATAAAGTGCAGGAGACATATTCTTCTCACTGCACGTTACCTATTTTCAATTCGTTATCATTTCCTTCCTAAAACATGATTGATTTGCATATTCCTTACGGTTGCGAAGTAAATGCGGGTGAACTGTTTTGCTAGGTAATTCCTAATTGTGCATTTGTAGCGTACGTGTTCTGGACACGGTTCTAAGTGGAACCTTAAATGAACCCCGAACCCTCGTATATAAACGTTTCCTGGAATATCTTGACATGTTCATAGCACCCGGCTTAAGGCAACTCTTATTAAGAATATTTAGGTAACTTACCCATCTTTTTATACTTGTCCCACACATCCATGTTGACGTGAGATTCGTGTGGATTCCGGACACGTATACGAAGATTAAGAGTTAAACAGGAGGCTCGGAAATGTGACGGTCTTTTCACATGAATCTGCTACACAGTAACATGCTTATTGCTAATCCCGGTGCTTTCGATAACTGATAGCTTGTCAGCTAAGGCTCTGATATTTAGTTTCTCGATGCGTTAATCAGGTTTCAGTTTGCCGTTTGCCCTTGTAGCAGATCTGTGAAGCTAACTAAGGCCTCTTAAAGCCCCTTGCAGTCAAGAAAGTGTATGATAGACCTACTTTTGGAGATGGCGTTCTAAGTTCAGGATCGGTTCACGTCCGGCGTATACGATTACCGCTGCCACTCTAATTTCGACGATAAAATTAGTCTAGCGAGGGAATACACTGTCATTAACGACTTGGTCGCCTTTCCGTTAACTTGCATCGAGCCCCGTTAACCCATGTCATCGTGAAGATGGGGATTTAAGCCATGTACAAGTATAGAGCAGTTGCTGGGAAGTTAGGCGTTAATGCCTTGGGAGAGTTTAAAGGCGGGAAGTAAGACAGAAATTAATTAACGGTGTCACCTGGAGGGATTAATATAGAAAAATCCCTATGTATTACGGGGAAAGTCACAATAAAGGGGACAAGGGGGAGGGATTTACCCCCGAAAATCGATTTTATGATATATATATTTGCTACGTAATGGTCATCTGTCACATACGTCTGAAGTAACTGTGTTTTGATGTTCATTTCCTGTTCATTTTTATAAAAAGAAAAATAAGCAACCGATTTTGGGTATTGTTCGCCTCCCACGCACACGCACACAGTACCACACAAATACCCACACCCACACACACACTAACAAATCTTCCCCTCCTTCTTCCTCTATGTGTCTGTATTATCGTGGCAAAACAACTGTATAAACATGTATGTGTTTGAGAGGATTATTTGGAAGAGTTGTCACAAAGCCTGATAAAGTCGGATAAAACAGGAGTCAACTAAAGTTTTCACACTCCCTTAAACCGTCATGTACAGTGTCTATCCCTATATATAGATGAATCTTATTACACAACTAATCGAATGTTGCATTTTTGAAAAATTATGTAGCTACATAGCTTCAAAGACGTTAATTTTAAAAGTAAAATCCAAATAATTGGAGATGTCAAAGCCAAGCTCATAATCATCATTACAAGATAACGGTATAATGCATCACATGCATTTGAATTTGATAATAACTCAGCGTAATATATTACGGGCTATATGATTGATTTAATTGCAGTTGAAACATTTCTAGAGTAAAAGCAAGATTAATTAGATGAAAAACCGGTGCATGGCACAAGAAAAAACAAACATTGATAAAAAGGAACACCTAGATATTGTGCGATCATAAACAGTATGTCACAAAAGGAGGCTCGATTCATTTTCACATTAAGTCAAAACATTCACCTTTAATTTTGTTTTAATGTACACACCTACAGCACATATTACACACAATGTATATACAATGTTGTGATTTAATAAATGTATTTATTGATGTAATTCTGTTTCAAGGTAACTCATATGAAACTGTTATATCTACTGATTAACCTTTCAATGTGCTAACAACTCCTCCTTATGAACTTTGAATTTGGATTTGTTTAATATTTGGATGTGTGATATAGAATTGAACAATTGGAAATTAAAAAATGCAAAACCTATAGTAATGTACCGTGTCTTGATATAAATATATTGCTCACTAGAGATGCCGCTTATGGAATATTTTAAGAGGGGATGCCTTCGAAACAACCAATTTGAAATAATTGCGTAAATTATGTAGAACATGAAATGGAAACCTAAGGGCTATCAAAAACTAAAGAATCGTATCATATATGACTTACAGTTACAAGTGACAATTACAAGTGACTTTCAGGAAAAGATCGACGGCCAAACAAATAAGTGTATTAAAAATAAATTAAACTTAAAGCGAAACGCTGTTCTCGGGGCTACCTTCCTTGTATTGACTATCTTTATAATAATTATAAGCTGCTCTCTAAGATAATTCATACAGATCTGTTCGTAAGCCATGCTCTTTGTAAAAGATGCGTCAATTGAAACTGCTGCTGTTACCATATACACTAGTATTTCTACTGACCCCTTCTTTTGGGCCCCCAGCCAAGAAAAATCTCAAATCTTCAAAACTTCCGCCCGGCACAAAGCGTGTTTCCTCCAATATGAACCTTTTGAGCACGCATAATTTCTCAGGGTGTGTCAAAATAAGATATGAAAGAGGGGAATGGATGGACAACTGAAATTGAGGGAGAGACAGAGAGAACACGGATAGAGGGGGCATTATTGGAAGATAGAACGTTAGGTGTCGAAAACGCAATGATCCATTAAGCTATTGCTGAAATTGTTGAATTGTTATCAAATAAATCCCTTGTATTAAAGAAGCATCATGTAAGCTTTTAACTTCAAAGCGCAAGGCTTCTCTCTCTCTCTCTCTCTCTCTCTCTCTCTCTCTCTCTCTCTCTCTCTCTCTCTCTCTCTCTATATATATATACCTCTCTCTCTATCATATTTTTCTTTTGCTAACCTTTCAACGTCTCTCTATCCCTCCAACTATGTCCTTTTCTCTGTCGCTGTCTCTTACATCTCCAACTGTCTCTCACTCTCTTTGCCCCCTCTATCACCATCAACCTTTCCCTTTCTATTACCCCTCCTCATATCTACACCCCCCTCTCTCTCTATCTCTCTCCTTATACCCCTCTCTCTCTCTCTCTCTGTCTCTCTCTCTCTCTTATCCGATTTTTATCCCTCTTAAAAGAGGCCATCTTGAGGGTTACGTGGCACCTGCACGATTATTTTAATTTGACATGAGTGACTTTGCGCCATGTCTTACGTAGGATAGGAGGAGTCCACTCTGATACAAAATTGTTCATAAAAGAAGCAGAGATATGAGAGAAACAGTTCAGTGAAAGTTTGAGAAAAAACGACTGAAAAATAGGAAAATTACGAAATTTTGAAGGTGCGATCAATCATACACAAGTTAGCAACTCTTCGACGTATTTCGCGCGGTCCCCTTCCATTTTCAGAAAGAAAAATTTAAACCATGCATTCAGCCTAAATATAATTATTGTAAATAATATTAATAAGAATTGCTATCATCAGGACCCGAGAAAGTTTATGACAATTTCTGTACAAAGCAATCTGGAGAGGACCTCGCAAGATACGTCACAGCGTTGCCAATTTGTATGTTACGGATGACGACTTCAATAATTCATAACCTTCCTATTTTCAGTCGGATATTGCTCAAACTTTCACTAATTTGTTTCCCTCATTTGTTCTGCTTTTATTAAAAACCAATTTAATATCAGGGTGTACTTTTCCCTTTAACGCCAATGCAATTTAACTGCAAATTTTTTTTTTCTTTCAAAGTGATTGACTATATGTTTTAAATGTCTTTGCTTAAAAGATGTATTCTGTTTTTGAAAAAGAAATAAGCCATCGTCAGGTCTGTGTAGCATAGGATACGTTATTGATATTCCTTTAAATTCAATGTACCCTCGTTGTAGAAACAGGCGATTTTCGAACATTCAGGGCCATTTCTAGGTGTAGCCGCCTGGAAAACAACCCTTTTTAAATTCAATTGCACGATTCAATTCATTTAACTCTAATCTATTCGAACTTTAAGTTATTGGCGAATTTGTTCTTAAAATTAATTAAATTATATGGTTTCTTAGGCACAGACACAGTAAACACATACACAGAGTGTGGCCAACTCAGTTTTAGTTGGACACAAGATGGCGCATATTCCAGGGTAGTGTGGTAGACCAACTTGGCAAAATACGTCATATTGTTACCAACTAGAATCAACATGGCCGATGTGGATGGTTCCTTACAGCAAAGCGTAAATTTCTCTCTAGTTTAAAAAAAAGATAGCGCTTTCGAAAATGACATTTCGGAATCTTCTTTGTAGCAAGAAAGGCGGAAAATGCATTTAAAATGGATTATAATGTACTACTTCTGATTGGTTCGATCTTTTAAGTTAAAACGTGAATAGTAAACAAGTGTTGAATGATAGAAGAATGGAATACTACAGGAATAGGACTAATTAAAGAAAGAACGATAAAGCACTCTGTTCAAATCGGACATCTGAGGTTCTTGAAGGATTATTTTGAAAGGAAATTGGTAGGAACCAAATCCAGATGGAAGCCAATGACAAACACTCGTGGTGAGAATTTTTTTGTCGAAAGCACTTAATTTGCTGGACAAATGTGCAATGTTGTCGATGATAATTGATAGTCAATGCAATGTTTCATTAAAAAAATAGCATCGGATAAACCATAACGTATATTAACACGCCATACCTTGAAAGGACAGTAGTCTCATTTTATCGTATGAGGCAGCAAAATAGTTTTCTAGTTTCTAATTTCTAGTTGGCCGAAACATAAAAGCTATAACCTTAACACAAACATATTGAGTCTGGGTTCGTTTTTTATCGATAAAGACGGTTTATTTTGTTTGTTGTTGTTGTTGTTGTTGATAGGTGCCATCAAGTCGTCCTCGACTCCCAGTGACCCAATGGCCAAACCTTCTCCCGGCGACTCTGTACTGTGCAAGTATATATGCACACCTTCTATCCATCAGATATTTTGACTTCCTCTTCTCCTATTACCCTGCATTTTGTAAAGCCTGATATCCTGATCCGAACCCTTTGATCTTACCATGTGGTTTAAAGGGATAGTTGAGTTCTGTTGAAGAGGGCGCTACACAATAATATTGTGCGTGATAAAATAAAAAACTGAGTGTCAAATTTGAAAGAACATACAATTTAAATGACAAACGCATCCTTGTTTGATCAAAATCGGTTTAGAGACGGCTGAAATGTCGTTAAATATAACGATTTCTAATATTTGTGTACCACCACAAATATTCGATAATTTGAAAAAGCCGTTGAAAAAAAAAATCGAAATTTACGTTTTACGTTTTACGTTGTATTTCAGCCAATGCTGATGTTGGATTTTTTGTTGGCTTTGTCGTGTTGGTTATATTACGCACAACCAGCCGGCCCATGTATTGTTATTATTAATTAACGATCACCGTATTTTTGGCAAAGTGGAGCTGAATTGCTATGATCATGGACCTACTAAATTAGGTCCATGCTATGATCGTAGTGGCTAAACTGTTTTACACATTTTGCGGTCTAAAATTACCTTCATCGCAATTTTAGGTCCCAAAAGGGCACTAGAAATGTCATAGATAAGAATAAGAGCAATATGCATGCACTCTGAAGGCATTTGCGGTCTGAAAATAGAACTCAACTATCCCTTTAAAGAGGCCATAAGTCTCTGTTTCACAACCGCCTCCAATGAACAGCTTGTTTGTAGCTCAACAAGCACTGATCCGTTTGTTCTCCTGACCCCTACAGGTTTGGTGATGATACAAAATACACCAATGGAACAATATCTGCTATCGCATTGGTCAGCTGTGAAAAGTGATGTTGACAGGCAGGAAAATCAACAATAAATATTATAAATATCGTTTTAGAGGTGAAAAAAATAATCCAGAAACGAAAGTGAATAGATTTGTTCAGTGTCTTTACAAAATAAATACCCGCTCGCCATTATCATAGGGTCCCCTTTAAAATAATGAGAAGCAAAAAGCCATTTTCAACTTCAATGCAGTCTTTTTAACAACATAATGTCACATATACTACATTATATATAAACGGCGAAATCAAATAGCATTGTATTTTCAATCACGGTGCTGTAAATCTAGTTCGGTCGAAGAGGACGCTATACAATCATTTTATACTAAGTTACCACAGAGCTTTCTAAGGAGCGATACGTCGGTTAGATTCAAAGTAGGAATCTTAAAAACACATTGTTGCATTCATCCCCAAATGTTTTGTATAAGAAAGTTTATTCCGCCGCAAGTGTTTCCGAGTAGAACGTCAACATGTGTAATAAAATGAATTCATCGTATTGAAATTAAAATCGAAGAATAACTACTCTGAAATACAGAATTAAAAATGAGTAACATTATTTACTTTAACTTATCACTTTAGCCGACAAATCAAAACATGATGGCGAATGTTTTTCTGTCTATTCTTCTGCCAGTGGAGCTGTCTTATTTTCAAGCAATCTGCTTACAATGACAGTTTTGTTTCCGCAAATAATTGTATAATGTTTGATGAAATTCAATATTTATTACAGTTTATCATTTCCTTTTTTTTAAATAAAAATTGTTATACATATTTGCTTATTTATGATTCACTGTCAGAAAAATACTTATTGTATTTTATATTACTAATGTTATCGAAAAAAACTGTGTACTTAGGCCTATATGAATGCAGAAGAAAATCAAATCAAATCATATCAAATATAACAAAATCAAATATTCAGTAATTTATTTTACAATGAATTAATTGAAAACAGGAAAAAGATAATATTAGTCTCATAATATTAGTCTCCTCGGACCTCACCTTTTAGTTTTGATATTTCTATTTTTATGGGCTTCATTTGAACCTCGGTGGAACCTGCAAGCTCGTAATAGTTCAATAGCGTCATCTCTTGACAGAAAACAATTAATTCGGCGCTGAAATTCTACCGCCTGAATCTGGAAACCAAATCTAGGGCGCAGTTCTTGCACGGACTCATGACCCTAACCTAAATTATTCGTTTAAAAGTTTCAGTATCCATTTGACCTACCGGAGTAAGACTTAGAACTTAGATAATCTCCTTGTGCGTTGCGCTGAAAGATAGATTCCCACAATATGCCCCCTTCTTCCTTCGTTTCCACTTCTGTTATCATAAAGCTATATTATTACATCGTTTATTTCAAAGTTCTTCAAGATAAATGTAGACTTAACTATTCTTTCCTACAAGTTTCTTTGAAGAGTTTGTGTTGCCCTTGCTAATTGTGTGTGTTGTTTACTCTTTAAATGGCTTCATATGGTGTTATGTGATTATCTTCACGTAATAATGGTACTGTTTATTATATCATGTCGTCTTTTCACATATAAGCAACTGCTACTTTGATACTCTTTCTAATAGTGCGGTATGTTTGCCAAAATTGATTTCCCCCCCCTGTTTTGGCTTCAAAAGGGTCCTAATTGGCCAAAAATGATGGGGTTCAAATTTTCAGACCCCTCCTTCGCTTCCTGGGGGGGGGGGGGGGTCCATATTGGGCGCCAAAATGGCTTATATAAAGCGCAATAGGGAGATTTGGTGTCTTCGGGAAAATTTGAACCCCATCAATTTCTGATAGCTTGGACCCCAATGAATCCAAAAATGCAACAAAAACAAAAACAAAAAAACAAAAATTCCTACGGGAGCTGTTTCAATGACATACCGTACCGCACTATAACATTGGTCATTGGATTTCATTACGATGTTGCACTCTTAATTTGCTCTCCACCCCATCGTAGCCTTTTTACAGACGCACCCATGTTAATCCAAATGCTCAGGTAGTATTTATTTGGAATATGTTCTTACCAATAAATTCTAAGATTGAATAATTGGAGTAAAAAATGAAGAGAAAGACAAATGAGAAACCCAAGAATACAATTCACAGCAGAAGGGAATTAAACGGGAGAGCTTGCGTTGAAAGTAGCAAAAATTAGCAAATTCCTTTGTCACCTTAAATGCTATAATGCGCCATACACCGTTTGGCGATTCTCATGTATACACTTGTGACGTCATTTGAGGCCTGCATGACCATAGTTATTGGCGATTTGCTCTATTGGCCTTGGCAATAAGCTATGGAATGAAAAGATACGAAAATAACTCATGAGAATCTAAATTTTAAACTAACGTTGCATTTTCCCAATAATCGTAATATTTGCAATTTTTATAAAATTTCTATCTTTAAAGTTCTGTGAAATATTGAAAACTTTCGATCAAAGACCATCCTAGCACAAAACAACCGAGGGGTTAACACGTACATGATATTTTGAAAATCTACTTCGCCTTGTAT
Organism: Strongylocentrotus purpuratus; assembly: GCF_000002235.5. Taxonomy (NCBI): domain Eukaryota; kingdom Metazoa; phylum Echinodermata; class Echinoidea; order Camarodonta; family Strongylocentrotidae; genus Strongylocentrotus; species Strongylocentrotus purpuratus. The sequence continues at coordinate 31,191,217 of NW_022145613.1, forward strand.
TGTCTTTGCGAGAGTGGTATAGCAAGGGTCCAGCCATTGACCTTTGATCAACTGATGGTTCTTATAAATTATTGATGATAGCAGAGCAATTGCAATTGATGCCTGATATACACTTTGATATAATTGAAGACTGGAACATTTTTGCGCAAACCACTTTTCCTGATTTTTTCCTCGAAATTAGCCTGGGCTAACTCAGGTCATTTAAAATGTTGTCATATTATTTTTGTACCATCCGATTAAATATATCGTCACCCATAATTTCGCGAGAAAACATCATACAGATATCGCGAATTTATCATATGGGGATATCTTTTAAAGTGTGTACTCTCTTCAAATGCAATCTAAGACTATATGTGGATGAAATTGTAGAGAACAAAGGCCATGAAAAGAGGGGGGAAAGGAGGGTTCGAATTATTTTTTTTCCCTTCCATTTCGTTCCTCTCTATCTCTCTTCACCCTTTCGTTTTTCCATTAGGCTCTCAATTCCTTGGGGGCTACGTCGCTACGTGCCCAGCGCGTGCCCCTTACTTGATAGGCCACTGACAATATCATAATCCTCTTGGGTAATCCGTCAACTGGTACTTTGAAAGTCTTTAATCATTTCCCTTTACTGACCTTCACCTCAACCTGAGTATACATTAACTCAAACGGCATAGAGGATTGTGGCCAGTGGAAAAAAAAATATGCACAGTGGTAAGCAACCTCAAGACGTAAAATCAATTTGTATAAAATGGTTATAATACTTAAAATAACATTAACTTAAAAAATATCAGTCGGATAGCTACGGGTGAGTGGCGTGGGGTCGGGGCTCGGGGCTAGGGGCACATGATCTCCTATTCATAGCAAATAATGTTTTGTTATAAAAAAAAAAGAAAGAAAGAGAAACAAAAAGAGAAGAAAGGGGGATGATGTTGGGTAAGGTAATGCACAGAAAATAGAAGGACTCCCTCACATGCTTTCCCTAAATCGATTTTCTTGTTCATTCACATGTCATCAATCTTTAAAGAGCCGTGCCCCCATAATGCCAGTGTCTCCTTAATATCTTGACGAACGCAACGCCACTATCTAAAATTATGATAAACATAGCATGTCATAGGTCGGTCGGGGTGATGCTGATAAAATGTAAGTGTATTTACATGTATCTAGTATCTTATTTCGCCACTTGCTACTAATAACCCACTCAGACACAGGATATGTAGCCCCTAGGGGTGAAGGCCCACCCCTCTAGGCAGCCAGGGGTGTAAGCGCACCCCTCTGGGATATTCACGTCGTACTCAGCATGCATCCTTAACACTCATTAACCTATGTGCACTTTACCAAGCAGTACTGTAGATGGGGTCCTTAGTTGAACTAACCCCTTATATCATAGGGGAAAGAGAGAGAGAGAGAGAGAGATTTTCAAATTTTCATCAAGAGAATCAACCCCTTTACGACATACAATCCCCCTCAGTAACTTATTGCGATTTATCTTTTTTAACGTTTATAAATGAGTCCATGTATTTAACATTTCTCTTTACATTTTGTAATTTTGTAAGTGCTACGCTACTTTTAGATTTTAGAGCTCCTTAATGTATGATGCTATTATTATTATTTCAATTTTTTCACTGAGTGCATTAATGTTTTTACAAAGGTAAACTTCTATACATGCGTTGAAAGTTTAGTTAACAACCCGTCATAAAACTAACAATATCTACATTACAAAATATCTAGGAAGCTTACTGAGTATTTATTTCACCGGAGACATCCCTATGAAAGCTGCGAAAAGAAAGTCAATAGATATCAAACATCGATTTGGTACGTTATTAAGAGACAGATCCGTCATTGTATAATGGCTTTCGATCATAATATCATAAAATATCAATTATACTTGCAGTATCCTCATTTTTCTTTATAAAGTGAAAGGCTCCATTCCAAAATGCACGGTTCACACTGAAAAAAGCACCAATCCAAGATCCGTATAGAGAAGGGTTATCAAACAACCTTTTTCTATAATTCGTAATCAAAGGTAATGACAGCTATAGCCATCGAAATACCGTTAACGAACGAGACAATCACCTGTTCACAACTCTCTTGACACTGTAATATATCACAGGGGTGCAGGAATATTGTTGCCAGGGGTTTCATGAATCTGTACTATTTTTGGACATCAAATTCTATTTCAAGGTCCATATTTTTAGAGCGATCTCTAAAAAATGTTGTAATTCTGTACATTATCAAAGGTAGATATCAAAGTGGCGAAACGAAGGGTGTGGCCAAATGCGTTGGTTTATTACATGTTTATATAATATGACTTTATACAATACATAGTAAAACGGTGTTTTGTTACTATATCAATTGCACAACTAGAAAAAAAGGAAACTTTGTGCACCACGTTTTATTAAGCTGCATAATGTGTTGTCACTATGCTACCAGATGTTTACTGACATTAGATTAAATTTGCTCTGTTTTAAAGTTAAAGTTAGATAATTTTTGAAGAATTCCCGTTCTGAATGTTCTAAATTCAACAAAGAAGCAGATCTTTAAAACTCATTCTAGGTTTTCTAATATTAGGCTTCCTGGGAGAATTAGGTACAATCCGGTATTTATTTGCAAATAGTTCTAAGTTGCCACTTAGATCCCGTCACTAATTAATAGAAACCACTAAGTAAGAGGTAATATCATTTTAAGATCGACCCTGTTTTTCAACCTCATCCCCTCCTTTTCCTCTTTCTCTCTCTCTCTCTCTCCCTCCACCCCGTCTTTAAATATATGCTATTGTGTAAGAACTGTCTGGAGAATATAGCTCCGAGAGTAGACTCAAATGCTGTGGAGTCTAAAAAAGAGGTTTTTCCACCGCAGTCTGACTTAATATATCCCCCTTCCCAAAATATCCCTAGTTTATAGAAGAAGCTGAAAATAAACCCCAGTGCTGAGTCACAGTTCATGCATGGTGTACTGGCCCCAAACATATGGAAATGGAATTGAACAAGCAAACATGATGGGCCTCATTCCTAGGTCTTCGTATATTCGGCCTCTCCGGATCTTTCCAGATCAGGTTTGAGTGGTAGAAAATAGAACAATGAAGAGTTAGTTCATGTCAACTATGATAGACGCGTAGGTCGGTAGAATTTGATGACACAAAGGTTTTGATGTGGTTGAAATGTCGAAATAAGAGTTAAATTTATTGACATCAAGAGAATATCAAGTGAATAAAGCAAATTTATATTTACCAAAGCTTACTGTATGAGTGGAAATACAGTGTAGTGTACAGCATGAATTAAATATTATTATTATCTTTGGATGCGTCATACGAATATTATCACAAAATAAGCCCAAACGAAGATTTTAAAAAGAGGGAAGCTTAAGATAGTGTAATGAAAATAAAGAGAAAGACATCATTTTACCAAACACGATATTGGTGATTCGACTATCGCATTTTTTCAAAGCAGTTTATATTTGACAAATGTATAATCCTTTTTTTGCCTCACGATAAACAAAGCAGGGATTGCATTATGAACACTTTAGTTGAGAGTTTTGTTAATATGGAAATTATTGTTTTAATGTTTCTATAGGGTTTAAAGTATACGACATACACAAATGAGTACAGTTTTCAGAAAACGCGCATGCGTAATGACCCTTGCAAAAGGGGTAAGAACTCTTAATGCTCCATTTACAATCGTTGGCTAATTATATTGACAGTGGATTTACATTTTCTATTTCTAGTATCCTCTTCGAGTACTTCCTGCGGCACTGAAATAACTATTTCCTCTCTCTTTATTTCCTTTCCTTTTCCCCACAAACTTGAAAATGAAACGGTGTCTGCTTTTCAGCTCCACCCGAGCTCGAGTATAATTGGAGCAACCAATATCCGATTTCCTGAGGAAATTGAAAATTGGGATTTTTCGTGTTCGCACAAATCCGATTGTGCTTGTTTCTAACAACGAGGCAAGTGCCTAAAGTGTAAAAGAGCACAGTTTGTTTTATACATGCTGAATGTTGCCTCCATTTAGTTATACAAGATCTGAAATGGTTGATGATTTGGATATAGCATTCGTATTTAGTTATGCTTAAAACTTAGAGGATTGACATATACAGCCATATTTACTATAAACTTTACGTCTTTGCATTACGTTCACCTTTCATGGTTGTCGGGATGGTTGAAACACTATGGAGTTATGTAGTTCTATGAATGGAACTACCTCTTTGGACGACCAGTGGATATAATTTCGTACACTCATATATCTATATCTACTTCGACCTGAATATACCAAGAAATACAATGCATAAGTATCATTAAATTAAACTATACCTAGATGTATTTATAAAGTGCATGAAACAATGTAAATCGAAATGATTAAGTCTGAAACAGGTGTTCCATATTCCCGTATTCTACACGTACAGATAAAGGTAGAAGGAAAGTCAGAAACCTTTAAGAGCAGCATGACACGTGAAGAATTATTTTTAGTTAAAGGAAGGAAAAATGTCTCCCTTTTTCGATCATTTGAACCAACACTGGGTTACTCATTGCCACGCATTTCAACCCACAATCATCCCGTGATATCTCTATTGAAGGAATCCTTATAGGAAAGAGTCCTAATTTAACACTTGCCGACAATTCATTACCGTAACGGAAAAATAGAATTCTACATGTAACTTTCAGTTGATGTGTAATTGTTTGTATGAAGGAGATGTGAGTTGATCTAGCGGTAAGGTCACCTCTCTGTATTCGCCTCGAAACTAAGTGTAACGGAGCCTGGTTCAAGACTGGGTCACGTCTTTCTAAAGGTGACCTTATAGGTCGGTCCCTAGACGCAATAATCATATCTAATTGATACATGTCTTCTAACAAAAAAAAAAACATACATCGATGATAAATGCGCTTAAACACACAAACAAACAATTCAAAATTAGAAAAACAATTCATAAATGAATGACAATGAATTGATGGAAAGATAAATAGTAAATACATATAACTAATCAAACAAAGAAACAAACAAATAGATTAATGTACATTAAATAGGTAAATGAATAAATCTAAAAATTCATGAATTTATAAAGAAATAAATAATTGAATAAGTAAATAAGTCTCCAGAAATAAACATATTGCCATGACCTTATCGGTTTCATTTCATGAAATCATACACTACAATTTTGTTTTGGTAAGCATGGTGTTCGTATCAAGCATGCAACAACCTCTGATGTGCTTTGTCTTAGAATGATTGGGGAAGAGCTAATATTCCTAAACTTTCATTAAAGTCAATTTTAAGATATAGATAGGTTATATAAAGAAATCAAAGACTTACGATATGAAATGTGATAACGTCATCATATAGTTAATCCTATCAAATTATCTCAAGAAAGAAGGAGGTCGATAAGTCAGGTCCACTAAGATGAAACTGATGAATAATTCTCGTCGAATTTCACTCTCACCAGACCTCAATAGTGTCTACACTGTTTGATCGAAGCTTAAACGCTTATGCACGATATATACCCACACGCTCAGCTCAATCTAAACTGTGTAATTATTTATTTTTCGAGTAATGGCAGAAAGGGGGATGATATTTTTGTGAAGTCTTTGCCGTCCTTCGTACAGAGAAATCCCTGATAGGCCGTGGGTGGACGCCCCTGCCATGCATAATGTGTCCTTTGAAGACGGGATCAGATGGGTTAACTCATTTTATAGTTTGAGTGAGCATTATCCTTTTATTCAAAATGCTATGAATTGCACATAACACACGCGAAGAAAGAGCAAAAATCACCAAAAATATTGAGTCTGATTCAGTAGCAGTTATTGAAATATAATAATTTTTGAATGAAAATAAGTATTATATTTAAAATTTAAATTGGCAACGTGGGATTGAATTTATAATAAATTTTTCAATGTACGAATGGGTAATTTTGATGCATTTTGTGATTTGTTTAATATATATTGGTTCCTCTTATATGCATTTCAATTTGTCTTAAAGCTTATCAACACTAGTGTGGCTAGAAGGAATTAGACCACACAGCGAGGTCACTGACAGGTGGCTATCTCATCAACTCAGCTCTCAAATAACATAAGAAATAGAGGATCATGGGGGACCAACAGGCACCGATTGGGGAAGTTTTCTATATAGAGGGAGCGAGTAGCTACAATAGGACAGTGGGGCTTTAAAGAATGTTAAAGTGAAAAATAAACATAAATGATGCCAATTTGAAGAGGCACAGATGATTAATTCAGACCGATCAAAAACTGTGAACGTCTAAGGGTTAATCATGGAGGGATGAGCTTACCTTTGTTGAACTTGTCCTTGGTTCGCCCCCACATCCCCTCGAGGTTGCCAGCCCAGGAACTGAAGTTGAAGCTAGGCGGTCGATTATGATCTATGCGATTACCATTATACCTTGGCGGGTACTGGGCCCCAGCGGTGTGGAATAGCCCACCTCCGCCATCGCCGTAGTTCACTCTGCTAACCGGGACCAGCTGCATTCTGCGCTCAAGTTCAAGTCAAGTTTTTAAAAATCTGAATACGATTAAATAATTGTAATGATGGATGTAGGAAGATCAAGGCTTTCTCGATTGATGTACGAGGATTGTAATCCGAGGTAAAGCTCGCGGGCTAGAGTAGGAGTCGGCGAAGATTAATGATCACCTTCAGCTAAACACGCGGCAAGGATGCACTTGTTCATTGCTTTGTCCCAGTCCTGAGAAGCAAATCTGTGATTTTTAGATGATTAGCATCCAGCATGTTTTGTCACTTAGCTTCACCTTTGTAGCATTAATATTTATATCCACTTCGTAGATCCACGGATCAGCGTAGTCACCACATAGCATCGCGGGCTTTCACAATGTGCAAACTCCGCTTTAATCCAAAATGACTGTCACCACAAGAAGAAAATCAGGCTTTATTCGCTTAAATCCGATACTCATCACAAAGAATAATAACATTGATTAAACTTCATTAGGATGGATTCCCGTAACAGTGACAACTCCCGAAAATGCCCGCTCCTTAAATCTTACATTCAACTTATCAATATTTGTCACCGAGTCCAGAGAGTATTCAAAATTCATTTGGTTGTTCTCAGGCGTATAGTCTGCCGTTAATCAATGCACATCGATATCCGGTCGAATATCGGTCCAATTTCCGCTGATCAGCTGATACAATTCAATCTCTTCTGACGTGCCTATCGCCTTATAATCCTTCGATATCTTTCCTTTGTTACAATCGGAAGAGAGTCGTCTGAGAGATTACTTTGGCAAAAAACGCGCCAAAAAGAATTTCCATGATATATTCCAACAATCACAGTAGTGAATTCGATATCCGTACAATGGACTGATGATTCATTTCGAAGTAGTCGGCCTTTTCATTATCACGTGACTCCAAATAAAAAACGACTTTGTTCGTTACTTTTATTACCTTAACAGCAAAGTATATCCATATTTCATTATTTCCAAAAATAAATAAGATTCAGGTGACGATGGTACTCTTTCTGGCGTTATTTCAGTAAATAGTTTCCAGTTGTTAGAAGTTGCTTTCTCGATAGTTTTAAATCTGTTAGAAACGGAACGAAAAAAAAATTAAAGATATCAAATACACAATCAAATCTGGTTATATATTTAGTGCTATGTAATATTTCACAAATGAGAAGTGGGAGACGGTCAATGCATAAAGGTAATACAAGATATTCTTTCAAGTTTATCATTTTTTTATTTCTGTTAGACTGCTGAATTGAGATTTGTTAACGGTGATAAATTATTTGTGAGATTTCTCAATAATTTTATTGTCATTTAGAAGGAAAACAAAATTTCATTTGTCAAATCATTGCATGAAATGGTAAGCAATATTCCGATGCCAGATGTTTTTTGTACAAAAATTTACCTATATCAAGTGTCATTGTTGTGACTTTTAGTGAGATTAAGTCCACCATTGTTCCAATTTTATGATTCTGCAACGTCACAACACACGTTTCTATTGTCATAATTGACAAAATTAATCTACCATTTAAAATAACTGCTAGACAATCTCCACTCGCGTTAAAGTTATCAATCAACTTTATTTTTAAAGAGTTAATGATAATGATAGTTCTTGATAAACGAAATTATCTGTTTACACCGCAAGTCACCCGACGAAATTTGCCGTCGACGGGAGGTGTCACAAGATAACAAAATCGATAGTGTACACCGAACAATTTTGTTCAGATAAAATTTGACATTCCTTATTTATAATCCTTATCTTAAGTGCATTTATGAAAACGTGTCTCCAACATCAAATGCACATTAATGGCATTCTCGATTTTTCTCTTTATGTTCTAATTTCACAAGACGTGGGTGTTCACTTTAACATGCTCAAGGTATCATTTTCTTGCAACATTATCTTTGTAAAAAAGAACACTCATATAAGTTTCATTTCTACCGTCTAAATATAGCAGTTTCTGGTAAATCAAGCCTGTTCCACAAACCGGGCAGATTCCCAACTTTGCTCAAATCAATATTATAATAATTGTGATTACCGCATTGCCATCTAAGTCAGGTGTCATAAACGGGAAAGAAATCCACAACACAACACTCAGAAATACTAATAAAACGTTTCCTTTGGATTACCAGATGCTTAAATTGCTGGATCTGAAATTTTGGCTCCCAAAGTTTTTATATTTTCGCGTGCAAACTACAACAAAAAACAATGCAAATACCCCATATGGCTAGGTACTTTAGGTTCAAATATGTTCAGAGATATTGACGTAAAACTTGCGAAATATGATCCCAAAATAGAGATTTAATTGGGCAATATGAATAGAAAATATGTGGAAAAGAATTGAGTCTTTTTCTAAATTCATTGCTTCATTCATTCTCTGTGCTAAAGAAACTCCCCGATGACATAACAGGAATACCCCCCGCCACACACACACGCACACACACACGCAAAATACCCCTCCCATACACACAGTGATAATTGAGAACTAAGCCTATAAACTAAAAAAAGATTGAAACCTACCTTCAAACATGTCAATTTAATCGACTTTTTAAGGAATTCAAGGAATTCATATCTGTCGTATCAAGTGGGTGGATTATCACATTTTGATGTTTCATGTTTCTTGAAATGTAATCCAAGTGTTTTAAAGTCCTTTATACTATTTCTTTAATTTGGGGGTAATTTCGGCTTAAAATTGAATGTGGGTGGAACACAAAGGATCTCATTTCGGACCAGCTTACTGATACAGAGATATCGTTTTGGGTGTGACAGATATAGTAATCTGTCCGAGCGAGTGAAAATGCGATATCATCTTAAACAGAAACATCATTAAATATGCATAATCCAAAATACAATGTTGGAATATTCAACTCTGGTGTCTTTTCAACGGTTAAATCATATTTTGAGCGTGATCTTAGCACATGATGTCAGCAGTTTATACGCAGTTCAGTGACTCTAATTTGGAATTTGAAATAGCGAATGATATTACTGACTAAAGAATTATTGTTATTGAAAGGGCATCATACAAACAGAAAAATGTCAATGCTTCTGTTGACAAAAGGGGGGAAAAGAACACTCTTTTGTATTATTGTTATAATCATTTTCCCCCTTTATGTAACCGAAATTCTATTATATGTATAATATTACTATTCAAAATTATATTGGTTAGTGCGTGATGCTCTGAAAAGAAATTTATATCAATTGATTCATATTTATATTATTATTGTCTTAAATTGTATTGCTACATTTTGTCATTGCCGGTGCGTTTAAGAGCTATTCCATATGTATCTATGTGTATTTTGTTTTAGTTTATTTAATTTGTTGTATTCCTTATTAATGTTTCTATTTTGTCGTGTTTTATATTCAATAACTTAAAATGTTTTTATTCATACAGACTGGTCCCCTTAGAAGATCATTACTTGATATTGAAAGGACCACCCTGTATAAAGAAGACAACAACAACAACAACAGTACGATTAATAGTTTTTGTTTGTTTGTTTGATTGATTTTATTTCTGCGTTCAAAAATATACAAATTCAAAGTCAAAGTACAAAATTTCGAACAATAACAAATACAATGAATACAATGTTTACAAAAGTAATTGAATGAAAAATCATGTACAATTATATCATTCGATAAACATGTACGAAGCATACAATAACATAAGAAATATGAAATATTTTCGATAAATTAGAGAGGTAATTTGGAACGCAGGAGACCACCATCGTGAGCGGTTAGGCTGGAAATGGATGGCGGCCTCGTAAAAGAATTGGCGACATAACTCTCTTCGAAAAAACTGAGTGACCAAGAGGGTGCGGTGCAAGTGCAGGTGCAGTGAGCAGTTGCATGATAAAGAATAATTAAGTCACGGTTTTGTTATACTAATTTAAAGAGAGGGGAGCATATGATTGTATTATTTGTCGTTTAAGTGTAGCTTTTAAGGAGTAGATGGTTGAACAAGACTTTATGTTGTCGGGTAAATCATTCCAAATGTCCGGGCCAGAATGTCTAACAGATTTGTGTGTTATTGATAATTTGGGGTTTGTAAGATGGAAGTTTCCTGATATGCGAGTAGAGTATGAATGAACGGAATTATTAAACCTAAACATGTTATCAAAGGATGGTGGAAGCAGATTATTAATGTACTTAAACATAATAACTGCTACTTGAGTAGTGTTCAGATCGAAATTTTTTAGTGTTTTAAGTTTATAGAATAAAGGATCAGTGTGAGCTAAGAAATGCGAACCTGTACAAATACGTATGGCTTTCTTTTGCAGTTTGAAAATAGAATTAATTTTTGTCGAACCACAATTTGCACATACACTATTACAATATGTTATATACGGGAGAACTAGCGAATTATATAGTAGGAATAAGGTTGCATGGGGTAGAAGAAACTTTAACTTGGAGATTATTCCAATACTTTTGGAAATGCACATTGTAACTTGGTGTAAATGATCATTCCAAGTCAAGGCTTCATCTATAAGGACACCCAAAAACTTGGAATTAGTTTTCTTCTCTAGTAGCATACCATCGATTTTAATATATACAGGTGTTTCTGTATTATGAGAATGATGTTTAAAATACATGAAATGAGTCTTTTTTGTATTAAGTGAAAGTTTATTGGATTTAAACCAATCGGATACTTTGTTAATTTCATAATTCAAGGTATTATTTAACATATTAAGATCTTTATGGGAATAAAAGATATTTGTATCATCGGCAAATAAGATAAAAGAAAGAAGGGGGGATGTATTGATAATATCATTTACATAAAGAAGAAATAACAGTGGACCTAAGATGGAGCCTTGAGGAACACCGCATTGAATTAAAAGAGGATCAGAATCGTAACTATTAAATGTAACATATTGTCTTCTGTTTGTTAAATAATCTTTAAACCATAAGAGTGGCTGACCCCGAATTCCATAATGACTGAGTTTAGAGAGTAGAATAGCGTGATTGAGCGTATCAAATGCTTTACTCAAGTCACAGAATATACCTATAACATGCTCTTTGTTAGCTATGGCACTTGTAATTTTGTCATAAATTTGAATTAATGCTAAGTCAGTTGAGTAATTTTTTCTGAAGCCATATTGATTTGAATTGAGTATTTTGTGTTTAGTGATAAATTTGTGTAGCCTATTATGAACGATCTTTTCTAAGACTTTGGATATACTTGGAAGTAGGGAAATTGGACGATAGTTACTTATTTCGTGAGGATCATCTTTTTTGAGAATGGGGTTGACTTTAGCTAGTTTTAATAGATCAGGGAAAACACCTTGCGATAACGAGTGATTAAATATGTGAGTTAAAGGCTTTGCAAGTGGATACATTAGTTCTTTTAGGAGAGACATACTTATTTTATCAAAACCGTGCGATTTTGAGTTGTTAAGAGATTAGGTAATGTTAGTAATTTCGCTAGGATTTGTCGGATTTAAAAAGAGAGACTCTTGGTTTTGATTGGAAAGATAGTCTTTAAAGTGAGCGTGAGTTCTATTAATTTTGCTGGCGAGTTCAGGGCCGATATTCGTAAAAAATGAGTTAAATGAATTTGCATGAAGACTAGGATCAGGTATTTTAGTGCCATTTAATGTGATATTATCCGTGGGTGGGGGATAATATCACATTAAATAGTAATGATGATATAACCATAATCATCATAATAATGTTAATAATAATGATAATAATAATAATAATAATAGTAATAATAATAATAATGATAATAATAATGGGTGGTAGTAGTAGAAGTAGTAGAAGTAGTATTAGTAGTAGTAGTGGTAGTACTACTAGTAGTAGTAGTAGTAGTAGTAGTAGTAATAGTAGTAGTAGTAACACCAACAACACAACAAAGTTTTAATAATTGAGGTAAAAATGCTGGCGGTTATGATGGTAATATGCTTTCTCCTCTGCCTTTTTTCAACAACAATCTTTTCATTTAACAGACAATAATCATACGAAACATATTAAGAAAGTGCATTGGCACGAAGGAAAACCACTCTCACTAAACTGAGCCTAAGACATCCTTTATTGACTCATTCTGTACAAGACCTCTCTAACGATACATGGGCGTGGCCAGATAGACGCGAATCTTCATTGCTTTCTTCCTTTAAAGGTTTACCTTCATTAGTGATAACATGTACTCCAGTTGCTTGGAAATTTCATGCAAATGCTTTGCTTTCTTATTTTCTTTTCAAACGGAGGAACATGAAGTTTGTATTCTAAAGTAGATAGCTCCATCGTAAGCAACCACAACATAAATCCATCTTAGAATTGAAATGTAAATATTATCTTAACATTTAGAAAGGTCTGCTAACTGTGATAATAATAAAACCGGAATGTAAATATTATCTTAACAATTATTTACAAAAGTCTGCTAACTGTGATGATAATAAAAGCAATATACAATTATTTGTTAATATATTGTACTTCGTGGTACTAACGAAAGACTACAATAATCATAATAATTGTGATAGTTTTTTTATATTCTGTCTCATAATCAAAAGTAAAGCGTCAAGGGCACCCCTTACTTAACATCCTGGATGCTCGGGAGAGAATACATAACTTAAATATGAAAACATAGATTCACACATGAAAAGGGTACATACATCTGCATGAGAAAAGATCTTATTTGTATCTTGTCCGTTCTATTTCTATCTATTCAACACAAATTAATTCCCCATCATCATACCGTACTTATAACCACATGTCCTATCTTCTTGTAATTTATTCATTATCCAATGTACATGATTATTGCAGTTTCATTAATGTTACTTAATTATTGTATTTTCATTTTCATTTTTTATTATCATGTTATTGTTTTACATTGCTAGTTAAGTAATTCGTCCAAATGAAGCGCAATGTTCATTTCACGGTTCTTGTTAATCCTTATTACATATTCAGTTTAACCGTAATTTCCATTGCATTTGTTTTGTAAAGCGCTAAGAAATTATCTGTATACCAGCGCTATATAAATCTTAGATATTATATTATTATTATTATTTTTTATAAGGGATGCTGCTTTATACCGTTACATGTGCAGGTTTTATTATGTATTTCATAGTGAGAATACATTACGCCCATGGAGAAATATAGGCCACTTTTACTTTAATTCATAACCATACCTGGTTGTCATTGGAAGGAAGTTTGCACTGATTTTGTACAATGTAAGAAACTCGCTGGTAATAATAAAAACATCAATACGGTCCACCGAATCTTTCCACCTATTCAAACTCAACGGATGATTATGAATTGGCTAACATTTGACTTTGAAATTTTGGCCATCCATCAAGAGATTACATATTATTGGGCCAAGTCCCCTGCACTTTTAAGTCCGGTCAAAAGATTTTCATGTTCATGGTCGCATTTCGCTAAATCTGATCAACTGTAATCACGAAGCTATCGGGGAAAAGATATAAATGTAATTTTTGTTAAGTACCCGGTGTGCCTGGGCAATGACTCGCATGGGTGAAGGGGCAAAATAATTATATGGATATGATGTTTAAAGGGGTATTTATTTGTTGGTCACACAGATTCCACGAAAGGAGCTGTAACACCTTAAAGGGATCCGGTAACTTTGTCTTAGATCCTTTAGAAATAATCCTTGATTTAGCTCATGCTGCAATGATAATTATAAACCTTTAGGTCAGTCAGGAACTCCATGACTTTTACAAGCCGATCGCCTGTCTGATTATCGAGATATTAATGATTGGAATTACAGTCTATTGGGCAAAACGAGTATGGTAAAACCGGTCACTCAAAGAGTTTTACTTTTTTGAGGCACTTCTTGGTCATTTTGAAGCGTGATTTTTGAAGGGCTTCAATATTACACCATTTCACAGACACTGGTAACATGTAGGACCGTGTATCTCAGATTTAACATTGTTAAACGATCCCTTTAATGCGATTTTGAAAAGAATGCTGGCATTGATATTTTTAAATAATTATATAATTATTAATATATTTTATTTATAGTTGTTATTATTATTTTTTATTATTATTATTATTATTATTATTATTATTATTATTATTATTATTATTATTATTATTATTATTATCATTATCATCATTATCATTATTATTATATTCATCAATATTGTCATCATCATGATCTTTAATATCACCATCCTCATCGTTTAGAGGGCTGAACAGGGTGCTCGAATTAATTTAGTTTGCTCATGCATTTCATATATTTTTGTATTTCATAGTAAACCAAATAAATAACTCTTTAGTAATACGCTATATTTACTGGGTTGGGGGTAAATAGACATTTAAGTATTGTACAACGATGCTCAAACATCAATGATTTTAATTGTCTTTTTCAACCACGTGATTAGGAAAATGATATTGTGCGAACATCATTCAGTGATTCTCGTGATATTCTAAATTTAAAACCAGGATTATAACATTATCCGCGCTGTAATTGTATTTTGTCTCTCAATTCAGAATGCTTTTATACAGTTGTTGAATGAGGTACACGTGCCAAACGGGTATCAATTAATTATCGTATGATTGTGATTGCTGACAATGAAGCACTGCTTTCATTGTTCATATTGCGTTTCAAACTGGAGAGATATTAATATCGTTATAATTATTATTATTATTATCATTATTATTATTGTTGTTATCATTATTATTATTGTTGTTATCATTATTATTATTGTTGTTATCATTATTATTATTGTTGTTATCATTATTATAAATATAATAACTATCATAATTACTGCATACGTTAGGTGTATGTAATAATCATATACATACATATATACATATATTGACTCAAGTTTAATATGGCTGATTACAATAATTGACATTATTAATTTTGTCATGTGCAGTCATTGCTGGATATTTAGAAACAAGACCCTGAAAACTCCTTTCTATCAGAACATGGCCCGAATCCAAAAACAAATTACCATTTCCAATGGTTGATTCCTTCTCATGTTAACAATCATGATTGCTTTTTTTTTCGTGCAGAGAAGAGGAGAAAATTATGTTAAAACCGAAAAGGGCAAATTTAAGCGCCTTCTTTGAATTATTGAGATATCGCGTATTTAAAAATCATATTGATACCTTTTTTTCATGTAAGAACTTAAAATATGATGTGGAATCGAGACAAAGATTTTGAATAGATAAGGTTAAAAAGAATGGAGGTGATAATTTAGCAGTATTTCCGCTTTGATTAGGTTAATAATAGTCTTCCCTTTCAAACATTCATTGTCTTCTTAAAACGATTGAGAAATGGCACATATTTACACCTTAAAATTATATAAAATTGACTCAGCAAAAGTTTAATTGATAGGGCCTCGTGTATTTGTAGATGCATTTCTCCACAATAATCACCCCTTTCAATCCAAGCTTTTTTTAGATGTATAATGGCAGCATGTTAAAAAAAAAAAAAAAAAAAAAAAAAAAAAATCATACGGAAGTGAATATTGCAGTCACCATTTTGAATGGTTAAGGGGTGATGTGGTACCAAATTTGCCGTAAAATCGACTGAAAAAAGCTGTTATTGATTTCACATTTTTAGATAGCTTATAAAGAAGAACAAAAGGTTGAGGTGTGCCACCCCCATCTCCCGTCCAGTAACGCCCCTAATTGCAATCACAGCAATTGGTCCCTTCCTAATAACGGATTACGCATACTGTTACAAACTATCAAACAATCACAAAATAGAGCACCTGTCATCGTCAACAAAATAGATGTTTGGTAAGTTTAAAAAAAAAAGAATATAGGGGAAATTGTTTTTTTTAGAATAAAAGACTCACAATAGGAAGTACTTTAAGAGGGAAACATGTAGGGAAAGGCTCATGTCAATGTCATGATGTAGGAGAAAATAGATCTTTAGGGGGCACGTTGGCCTTAGAAGCCTTGAAAGTGGCACTTTCTTTATCATAAGAGAGGTGCTCTGTCATCTCGAAATTTGAACTGTAGATGACATGACTAAGGGTGCGATGGTAAAAATATAGGTACTATAATTATTTATCAAAATAGATTAATAATGGGTGGTTTTTTCTGTCGTGGGACAGAAGTGTACATTGCATTGGCTTTGAAAATATCGATATCTGCCATTTAAGACCCGGTACGGTAAATAATTAGCTTATAATTATACAACGTTATAGATTGAATGGGCAGGTCACATTGGAAATCTCACCCCAATTTTAGTCCCAGTCTACCCCTGCTCCCGTTGCGTCCATAGCGGAATAAATTCCATTGTGAATGAGGCGAAATGGTAGAGCAATGGTCTCGTAACTAGGAGGACCAAGGTTCGATACCAAGTGGATTCGCTAGTACCCTTCAGTGAGGCATTAATCCTCATTCCCCCAAGTCCTTTCCATAGGACCTTGCCGTCGGTCTCGTGGTTGGTTACATACAAGCATACAAATGCTTTCTTAGCAGTCAGGTAAAGACTATACATTCGCGACGAGATATTACCAAAAATGTTGCTTGATGCAAACAAAATTAATTAGATAAATGATATTTCTTTCTTCCATGACTTTTGTAAAAGGAAATGTGATACAATATCACATGCAGGCCTTGAGATGTTATTGGGTGAACATGATTCATGTTAATCTTACTTGAACGTGAAAACACAGGCATGGATTCACATCTCAAGAACATGCTCGTTAGTAAAGTGACATAGATGCGCGCATGATCTTCCTTTAGGCAGTGAGTGGGTGAGGAAGCTTAGGGAGAGAGAATAAGAGAGCGTGAGGTAGAGTGAGAAGGAGAGAGAAAAGAAGAGTAAAAGAAAGAAAGAGAGACAGGGGGAATCAAAGTGTAGCTTATGCCGCATTTCTCTTGCACCTTCCCTTCTCCTTTTCCTCTTAATCTTCCCGCCTCATTCTCTTCATGGAACTCTCACTCTTTCCTCTCTCGGGTACCTCAGAAAGTGAAGCTCCTGTGAGTTAGTCAGAAGCTTGATTGTACTTTGATGCCCCCCCCCCCTCCCCCTCTACATATCTCCTTGCACGTAGCCCCATCTCCCCCTCCCCCGCCCATCTTTAACAATCTCAGTATAGCTACTTTAATATCCGATGTCATCTCAGTGATCCGACACTTGCCCATACCTTCATTTCGTCAAAGTAAAGATGAGTTAGGACTCATTTCTCCTTTGGGTTTTAGGTTAGGGTAGGTTAGGTTAGAGTATGGAGTTGGGTTCAGGTTGATGAATCTGATAAGTGTCTGAGGTTGACCGACAAGAATCGTCAACAGAACTTTATATCAGACAATCGTCATTTCTCCTGGACTTGAGACGTCGTGAAACAGACTAATCAATCACCGGATAAACATGTCCCTAATCCCTTTGAAAACACTGAGAACAATATGGGAAACAATGCACCATCAAGACGTGTGCATAGTCAGTATGGCGTTGTATTGCATTTTTTAAATCTGGACGTTACTACAAACCGGACACAGTCTGTATATTCGCATACTTGGCAATAATCTGTCTCAATACGGGCTTATTGTTTCGACTGGAGCTATACATTCCCGTATTCTAGCACCATTGGAGGATATCTGAACCAATTCTACATGACAGACTCCGGGAAACTTAATTACAGCGGACTTAATTCATTACATTTTGGTGTCCGAAATGTCTCAAGAATGAACTGCTTTAGATCAACGACTCTAGTCATACAAAGTGAGGTTTATCTCTCTCTCTCTCTCTCTCTCTCTCTCTCCCGCTCTCTCTTTCTCCCCTCTCTTTCTCTCTCTCTCTCTTTCTATTTCTCTCTCTCTCTCTCTCCAGCTCTCTCGCTTGTTCGTTCTACTTCCTCTCTCATCTAGACATGAAGCATATGTTTTTAGAGTGTAATTATAATTACCACATGTAGTGCCAATTAACAAGTAATAAGCATATGGTGTTCGTACTAACAATTTGTTCACATATTTAACATAATATGAAACACACCTAACCCCCCCCCCCCCGCCCAAAGGTTAATATCTTATTGGAAACACCCTGGTGGGGAAGCCCCCTCGAGCGCAACCAGTGTTGGTTGTCGGTAAACAAGAAATGTTTCATTATGTAGGCGGAACATATCCATCCAGGACACTTCCGACTCTTGATTATAGCGGCTAATCTGCATCTGGGACATTTTACAGTATAACGGCAGGTCATCCTGGAAATGAAGAATGCTGTACTACTAGCAGCGGCTTAGCTACGAGGAGGTACGGGTATGGGACACGCCCCTGAATGGGGAGGGGGGATCCCCCTAAAATACAATGGGTTGCATTCGCATTTAATTCATCTAGTGAGACCGGTGCCGCCGCTCCTTTGCATTATGCCAGTGCCCCCTCAATAACAGGACCCAAGCTACGTCGCTGAGCATTACCATAGCCAGGCTTGTCATGTCATGTTTGTTGGTGTGTGTGTGTGTGTAGGGGGGGAGCCTTGGAAAATGTTTCTAGAAACACAAGAAAGAAACATATTTTCAAAGTCCTGACATGTTTACAATTTTTTTTAAATGTTACGGGACAGGCGGGCGGCAAGAACAAAAGTTTTTTCCTTATCAACATTTATTGCGATTGATTTCTTTCTTCAAAAGAAAGTTTACACAACACGTCTAAGCACAATAACTCGTATCGTATGATAGCAAAACCCTTATTTATGAGATTAGAGCTAATTGCTAATATAGCATGCAGTCCTCACTCTAATGAGCAACTTGGCTGAGGTAAATCACCGCAATCATAAACATATGTCGCGTTTCGATGAGATAGAAATTAGCTAGCATCGACGATTTTTTTTCTTCAACAGAGAAAGTATTATGAACGGTAAATATGCATGGCACGTTCAAAACTAGTTGTCTTACATCAGATCGTTTGGAAAATGCATGAGAGATCTTAAAAGCTTGCCAATAGATTTTTGAAGTAATAATTCCCTTTCTGGAATTATATAAATTGATAACAACACCTTTTTAACAACATAATGAAAAGCGGCTTTGTGAGTATAGCGGCCTTTAACTTCTCCACACGCCTTTCATGTTGCAAAGTAATTATCTCCATGCATTACAAGTTCGCGGTCTAATAATGACTTAATGACCTTTTAAGTTGCTGAAAAAGTGCCAACATTTACGCGAGCGTTACAACTTTTCATTGAGAACAGTTTCAGTACAGCATCATGTGAAAGGGATGGCCTTCAAATTGAATCTGTTGTTGCCAGAGTTTTTTTGTGATAACAAGTGTTTTCTATTTGGAAATGCTGAGAAGTAATGCATTATTGACTGTTAGTGTTAAAATGAGTCATTGAAACGTCGAATATTTTTCATGTTTAGGTTGCATGAACAATACCTCTTTCCTTCTATTTCTTCCTCTATAGGAGCGTTGACGAAATGCAGTAAAGCAACAAACATGATACAAAAACGGAGGGAATTTCCTTCTTAACACAGTTATTACGATAACTTTTTGGTTGAATTTTACAATGCATCAATTTTTAAGCAGATGTATGCAAGGCTTTAAATACAGTTTAACTTTCACAACGTAACAAAAGTAAAAAGAAATTCAAAAAATGTTGTACTATGTTTTGGGGGTATATGGTGGCATCAGACCGCGCGATCCGACATTTTAAAATTACTTGGCCCCAAATACCTCAAATTTCGCCCTTCTATACATGTTCTCCTCAGTATTTTATCTTTTGTTCTTTCTCCCCCGCTCTACTTTCCAAGTATCCGTCTTTATTTCCTTCCATACATCTTTTTATTCTTATTATACAGGTCTTTTTCCTCTTCCCCTCCCTCTTTTTCCCCTTCTTTTTTCTCCTTTTCCCTCTGAATTAAAACAAATAATCTCAATAACTCTTAATATTTTCCTCCTTTTTCTGTTCTTCTTCGTCTTCGTCTCCTTCTTTTTCTTCTTCTCCTCCTGCTTTTCCTTCTTCTCTCTCTCTATTTTCCATGTCCCGTGTCCTCAACCTCTTATAATCACCCTCTTTATTTTAATCCTCTAATATTAATCACATCCGCTGCAGAAAACATCGTGATATTGATCTAAGTGTTGCCTGCATGCCGCACGTACATCTATATGCATGCATGGACCTCCTTCTATCTACATGGACCTCCTTACATAATTATTTTTGTCCATTAAAAGTTGACCTACTTATAGCATTCTTAATATACACACTCATATATATATATATATATATATATATATACATACATACATAAGGCATTACTAAACTTCAAGTATCCGTTTTGCCTGCTTAGCAAGAACTATCATTGTAACAATTCCAAATTGTATATACCCTTTTAGGCAAATTCCTGATACGTGCATTAACTGGTACTGCATTGACAATTGCAATAAGGCAATCCATTGAGTTCCGTCTAATTTCTAGCATAGTAATGTTGACATGCACCTTTAAATGTTATTGGCACGCTTATCTGTGAATGCTTGCAATTAAGCACAGCATAATGATGCTTTCAGTGCCAACTTTATCTATTCACAACCTCAATCAAACACAGAATACATGAGATGTAGAATGCTAGATTTGTTAATGATGAAGAACAATAAGAGTTTTCCTTTGCCAATTAAACCGCCAGTAATGTGTGTGTATGGGGGGGGGGGGGTATACAGAGAGCATGGAAAGAGCATGGCATACGGACAAGGTCCCATAAAAAATATGAACACAATAGATGTACTTCAAATACAGAGATCATGGCCATACTATGCTGTTCTCCATAATGTTAGAATAATTTGTCTTACCTCTTTTCATGAAAATAATCATTAGTTACTGCCATATTACACAGTTGCCCTTAAATTAGGAATATTTATTCTCCTCTCTTTTCATGGAAGCAATCATCAACTACAGCCATACTAAACCGTTCCAGTAGGAATGATTTCCCTTTATACCTCTTTTAAGGGGGTGATATGATTCCTTTTAGATAAAGTGTATATCTTCTCAGAACTTAAAGATAAACTTGAGTTCTGGAAATGCGATTGCATTGTGAAAGAAAAGGTGTGGAATGGATCAGAAACAGTTGATCATCTAGCATGTAAGTATTGGTTTGCACTGCAAGATTCTGGAGTCATCAAAATCAAAATAAATTTGGCCGAGTCTTGGTAAAGTAACAAGCACTGTACACAGAAAGTTATATATGGGACAACACACATGGTGCCGGGATAGTACTACCTTGATTTCCTTGTCTTTCTATGCTCATTACTCAGCCAGTATACATTTTCTTCCAAAATTGTTTGGCACATGTCATTTATTTTTAATCTTGAACATTCAGTGTAAGTTTCGTTTGATTCTGTGAGAATTAATTTTCTTGTTTTTTACCAGAACTGGATTTTATCTTTAAGTGATCAATCTGTATTCATCACTAAAGTTCTGAGAAGATATAAACTTTATCAAGAATAAATCATATTGTTACAATCATTTCATGAAAAGTGGTAAGAAAAACATAGTCCGCCTTTATGGGCAACATTGAACCACTATAAATTATACAAAATACTGTATTATCATTGACAATGCCCTAACATATCAAAATTATTCTAGGAATCACGGATTATGTCATCTCTGTATAAAAAAAGGACTATGGATTGTCTATATTTTTTTTTACAAACGTAGCCCCAAAGTGTTAAACAGAACCTTGAAAGAGAACTTAGATAACTGGTCAGTGGTCATTGGATGCAACTATGCATTCCATTTCGAATGCTCATGCCATTTAAAAGTAGGCTTAGGAATGAATATTTAATTTGAAATGCCTTCCTTATGATATGACAATAGTTACAGTTCCTACGTCATGGTACTTATTCATCGGAAGCAGACGAGAAAAAAGGGATCTATAAAAGAAAGAACCAGGTTGCATAAAATAGATGGAACAGCATGGAACGTCTTCGACCAGGGGCAATAATAGCTACAACATGAAGAATATACATAGAAAGAAACGTCGATTGCAATTATAATCAGAATAGTGATATATTTGATAATAAATCTAGGAACTTCCATTTGCAAGTTGTACAAGGATCTATATGACTTTGATCAATATCTTCTGTAAGTATAGAATTAACCTGATTTAGCACGTTTAGCAATTAACATGGCACTATCAAATCTACATGGTTTGGGTGGAATCCCATTTTTCCGGATTCAGAAGTTTATGAAGTCGGTATTATTACCGTGGACCCCTATCGATGCACGTTACGTTGAAGGCTGTCTTAAAACCAAAAAGAAATTACTTTTACGCGATAATGCTCTGGTAGTTGTAGCACGTACATGGCATAAAATGTTCTTAAATAATTAAAAGATATCCCCCAAAATGGTTTCTTCAGTTTTGGAGCTAAGGGGAAAAACCTCAGAGTATCAATTTGTTATCAAGGGCTGGTAAATGAATAACTAGTAAAAAATATTATTGCTTATGCATACCAAAATGTTCGCTTGAATATTGCTTCCTTTCAAATTTGCCATTTGAGTTAACTCTACGCTCAGAAATTGTAAAAATATTCCACACTTCCTACATCAAAACAAATCTTATTGGAATAATATCCACAAACGTATTTTCGTAAAGGCCTTTACTAATTTGAATGTTGGATTCAAACAAATTGATTCATAAATGCATGGTTATTAGATTCGAGTCTTTAATATTTTTAGCAGTTAAAGAAGACTGTGTGATGTAATACTTGTATTGATGAAAATGTTCTTGAAAGTCGCTATAGTTAATCCCATTCCGAAATTATGATCACGGCAAATCGCCGCTGAATGATTTAGCTATATGTAACACGACTCCTCCTAATAGATATGATATAACAATTTAAAGTACATAGGCATATTATAAGGTAACAATGCAATACAGTCTATGATGTCTTTGAGTGATAGTGTACAAAAACGAATTTTCAGATATTAAAATTATGATACATTGGCATAAATCTTCAACAAAAACGTGATTCTTATCTTATCTAATCTAAGTTGCAATACTCGATAAGGCAAGGTAGTTGTATTATAATCCGTTGTTGTTGTTGTTTTTATTTCTGAAATCAGATAAAAAATATTATACATATTAAAATATACAAAGTAAAATATTTATACATGTACAAAAATCGGTGGATAGCCCAATTCAGCAGTGTTTATAGAACACTACTGTTCTTCCTTGGGGTCCTTATACAGCGCGATGCCTCCTTTCTTCAAGCCCATTTTAACATTAACATAACATTCCGCCTTTAATTAACGCACACGAGCATTTCTGTTTCCAATGATACATTTTTATCTACTCATACTCAGTCATCCCGGGTTCTTCCATCATTACAAGCTCTGGCAAATCTTATGAAGGCGGATTTTAAACCTCGATTTCAAAACAGTCGCGTCATTCCTCTTGTGTTTCTCCATTCTCCAGCAATCCGGCTCTCATCCATTTTTAATCTGAGTTTTCATCAACCAACGAAGCAAGATTACGTGAAAAGATTTCAGATGTCTGTCTTTGTTTAAAACACAAATCCTTCAAAGGCATTTAAGATAAGATCATGCTGAACACAGATTTTTAACTCTTCTGAAGTATTATCGGTTCATTTTGATATTCACTCATGTCACATAATCCTGTCTCATGCAGCTTTTATCAGTGGAATTGTTACATACTAAACTTTTGAATAAAATCCTTAACAAAAACTCCTCAAAATTTGACAGCCAACTGTTAATCGAATGACATAAGAAAATTATATTATTTTTAAAATCTGCAGGTTCATTAAGTGAGGAAGGTTATTACTGAATCCGTATCAGATATTATTGTACAGGCAAATCACTTTTTGTTATCACTTAAAAAGTATTCAAGTATGTCAAAATTGATTTGTCCGATTTACGTTTCTTGGGAAAGTGATGTACTGTAGCTTACATCTAAAAGTATTCAAAAATTGAAGACCCTAATTCAACCAGTTCACCTTTGACCTTTCATTGTTGAGTTACAAAGAACAACCCCTTTAACCCATCAAATTTAAAAGGGGTAAGAATAATTTAGTTGTTAATTGTATATTTTAAAAATATATCAAGGAATTCCTAGTGAATTTGCAAAATGTGCATGATATGCTATTTACCTATATTTCAATATTAATCGTCGTTTATATATATATATATACAACTCTTACCAATAAAGCTGAACCTTTCAAACCTCTATATCTACATTTGCTCCTACAGTTGAGCACTGTCAGAAATTGCTGTTTTTACTAAACTTGCTTATATATTTAGGGTGTCCCCTTTGTCAAAGACATTACTTGAGAAGTGATTTCTTCTTTGAACCAACATGCTCAGTTTTCTTGATGTTATGACTGGCATATCTTGATATGGTAGGATAGCCTATAATCAATGACGACTAAGGCCCGGTGCACACTCACACTCTGACTACGCTCCGATTTGGGAAGAATTTGCAATATCATCTGATATGAAAATTAAAACTTGTAAAATCTTGCTGATCGAGGATCTCAATTGTCACATGATTAGTAAATTCTATCTTTCAATTGATGAGGAAGAGCTAGATCAGATCAGAATCATATAGTGACGTCAGACAATGCAGTAGTCACTATGAACATGATGGACAAAGAAAGAGGACAAAATATACAGTTCCTAAGGTAGACAAAGGAACATCCCTTCACTGCTATGATGTAAACATGAGTAAAACAGGTGAATATGCATGTGACACCTGTTCTACACATTTTTACCTAACAGCAGTGAAGGGATGCTCCTTTGTCTACATGAGGAACTGTATATTTTGTCCTCTTTCTTTGTCCGTCATGTTCATAGTGAGTGTGATTGTCTACGGGTCGATGCCAATTCGGCTTTTATTCTGAATAGAAGACTTAAATGCACTTAAATTCCCGATGGTTAGTATTGTTATTGTTATCGTTAATCAAGTAAACGACGATTGTTTTACAATTCCATGTTTGATATAATTACAATTTCTCCAAAAATCGGATCGCAAGAGGATTGTATAGTGTGTGCTGGATAGGGTTGTATAATTGGTTGGCTGGCAAAATTGATTTAACGTTTCTATATTATCAAAGGGTGCCTGGAGGAAAAACCACTCCGGTGTGGCTTTCTATTAAAACTCCAATTCGCAAAAGTGTTTGCTTTTGGACATTTATGAGTTCGAAGCAAGGTTTTAGAACGAAACAAACAAATCTCCCTAAGTCGGAGGAACCGGTTCACTAAGTAGATTGTTTTAATTAACGGGGAACAATTGAGTTTCCTGGATTGTTTGGGAACCGGAAGTGTGTCACGCAATTCCCCGGTTTTTCAAGACAGGGGCCCATTTCCATTTTTCGTTCTTTCATCTACTTGATAACGAGGAGCGCTATACGCATAAAACAACAATTATATCGATAATCATAGTCTATTCTATAACACTATGAGAAGTCATATCATAACAAACAAATACGAAATTATTATTCTTTCATTTCAAGTAAACCTTCCCCCCCCCCCAATGTTTCTTATGTTCAAACGTATACTTCTCGAGAAAAAAACCGCTTGTGATGCGAGAGCCGTAAACAAACAAAACAACAAATATGTCAATATGTTAAAAAAAAATTATTATCAAGGGCAAAAAACAATGAATAACAAAATTTGATGTACAGAACCAAAAAAAAATTCATCTAGACTTAACAAAGAAATATTAATCCACACGCACCACGTCTCATACTTTAAATTAAAATGCTTTTTTGTACTCCACAAACTTAGATAATCATGTTTAATCAATATGTTAAAATGTCTTAGAGTGAAAGAGTGTCGCGATTGTAATTTTTTAAATCCTAAAACTAGTATTTTTTCAAACTACGAGGCAAGAACAAGGACAGCCCGAGAGAGGGGCAAGAGAGGCGAGTGGGATGTTGTAAGGTGGATGTTAAATGTAACCCTTGATTTCAATTACTTATTTTGTCCATAGAGAATTCGGGCTCACCCTCGCAAAATAATGATTCATCTTGTTTCATGACTGATCATAATTTAATCTCCTCCCTGGAGATATGTTAAACGGTAGATGTTCCCCTCTAGGGGCTTGGCGCTTCTTGATAGCTAAGTCCCCCGCGAAACCGACATCAAAACGACCGATTTGGGCGACACTGAGGGTAAGTATATTGTAGAGGTGTTGTTGCATGATTCTCAATCCTAGGGTTGAGGGTTCGAATACCGGCCTGGTACCAATGGCCTGTGGTTAGATATTAATCGACATGAATTTGTCACCCTCCACTCAGGTCTAAACGGGTTTTAAGTGGCAATTACTCTGTTATTAAAGAATAGCATTTCCCCGGGTTAACAAATCATTGTTATTTCTTTTTTAGTTATTATTATCATCAGTAGTTGTATAGTAGTAGTGATATATGCATGGAGAAGAAAAAAAGGAATAATATATTTTTTTCAGAAATACAAGTTATTTTTAAAGAGAAATTCAGGTAGGCCTACTTTCCATACTGCGTCATTCTACGACTCTGTGTCCAATCTCTCTCTCTCTCTCTCTCTCTCTCCCTCATTCCTTGCATATATCCCAATATCCTTTTTTATATCATGAAATAATTTGTGAGGACACCAGACACCAAATGTTTCAAATTCCATGGCAACATGATTAAGAGATGATATCTAATTTCACCATAACATTCCTAGCAGCATAATTGTTTCAACTGCTTGTCTACACTTAATGCTATCATGACATGCGTTCATACCCGAATATATACACACATACTATAGAGAACTGGAATGGAAGTAACTCTAGAAACTCATACCGATATATTTTGCTAGAATACTCCCCAGAGAGGGAAGAGTGTGCACTATCATGTGCAGATTGGCGATTATTTCCAATGACTTGGGTCCGGGGTAATAACAATTACAACGTAAGGCGCTTAGAATCCTAGTATGAAATGGCTATACATATGTCATTGTTCATTTAGAGTAACAAACTCTGGACCCTCATGTACTACGTTGTATAACGTAATTGTTTTTATTCCCTTCAACATTCAAGTATTTTGCAGGGAATTTTAAGTAGAATAAATCTGTACACTTTTTCAATGTTTCTAACTTTGATTAAGGCTATTGTTTAAAGATTTTAACATTTTTTTAGTAAAGAATTTGCTCCGTCAATTTTTTTTTATATGCATAGCTTAACAAGTAAATTCATTGTTTGAGCAAAATAAAGAGCTTTTAACTTTTTGGACAGCGTCGATTGGTGTCAAATTTTATATTGAAAACTAGCTTTGCAATGAAACAGTCATAACAAAGAAATAAGAGCACGCTTAAAATTCACAATGAATTTTAAAATCAACATCTTAGTATGCAAGATCAGTTATTTATCAGGCGAAACTAGTAAGCAAACAAGTCGTTTTTATACAACTGTACACAGTGCGTTAATAATCAGTTATAATCAATTATTTTACTATCATCTTTAAAAACTAAGATAAAGGACAGCTGTTACATCACTTTCATCCCGACAACAAAAATTAGTTATTAAGGATTAATAATTTTGTCGCAATTGAAAATGCTATACTTACAATAAATATCATCGGAAGATCACAAGTACTGGTAGAAGTTGCAGAGAATTTAATAAATAGTTAAATAAATAAGTCCATATCTTTTGCAGCAAGGTTGAATGACGATATTTGGCATTAAACTGGCTGATTTGTCCATGTTCTTTTAAAAACATCTGCTCACCACGCTCCGTCCATGCGATAAACCAATTAATTATTGCATGCCATATCGCAACAAGATATTGTCCACCAAAGGCACTGTGCCGCATAAAGATGCACCGGCAATTCGTTAGCTAACCGTACTGTTTGTACATGCAAGCCAGGACTAATCCCATGAGTCAGCCACCAACAGATCAACACTTTAAAAAGACCGGCTTGCTAGCAAATCTTTTCACAATCTGTTGTGCACGATTTTCTTCTGTCTTAGACGAAGAGGGAGACAGACAGAGACCAATGGTGGAACGTACGGATCCATTAGAAGCTAAAATAAACGCCGCTAAAATAATTCATGAGCCCCTTATGCATTCTGCATTCTGTAAGATGCTCCCTATGCAAGGTGTACATTATAATAAGTTTATTACTTTATACAAAAACAATTCGCGTATCAGCGTAATGAGAGAGGTCGAATCCCCGAATATAAGTAATTATGGTAATTTATTTATCAAGTTGCGCGTTAGTGAGGCAAGTGATTCAGCGAATCAGCGTGGCTCATTCTAATGCGATAGCGTGAGGTAAAATACAACAGTCAACACAATTAAACATAACGGCAACCATCGGGAAGGAAGGACTTGAAAACTGCATTTAATAATAAATAATGATATTTCTTAAAGGTAGCCTATAGACCAGTTCTGGTTATGCGATTGCATTGTGAAAGAATTGATCAGAAAAGGTTGATCATTTAGAATACAAGTATTGGTGTGTACTGCAAGGTTCTAGAATCATCAAAATGATAAGAAATTTGGCCCGGTCTTGGTAAAATTACAAGCACTGTACACAGAAAGATGTATATGGGACTACGCGATATCTATCCAATCCGGACAGATATAATAATTTACCAAATATATCAATTAGTAGGCGGTTTCCCGGCAAAATTTGTATCATCACGTATTAGTCATAACACATTTTTTCACATGATTGGTAATAAGAGCTTCCATTTCATTTTTCGAGAGAGGGGCGTTTCCAAAACTGGTCTATACCTCCAATGTCTCTTATTCCCTTGTAGTATAGCAATAACTGGATATGTTTTTTGTTTTTGTTAATTAAACACATTTGTTGTATATAGGTGTATTGACAATCAACAATGTTTTCTTCTTCTGGTAGATTTTACTCTGTGAATATAAATATGCATCTAGCAGCTTACTCTAAAGTATACTTCGTTAATACAAATTTTAACGTAGGATTCGTTTTCCTGCAAGATAAACAAAATCAATACATGTGAAGCGTATATAGCGCGTACTATGTTGTAATTTCTATGATAAAATTGTATAATTACATTGTAAAGTTACTTAAATGATTCTAGATCTAGAAAAGAAAAGATTCATTTAATATGACAATACTTACGATAACGTAATTAAATAAGTAAAGAAAATATCATAAACACATTGTATGAAATAGGTTAAAAATTGAGAAAGTAAAATGTAATAACAAAGGTAACTTCATGAATGACATAATGTTACCTGGAACTTAATTACAAACGAGAAGAAACTTAAGATGTACTTTTCCAGAGCTTAAAATCATTGCTGGATGGTGTGTCTCGGAGAAAAAGCACTTTGCATGATAAAGGTGTACGTTGCTGAAGGCACGCTCCCCCAAGTGTCTGGGCCTGACTCTGAGAGTTTGGAGGAGATTTATAGCGGTGGACCGTATAGGTTCCTAGCTGGGATATATAATTTAATGATGTCCCATGTAAGTGCGAGGGGGCAGTACTGTTAAGTACCTGTTACTGTATTTAAAATGGTCGATGATATTACAGAGGATCGGATATGTAAGAGTGATGTCGTCGTAATAAAACAGGTCTTTATGTTCTCAGCATCGGTCAGAACTCCATTCTATATGACTTTTAGAATTTGAATTTTATCCTTTTGTTGCAAAACATTCAGGATTACTTATATTTCTAATTTGCTGTTGGTTGTTCGGAATTGAATTACTGAATGTGTTACATCTAAACGAGACAATCCAATGTGATGATTCTGCATTATATTTAGAAACCAAATAATGTTGTGTAGTTGCAAGAAGGTTAGCAAAAAAGAACGATTTCTAAGCAGTATAGTGTTTCGTATGTTCATGGATTAAAAGCTGGATAATAAATTCGATGAACTTATAATGTCTTCCTAATAACGTTTATGTGAAGTTTAGATTTTAGAAAAAACAATCTTGATAAATACAAAATGGCGATAGAGTGAGTTTGGTTAATGCTCATTAATGGACTCTGATTATCGACATCATATCAGTTGGGATTTATTCTTTACGTATTTAGGCAAACAGAACAAATCTAAATATTGTTAAACCGTCAAAGTAATGGGATTTCAATCCTTTCCCCTGAATCTGCTATAGTGTGTTTGTTTGTTTGTTTATTTCTGAATACAAAGACACCATGCATTCAGTAAAATTTTAACAAATAGAATTATGAATTACGAGATAAAATAAATGGCCGGATAGCCCATATTCAGCGGTATCACTATTTTACCGCTGGTCTTCCATGGGGACCAGAAATGGTACAGTAAAACAATACAATATACATTAACAAACGACAAAGAAAAATGGCAAAACATAAATTTCCAAGCAAAATATAGTAAGAAATAAAATATCCAGGATAGACAGTACAGAGAAAAGAAACTAGTATTTATAGTAACAGAATTGTGTGAAGTAAACAACAAATAAATGCGAGTTATCGACATGCTCTATACGGTCAAGGTGTCAATATAAGGTTCATAATATAGCTACAACAAAAACAAACAACAACAAAACAAAAAAAATCACGATGATCTAGGTTCCTATAGGCTTTCTGTCAAATGTGAATAGTTCACGAATAATGGGATACATTTTTTTTTAACAATTGGCCCTCCCCCCCCCCCAAAAAAAAAAAAAAAAAACGAAAAAAAAAACACAAACAAACAAAACAAAACAAATGAGGACATAAACAGCCCTAACAAATGAGTTTTTCGCTGAGCTGCAAACATGCAAAAATGACATTCATTATTTCTCCGCATTGGTACCAAATAGAAACGAAATGAGAAATAATAAACGCTATGGCGACCATAAGTGAAATTAATCGTGCAAGACATAAACATATTATCATTGTTCATTTAATTAGCCATGGCATGAAAACCTCTCGAACTTAATTCTACTACGATTAGGATACGTAGGTGATCATGAACGGCTGAATGCAGTGTTAAGAAAGAGCAAGCAAATAATAATGTAGGCATAGTGACGTGTATCAATTATTCAAAAACTTTTTCCTTCATTCGAGGCCAACATGCAATGCTAAAATGCAACAAACAAAAGATGAGGAAAAAACTGTAAAGAAAATGGCCTTCATAATTGACAAGGTCACTATATCATTCAACAAAGGATTAACATGACAATGATGAAGCTCAAGTCAAGGGCGAGCTAATACTAATATAAAATATCACACTTTTCATATAGGAATATACATGCAATTGAACTGAGAAAAAAGAAAGAAAAAAGAAAATGTCCTCTAATAAAAAGAAAACCAACGAGAAGAAGAAGAAGAAGAAGAAGAAAAAGAAGAAGAAGACCAAAGGTATAAAAAAGAGACAAAAAGGTAGAATAAAATATGACAAGATAATGAAAGATAGTACATAGATGAAGAATAAACGACCAAATGTGAAGGTAGTAGAGCATGAAGATGGGAGGTAGATAGCGAGAGGGATTCGAAAGAGGGAGGAAGGGATTCGTAGGTGGAAGAGAAATAGAGACACGACGACAGACATGAAGAGAGAGGAGAAACAGAAAAAAGAGAGGCAGAGGTAAAGAGGAACATATGGACAGAGACAATGAGACAGAGAGAGAAAAAGAGGGAGAGAGTACCTTAATAAAAACATAATGTTAACTGGAACTCAGTTACAAAAGGGAGGAGATGATGTTCTTTTTACTGCTGGAGGATGCATCTAGAAGCTGAAGAGGAAGCACAGTCCATAATGAAGGTGCTAGGTCGCTGACGGCACGTATACCCTAGTATCTGGTCCTGACTCTAGGTGTTTGGAGGAGATATATAGTGGCGGACCATAGGTTCCAAACTTGGATATATCCAGGGGCGGTGATCCCGTGGGGACGGGGGGGGGGGGACACGTCCCCCCTCAATTTGTTTAGGGGGATGGTCCCCCCTGAAATTTGAAAAAGTGCATTAAGAAAATTGTAAAGCGAATACTGAATTAAGTCTGCAACACACTTCTAGGCTCTGGAGGGCCCACGAGTGAAGCGTTTAGACTAATAAAAATGCAAAAAAAAAAAAATCGCATAATATCCTTTAGAATGTACAAGTAAATATTGTAGACAATCTGTTTTCCGTTGGTATCACCGTGATACACACTAGCGTACTGATGGGAAGGGGGTGGGGGGGGGGGTGTATTTGCCTCCCCCCAATAAAACTCAAACTTGTTTTATTTCTAATTCGATACCCGTGATTTACAAATGGTGCTGAAATGACATGATTTTTCGTGATGCTTCCTCACTTTTGTGTAAATTATACGGGGTTTTTTGCGTTTGTTGGACAATAAAACATTTCCAAATTTACAGTCAGGCAAAACATATGCTTATTAAGAAACCTAAATGTCAGGGTCCACGGAACGGCAGGGCTCGGGGGCTTGAGCCCCCCCCCCCCCCACTTTTTAATAAAAAGATGTCAAAGATAAATAGAAAGAAAGAAAGAAAGAATAGTGTCCTGCGGTTCCTGCCAGTTTCACAAATAAGGAATCAAAATATGCTCATCCGACCTTAATTAAAGGCCTAAAACATCTGAGCTTGCGGAGGCTTTGCCCATGGACCCCTCCAGGGGCCAAATGACGGGCCCCTGGATGCTCCTCTGACCGTAATGAAATGCCTTAACCCCTGAAATTTCGGGGGCTTCGCCCCCTGGACCCCACGCCAGATATTGTCCTTCCAGTGGCAAAAATAAGGTATCAAAATATGTTCATCTGACTGTAATTAACTGCCCAAGACCCCCAGCTTCCGGGGGCTGTGGACCCCACCAAGGGCCCTAGGGTGGGCCCCTGAATGCTCATCTGACCGTAATTTAATTCCAAAAGCCCCTGAGCTTCATGAAGCCCCCTGAACCCCACAATTAGTGACCTGCCAGTTTCACTAATAAGGTGTCAAAAATATGCTCATGTGAACGTAATTAAATGCCTAAAACCGCTGAGCTTCCGGGGACTCCGCCCTTGACCCCCACCGGGGCTTTGCCCCTAGAGCCCACGCCAATTTACGTTACACTTTACCTGATGGTAAAAACTTTAGCCCCCCCCCCTCACCCCCCCTCACCCCCCCCCCCCCCCCCCACTTTTAAAAAACGTTCCGCGGGGCTTGAATGTAACGCTTAAGAGTGGTGGTGACGCGGATTTTTTTTTTTTTGGTGCCCCCCGCCCCAGTCTAAAAAAAAAAAATGTTTTTGCTCATTACGCCACTGGTGATACCAACGGATTACAAATTTTTCGTCGCATTTCGGATATACATGTATCATTTGAAAGGAGAGGGAATTGCAACAAATAAAAGAGAAAAAGAGGAGAAGGGGGGTTTGACCAAAATAATGACGATGCGGAGCATCGTCCACGAACCGCGAAGCGGCGAGCCGATTTTTTCGGGGGTGTTTATTTGAACCCCGTAAGTGATGTTTTCCTGGCATCTATTAACACAATGGAGACCATAAAAAGCAGTGCATGATAACGTCTTTTTAAATCAAGTAAACAGTTTAATACACAGTTATATCCAGAGTTATCATGTGTTTGGTTAGGTTACCAGATGAGTTGAATATCTTCTCACAATATTTGCACTTGAAAGGGTTTCTCTCCAGCGTGCGTTTTTTTTTTTCTTTTTCTTTTTTTTTTTTGGGGGGGGGGGGGCGCCCAAGAGGGGGGGGGTTTAAACCCCCTAAATCCCCCCGTAGATCCGCGCCTGGAGAGAGAGAGAGAGAGGATGACATTTAAATGTATACATACAGACTACGTTGCCAACGAGATGGTTCGACATTTTCCTACGAAGACTTCGGACGAAATATGAACCAGGGAGGATGTTGTCCTTGGTAGAATCAGCTCTCTGATTGGTCCGATGATATACAGCATCTATCATACAAATTGAGCCAGCCATTGTCTGTTCTGTAATGCTCCTTCAGCAGGAAAACACCCGCTCTATAACATTTCAAACAGATATCAATTGCGACCAGCCGCCAAATTGTAGTGTCGTTCGTTTATTAAATGAAGTACGTGTAGGGCATTTTCCATCTATTTTGTGTGTGCAAATATACAACATTCTGCCTGCTCCTCGTTTGGAAAACAACTTTTGGTACTGCAAACTTCAAGATTATTGTTCGACTGAAAAAATTATCTACACAGTTTAATCACAGAGTGGAATTTCAATTTAAGGTAAGACTTATGAAGGGTCGAATCGGATTTTATCGAAGAATTAGACGAGGATGACCGATTGTATTGGATAACAAATTTATTTTGTACATGTATTATTATGAATAAATACAAAATAAAACTGACTTGACGAATCTCTTTTTCTTTTTGTTAGGGGGGGGGGATAAACTTGTTCATCAACTCTAATTTAATTTTGTTACGTTTTATCTAACATTAATGACCCCATTTGGCATATTTGGTTATTAAAAGCATTAAGAAAATTCGCAAAGCGTTCTTTGTAAAAATCTATTTCGTTATCCCTATCCTTATCTGTAAGCCAATCCAATAGTTTAAGGGCTTCAATTTTTATCTTTCTACATCACATTTCGTAAAACTGATAAAACGGTCTTACTTTTACAGTGCTGAATCCCTTGAAATTTCTTTTCGTTGTGACTATACAATATAGATGCAGAGACATAAATCCGTCATTAACCTGAGATGCATTTTCCTACTTCTCTGTACTTCATCCGTCATTGGTGAGAGTTAGAATGAATAAAGTCATTTATTTTAATTAATTAGGAGCATAATCGCAGGCTAGATCCGTTACCTTAGATGTAAAGTCCAGTTTGAGGGTTTTGAGAAATTGGATATTGTAAAGTTTGTTTGGTATTAACATGTTCAGGAGATCTCCCTGCAAAAAATTTAGGTCAAATTCCTGGAAATTATTATGCTGAAAAACATTTGCAGCCATATTTCAAAATAGCCGCCAAGTGTGTATAACCAATATTCAACAGTTTCAAAGATTACTTTTAAATATAACGACAATTTTACCATGTACACTGTCGCTCATTAAGGTGGAATATTTTAGTTTTATCCCAATTTATGGAATTATTTTAAAAATAATTTAAAAATAATAGATCTAGATAATATTATACATTCTCAGATTTTATTGAACAATAATTTGCCAATGTGTGTTTTGCGTAACTGCTAAAGCATGTGTATGCTACACTGTCGCTCATAAAGTTGGAATATTTTTGTTTTACCCCAATTTATGGAATTATTTTAAAAATAATTCAAAAATAATAGATCTAGATAATTAGTATACATTGTCAGATTTTATTGAATAATAATTTGACAATGTATGTTTTTCGTGACTGCTAAAGCATGTGTATGCTACTATGATTATCAACTAGGGGACCTACGCCCTTAAGTCATAAATGACAGTAATGAGGATCAATGCCCCACAAAAGGGCACTAATATAGCACATCGACACGGTTTTGATCATGGGGCCTCACAGTTACGAGGCCATTGCTTTGTCACTGAACCATGACTGTACGCATCAGGGGCTAGAGTAGGGGGCAGTTTCCATAAATAAAGAAAACCCAAAGAAAATGCAATCAATTTTTCAATAATTTATTGCATTTTACCCCGGTTCCCAACATAAAAAAATCCTCTGTGTGTCCATGCCTTGAGCCATAATGCATGGCCATCCAGAGGATTTTTTTATGTTGGGGACCGGGGTAAAATGCAATAAATTATTGAAAATGTATTGCATTTTCTTTGGGTTTTTTTTATTTATGGAAACTGCCCCCTACTCTAGCCCCCGCTGCGTACAGTCATGGTTCAGTGACAAAGCAATGGCCTCGTAACTGTGAGGCCCCAGGATCAAAACCGTGTCGATGTGCTATATTAGTGCCCTTTTGTGGGGCATTAATCCTCATTACTGTCATTTATGACTTAAGGGCGTAGGTCCCCTAGTTGATAAGCAAAGTAGCATACACATGCTTTAGCAGTCACGCAAAACATACATTGTCAAATTATTATTCAATAAAATCTGAGAATGTATACTATTATCTAGATCTATTATTTTTATATTATTTTTAAAATAATTCCATAAATTGGGATAAAAATAAAATTTTCCAACTTTATGAGCGACAGTGTAGCATACACATGCTTTAGCAGTTACGCAAAACACACATTGGCAAATTATTGTTCAATAAAATCTGAGAATGTATAATATTATCTAGATCTATTATTTTTTAGATGTATATCCATCTTGGAAATGTGATTTTATTGTATATACCTAGGTTTCGGGGGTCGAAGAATCCACTGTACAATTGGTTATAGCCACCAAAATACCTGTAAATCCAAAATCGCGTCCAAAATGGCCGCCATGCTCCTAAAAATGACAGGAAGTGAGTTACCCTTGTTTATTTGGAAGATTAAATGTATGTTTAAGAGTTGAGAATATTCACGAGTTTGCTTTGAATTATCATAAATGTTTAAAGTAGCCTTATATACTCACTTGTAATCCGATATGGCCGACGAAAACTGAAATAAGCCATATATCGTGACATATCCATATACGAGATGTAATTTCGGTATCTATACCTAGGTTTCGGGGTTGAGTTATCCCTTCACACTATTTAAAATGTGTAATAGCCGCCAGAAAACCGGGAAATTAATGGTGGTGTCTAAAATTATAGCCAGTATCGTAACATAATCGGATTTGGTTTACTTTTTACAGTAGAGTTATCAAGTGAAAAGGTACATTTTAAGGGGAATAATATTCATTAATGCACGAGAATAAGTTTAGCTTTTATATAGAGCAATGTATCCAAGACGGAAGATGCCATTCAAAGTTGCTGCCAACATATTTATATTGGCTATAAGATATTAGGTATCTCACCCATACATATAATATCAGTATCTTTACATTGCTTTCCGGATTTAAAACTAAATCAAAACAAGATTGAGGCCATGTTTCAAATTGTTTGAGTATAAGGCAACTCTAAACCATGACAATTCAAAGCATACCGGTGAATATCCTGAGCTCTAAAAATAATTTCTAATCTTGCTAATTAAAACCTATCTGTAAATAGTAAGGAGACGCCATTTCGGACGCCATCTTGGATTTCCAGGTTTCCTGGTAGCCATTACCCCAAGTACAATCTAGTATAAATGGATTGTTCGACCCAGACCTAGGAATTAGAGACTCAAATCACAGTCATCTCTAAAATGGATGTATCAAGATCTATTGCTATTTTAAGAAATCGGCGGCCGTCTTAGACGCCATTTCGAAAATTATCCCTTTCTGAGGGTCAGATTTTCTTAGGTTTTTAGTATGTAGTTCCTGATTTCAAATACTACCGGAAACCGTTGAAAAACCTGTTGTCGCAATTTGTTTATGTCAAACTATATTCTGGCCAATTAAGTATAGTATCTCAGATTTGAAGGGGGAAAAATTGAAGATTAAGCGCTAGGATTGCTAGGTTAAGTTTTAAAATAGTTGCAGTGACGTGGGACGTGATTGAGAAGGGGGATGATGGCACGGGAGACCTTCCCGAGCGAATGACAACATGTGGAGTGTGGAGGGGAGAAGAATGAGAGGAGAGAGAGACTGGGAGAGAGAGAGAGAGAGAGAGAGAGAGAGAGAGAGAATATATCGAATGAAAGAAATGAGAATTATATTTTGTATTTGATTCCTCGCGAAGCTAAGGGTCGTGTGTTTTGTTTGAATGAAAGTCAACTTTTAAATTGTGTGTATTTATAATGTCGTATTGTAATGCTGTATAATTTGATGTGTTTTAGCTCACGTGCGGGGGTCTACAAACATGAACGATGAAGTGTTGCATATGGAGGATAATCATTGCCAGCCGATTCCTGTTAATGGTGAATTGATGCCTACAGTGCCAGAGTTCATGCCTTCGTTTCCCGTCTTTTCGAAGGTTATTAAACGACATTTCGTTTGCAAGTTAACTGGTGAGTTTTATGTTTCTAACGATGATCATAACAATTATCAAATGTCAGCCCAAATTGTAGACTTAATATTATTATTATTATTATTATTATTATTATTATCATTATCATTATCATTATCATTATGGAAACGAAATAAACTGCAGAGGACTTGTAACAGTCATGTCTAGACGGCAGGGGGCAGAACTACTGTATCGATGTTTTGGCTCTCTGGCCCGGTGGGAAGTGGGAGGGGGGGGGTAGGCCTACACATGTCCGACATACTCTGTTAAACATGAACAGAAGTTCAAGGCATGTCATTCCCCCTCTTTCTACCTCACGATTTAACCATGCTTTACTCTATATTTAGTTTTTTCCATAAAGCAGGAACTCCCCTTCTCCCAAGCTCCTATCACACGATTTACCCATGTTTTTATCACAGTTTGTTTTCCAACTCCTTGTAAAAATGGAGGGATTTGCCAACAGTTCGTCACGTCGTTTCAATGTACTTGCCCTCAGGAGTTCTACGGTCCAGTGTGTGGTAAGTACATTATTGCGAGCGCTACTAAAATCTTTATACACAAAAAGTGTTGGTGGAGTATAGTAGGTGGTGTGTTCTGTGCATTACTCAAGGAAACATGATTCTCGTGTAAAGGAGGACCCCTTCAAGGATCTGAATGAGACTACCTTTCCTTAAGATAAATAAATCAATCAATCAATACATAAATGAAGAACTGATTTATAATTGATTATTATATACACAACTAAATAAATAAATGGTTAGTAATAAATAGAATATTGCCAAATAAATAAAAGCCTATGATAAATGAATACAAAACAAATAAATGAAGAGACAACATAAAAACTATTACATTAAATTCCTGCATTCATTTTCGTAAGTTGGTGTAAAGACCAAAATGATGATTCGAATGTATTATTTTTCATGGGTAATTTCCCGATAAAAACCAGAGAGAGATGAATAACGTGAATTGTAGACGATTTGACCCCTTCCTACCCCTCTCTCTCTTTCTCTCTTTCTCTCCATGGGTATCTCGTACGTGTTTTGATAGAGTGTCCCGTATTCCACACACCTGATGTGGATGAAACCAAAGAGTACACCTTTCCAGGCCTCTGGATTGCTGAGAATGTGACGTCATTCGACTTCATGGTCAGCGCCGACAATGATGCGCACATTGGACTCTACGCAGGTAATGTGTCAGACGAAAAATACGAACTAGGTAAGTCAGCGTCGGAGAGTTGTTTAGCCAAGGGCTTCGATCCCGGATAGGCGGGAGGAGACACCTCTAAAATGTCTAAAGAACAGTTATTTTATGCTTACCACCGTGCCTGCTGACATCATAGGCAGACGAATTCTCAATGAAACATGGTAAACTGACTAAATTAGCATTAAGTCGAACATAAGCTCTACACTTTCTTTCCTTCCATATATCGTGTGCTTCAAGTCGAAGCCAGGAAAATAACTTTCATTATCTGGACTTCGTTTCCCAGTCGAAACAGTTGGCCATCGCATCCATAGAGCATAAATATTAAGTTTGGAACGCTATTTTGGGTGCATTAAGAACTATGAAAGTCCTTTACACCCGCCTCTCTTATTTTCCATTTACATTTGTGGAAAAGAAATGATTATATGAACTTGTGAACTTAAATCTATCATACAGTTATCGGTGGATGGGCCAATACTGGTGGCTATATCGAACGAGCTGGCGGTTCCGATTCTTCTACTTCGAAAGTATTATATCCTGTAGACAAAAACCCTGACTCCTTCAGTCTGTCAGGAATTCCGGATTTCAACCACTACCAGCTATCTTTCGCCAACGGTCATATTAAGTTAAGCCGTTATGGTACACAACTGGCCCTCATGAGCGCCACTGATGATCCAAATCCTCTTGCAGTCAACTATGTCGGAATAATGACTGGGTTTGGATCACAAGGGTATTGGAAATTACCGACATTCTGCCAGGAAAGCTAAATCCATGATCCTGCATAATAGCTGGTTGAGACACGAGGACCAGAAATTGATTTAATGTTATAGTCAATCTGCTGTTAAACTTGTTGTTGTCAATGAATTTAAAACATTGTAGCCATTTCTTGTGATTATATACAGGGCATGGTTTCACGAAGCAGTCGTGAGTTCAAGTGCGCCAACATCCCATGTAATACACTAGTTTCAATCGCATACTAGTGAAATTGTGCGACGGTTTCGTGAAACGTTGACCTCTATCATAAAATGATTGTTATAGCATGAAAAAAATACCAAAATGTAACATTATTGATACCAGTAAGGGAAGGTCGTATGTATGGATAAAAGCCGGAAGGAAGACCTCGTAAAGAATCCTTAGATGATAATTTGGAGAATGAGGAGTTCGTTGCAGAGAAATCACGT
This sequence comes from Strongylocentrotus purpuratus, assembly GCF_000002235.5. Taxonomy (NCBI): domain Eukaryota; kingdom Metazoa; phylum Echinodermata; class Echinoidea; order Camarodonta; family Strongylocentrotidae; genus Strongylocentrotus; species Strongylocentrotus purpuratus. The sequence goes on from NW_022145613.1 coordinate 31,231,774, forward strand.
TTATTTCCTTCCCATTACCTGTGCAATGTGTAAAACATAAAGAGCAATAATTTAAAAGTAAAAAAATAAAATCAGAAAATAAAAGAAGGTGAAATAGAAGTTTAGGCATAATAGAAGATGGCGAAAATGAAGAGGTTATCTGAAGATCGGGGCATTTGGAGAAATATTTGTTGTAGACATTATTGGGGTTACCAAATCTGTCATTTGACTGATGACATTTTAAGATGAAATATTGATATGCTAAGACGGAGAAGATGCATATCTAGAAATTTAATTTTTTTGCCAACACAATCATAATTGTTGCACCTGAAAAAATGAAGAATATTAATTTATATGTTTCAATTTTTTGTAAATATTTTTCATTCTTCTGTACATTCTAATTTTCCGCCAAGTATATTTAATGTATTTTTTTTTGTATAATAATTTTAGTATTGATTTTTATCCAGAGAGGAAGTCCACCCTAATGTTAAATTGGTGTTAATAGAAGCAGAAAAATTACAGAAACAACTTTGTGAAATTTTGAGCAAAAAAACTTTCAAAATCATGAAAATCATGGAATCTTTGAGACAAATTGGCAATACGGTCAGAAATTGTGATGTCATCCCGATACAATCCACCACTGATCTAAAGGACAGAATGACACAAAATTTCCATTTATCTGAATGTTAATTTTAAAAGTGGACCTATATTAAAGTGGGTGAATTAAAAAACATGTTATCCGTGATATATGATCGAGATAGGCATGAAGAAATATATCGTTTTATCAAAAGGGAATTTAATGATAATTCTTGCATTGAACAAAAGGTAAAAAAATATTTAGAGACCGCGTAGCCAATTTGACTCACAGGTTTCAAGTACTTCATGAAATGTTATGGATTTAAAAATTCCATTAGTTTCTTATTTATTGTCCGATTTTTCTCAAACCTTCATTGATCTGTTCTTCACTTTTTTTCTTGTATCAAACAAACTAATTATTAGAGAGGACTTCCTCTTTGACTGTAGAGGCAACCATGTAGATATAGTTATTTCATTTTTCATTTTTCTGCTTCTATTAAATGTCACATAATACCAGGGTGGACGCCCCCTTTAAGGTACATAGAGAATTCCGCCTAAATGCGTGGATATGCCACAGATTTTTTAAAGGAAGATTCCAAACTTTAACTGTAAAATATATATACTTATATTCAAGTTTTGATTGTAATTAAGTATTGTTGACACAGCCTGGTAGTCGTAAAAGCGATAGGTTTAACTAGTTATTCTCATCAGTAATCTTCGTTGTATAAAGTGTCTATCATTCTCACATTCCTGCAAAATTACCAAAATGCTGTATACAAACGATCGTACCCCTTTAAAGAAATAAATACATTTTTATTCAAGAATTTATATTTAGCTGTGTTTTTGCAAAGTTTGCATGCTGTCACGGCCACGATAGATTGTACATAATATTACTTGGATTCTTTAGACTCCTGTGTTGGCATTTCAACCACCAAGCAAAAATATATTGTTTTCTTCTTCCCACAATCATGATACTATATTTGTAGTGTAAGAGCTTGTGATCATCGAAATGTAACTAGAAATATATATATGTCAATAACGATAACAATGTCAAAATCGATCTGCATATGACATTGGGATGTATTGATCAATGCAATGAATGGCCATTTATTTAACCTCTCTTTATTTTGCTTTTCATTTTATTCATATCTGGCAATCACATTGTCCTGTACATCAAAATGATCAATTTTTAAATATTGTGGACTCATTTCTAGGTTAAAAATATTTGAAAGTTGGATAAATGTACATCATGAAACATCAGTTATCCTTTTTTATCATATTAATATCTTATTCATGTTATTGCATAATAATTGTAAATTGATTTGTATATGCATGCATAGCCCTTTTGGGTATCATATAAAAGAAGATGAATTCATCTTTGACATGAACAACACATATTCATCAGAGCATAGAATTACTTTAAAGGCCCTCCTAGTTTGCAATCACTGTAAATACACGGAATTTCTATACTATGTGTGTGTTGCAATACGAACAGTTGTTAGTGTTGATATTTAATCATGTTGAAGACATCGTCCTATCCAGGAAAGATTAGAGTTCAAGTTAAATTTTATGTTAATGTATTTGTTTCATTGTAGACTTTAGTATTGCCTCTATATATTTCAGAGTGAGTGAAATTAAATCAAATGAAAGAATAATCTTTAATAAACTCATGTGGCACGTCTTTTATCCTTCAAGAGCCAATATCAATTGATATGTTTTTGAATTTCCGATATTAAGGGTAAAATTCCGAAAATGGAAATGGGTTCATTATTGCGAAAACGAGAAAGTCCGAATTTAAAACTAAAAAGTTTATGATGTTAAAGATTCATAATTCTGAAAATTAAATGGACCGGGCTATTTAGTATTTACATTTTTTCTCACCTTCTTGATCACACACTTGTAATCTTGACACAGTTCATGTTCTCTCTCTTTAAAAGGTTTCGTTTCTTTTCTTATCACTTTTTAAAAGATCTTTAGAATTTGGCACCTTTTTAAAGACAACGTATTAAGACGGACGTGCGCTGACCAAGCGATAATTGATATTTTCCCTTCTTTCATAATCACACGCACTTGCATTCTCGACACAATTCCTGCTCTCTCGCATTATTTTTCTCGTTTTTAAAGAGCCCTAGAATTTGCAATTTTATAAAGACGAAAAAAAAAAACGCAGTCGAAGAAAATTTGTTTTTAACACCTTCCGTTAACCTAAAAACAACAATCTTTGCAAATTCTGTCTGATTTTGTCGTGACGGGTCACTATTGCCTATATTTAGCTCGTGTTTACATTTGATTTATGTGTAGGAAAGACGTTACAATATTATTGTTCTCAATAAATGACTACATTTATGTAATCTAATCATAATTTCAACCATACTCACCAATTGTCTGTGAACTAATTCTTCTCAATATATGCGAATAGCGTCGTGAATAAGTCTGCCTAATTAAAGTTATGCAATGAGATCAAATAATAAACATATATCTTGAACGATACTATCGATTAAATACATATTCATGAGCTCATATCCAATCACTTTGCCGCCTAGGGTGCCTGTATCGTCTTCAAATGATCCAAAAACGGTGGAGCTTAATCGCGTAATGATTTCCGCGTGTACAGCTTTCCGTCTACATTAATATGAATATATGCGTTTTTGGTTATAATCGTTTGCATGGTAAGTGAATCAATAATATTAAGCAAATAGTCCAAAAATGAACAGTAAATTATTATACATCTTATGAAATAGTGTTTTATCCCCAATCATTTGGTATCATTTGTGTGTGATATGTGTTCAGGCCTGGAACAAGAGGCATTGTTTGCGAGAGTGCAGAAATCGACTTGCGCCAGTAATGCTTATGTGATGTTTGAATAAAACAATTGGGATTCGTGTATTATACTTCGGTCTTTGCAAATCCAAATAAAATCCCTAACAAAATTAATCAGTCCACACATATATCAAATATCAAAGAACATTTGTGCGCGCGTGAGTGTGTGTGTGTGTGTGTGTCTTTGCTTCTGCAAAAAGCTAGTATGCAATGCATTTCATTTTATACATTCAATTCGTTCTCTCACTTTAATACTTTTGCGCAAGGCGATATTTGCACTCTCGCAAACAATGACTCCTGTTCATCCAAGCGTGAAGACCTACTACACAAAACGATTTGGGATATAACACTCCTTCCGAACATGTATGGTAATCTTTTGTTCATAGCTGCCTTGGAAATAAATGACAATTTTGTTTGACTCACACGGAATAAGTACGGATTAATCTACAAAGCGCTACGTTTGTTCGTTCAGCTCTCTGCCTTCGCCTAGCTACTTGGATCCCGGTTCAAACAAAACCAACAGATACAGAGCTTCAGAGATGGATCGTCGACAGAATCCTGTGCTGCTCTTTCTAGTATCAGCCTTCATTATGTTCATAAACCCCGGAGGGACGCGGGCAAGCTGCTGTTGCCCCACCTTCTGGACTGCCTACAATGGTCATTGTTACAGGTTGGTTGAGTAAGGGCGGATCGAGGATTTTGTAAAGGGGTGGAATATGATATCATTACTATTTGAAAAAATCTCAAAGCGCTCATATCCACCACTCAAGGTGCTTAAGACGCTCTATATTACCCCCAGCATTAGGTTATGCAACTGATTTCGGTACTCACTGCATTCAAGGACATTTTCCTGCCATTATACCAATGTAACACCTGGGTGGAGAGTGGTAAATGTACATTAATGTTTTGCCAAAGAAAACTGGTACAGCAACGGGGTTTGAACCCACGAACTTCGTATCTCCATTCAAGTGTTCGAAACTACTTGACTACGACAGTTTTACAATGCCGAATATCAGCATTATTAAGGGGAAATTTGCAGTAGGGATCCGGTAACTTTGTCTCAGATTCTAAAACAAAATCCTGGATTTAGCTAATGCTGCAATGATAATTATAAACCTTTAGGTCAGTCAGGAATCCCATGACTTTTACAATCCAATCGCCTGTCTGATTATTAAGATATTTATGATTGTAATTACAAATTTTGAAAACCGTTTTTCATAACACTACAGTCTATTAGGGAAAACGACTATGGTAAAACCGGTCACTCAAAGATTTTTACATTCTTGAGGCACTTCTTGATCATTTTGAAGCGTTTTTGTTTGTTAGAGCTTCAATATTACACCATCATATTCACTGATAACAAGTAGGGCCGTGCATCTCAGATTTAACATTGTTAAACGATGCCTTCAAGTATATATATACGTGTATGCCAATAGGGTATTTAGAGGGGCCATGGGCCAGGTTGCGCATATTTTTTTTTACACAACTGATTAGCCAATTCAGTCAAATACTGTGCAAACGACTAGAGACAGAGTCTAGCATTACCCTCAGCAGTTTTGTTGGATTGCTGGAGCTGTACATGTGCACATAGGCCTACTCGTTATTTGTTTTGGGTTAAATCTATCCTCTCTTCTCTTTCATTATGTATTTCTGTGTTCTCCTTCAATCTCTTTTGTCATGTATTTCTTTTTTCCTTCAATCTATCCTTTTTCTCCTTCGTTATATATTTCTTTGTTGTTCCTTCAAGTTATCCCCCAGTACGTTCTCCTTCGGTATTTCTTTTGTTCTCCTTCATTCTATAAACCTCTTCTCTTTTGTTTTATGTATTTCTTTGTTTCTCCTTCAATCTATCCTTTTCTCCTAATTCGTCATCTATTTTTTTGTTTTAATCTGATAGATTCCCTTTCTCTAGCTTCTTCTTTATAGCCCTGTTTTTCCTTAGTCTAGATCTATGATCCTCTTAGCTCTTCAATTATGTATTGCTATGTTCTTCCTTTGACTTATCCTCTTCTCTTTCCTTATGTATTTCCTTGTGTTTCCTTCTCCATATCCTCTCCACTATCCTTGTTTTCCCCCTTTCTACCATCTTCCCTTCCCTGGGTGTACGTGCTTGCACATAAGTGCGCTGACGACTTAGACTCTTTCACCAGAGAACTTCTTGGAATTTTTTCGCGAAAATGGCTAAACAGTTGTGTAAAAAAAATATGCGAGGCCAGGTTTGCTCCACCTTAATTTGCGACTATGTATATTACCCCAGTCACACCAACCACAATTACAATAACCCGAATGGCTAAGAATCACAGTGACGTAATTATTAGTTCCACTAAACATCCATCAAATGTTTCTTTCTTCGCATTGACGACTTTCGTCAATTCCTTGTTCTCATTCGCGTTCTGAATCGTTGCGATGACGACTTCTCGTCAATGCCTTGTTTCCGTTCGCGTTTTGAATTCGTATTTGCATAGACGACTTGATGTCAATGCCTTGTTATCGTTCGCGTTTTGAATTCTTGTTCTTGTTCTTCCTCTCGAAGGCAATTGATATGATAAATGACAAAATACTTTCACTCGACAAACTTTATAACTAAGGAATCAGAGGCATAGCTTTGGATTGGTTAAGAACTACCTCCACAATATAAAGCATTACGTACTCATAGACGTACTCACATTCTTCCATAAAGACCTTTTAATTTGGCGTGTATCGAGATTCTATTTTAGGTCCATTACTTATTATCGTATATATTACTGATTTTACATGTCATCAACAACGCTGTTCTTCATTTTGTTTGCTGACGACTCTAACATTTTTTTTCTCATCAAGACCCCAAATTTACTGAGAACGATTATTTCTCAATTACGAGTGGTTGCTGACTGGATCAAGGCAAATAAATTATCTTAGAATTTACCCCCAAAAAACAATTATATGCTCTTAAGTAACATTATTGATGATTTACCAGGAAATCTTGGGCATCCGAATCTAGGTCACCTCACTCTACGTTTTCAATTTTTTTTTCTAAAATCACTCATTCGTAACCATCCAGGCGCCATGTTGTCCGTTTCTAGTCCGTTTTTAGGGCTTTCTTTCTTCCTTCGTATCTCCACTATCCTAGATCCTAAAGACTTGCAACAAATTTCGCTAGACAATCCAAGAAATGTTCTTTCATCTGCGTAGCATAAATTGGCCTTCAAATGCCATCTTCATACTCGAAATTTAAATCCGAAATCGACTCTGTAAAAATTATTTAAAATTCTTTAAAAATTGACCCCTAAGAAACGTAAATTGCGATAACTTTCTCATACAAATTCCGTTTTGTCTCAAACTTTCAAAGTATCTGTATATTATAATAACACATACCAACGATAAATGTCATGCTTCAATGATTAGGCATGATATAAATAGCGCCCTCTAAATTTCTAAAAAGGGCTATTTTCCGTGAACGTAGGACCATCTTGCCTGGCAAAACCCGTACCCTTTTGTGGATTGAAATACTTAAAGATATGCCCTTTCGAGAGAAATAAAAAACTGTATTCTTTGAAAAAATGATATTTGCCATTCAGTTTGTCTACAAACATGATTTTGTTTTCTTTTCTATCCCAATTCTTATGCCTCATTCATAATATAAATTATAGGCACTGGTACGTTTCAATCGGCAAGGGCATTTGTGTTGATCTTATAACGATTGCTTTCCACGCTCTATCAGTCGGTTATTAGGGACTTTTAGATTCGCGCGAAGACAATGGGGATTGCTACAATCGACGTTCTTGTTATGCACTGCCTTGAATGGACGTCACATGTATCAGTCCACGAAAATCTAAAAGTCCCTATTGTATGGACATGAACAATCATTTGTGAACAAAGAAAGCTCCATGTAGCCATATACACATTTAGCTTTATTCAGCTCCTCAGTGGCGTAGCGGGGACACAGTCATGGGGGGGGGGGGGGGGTACCAGTCATTAGTCTACAAGATAAGTGTTTTCAACCTTTTTTTTGTCACGGCATCCTTTAAAAAATTAAATGTTTCGCGTCACCCCAATTCCAAATTCAGCCAGTGTGAAAGAAAATCATGAAAATATGTCCCTAACAATTACTGTTATTAAAGTGAGCTAATAATTGAAGAAAAAAAAGCCAACTAATAGCTGCAACATTTGGATTAAAAAATTAATTCAACATATTTGTATAGTTAGCACGTTAGTAGGTCTCAATCTTCAAGGGGAGGGGTGTATGTTGCTTCGCACGCTCGATGAGTCAGTTATTGTATGGACCTGGACAATTGTTTGTGAACAAAGAAAACTTCATGGCGTCCTGTACACATTAAGCGTTATTCCACACCCCAGGGATCCAGGAATTTGCAGCATATTTCTTTATAAATGCAGTGCAATCTCAACACAATAGTAAACGCTATTTTCCCAGCTATGTTTCTACACATTGATTTAGGATATGTCATACGGTATGAAAAAAATGTATACAGCGTGAGTCAGAAAAAATGTCCCACTTTTTAAAAGTTGTAGTGTTTGAAGTTTGAATATTTAATCATGGGTTTCATGATATGTGAGGATAGAGTTATCCTCCCAGGACCTTTAGGTACCATTTTCACTTGAATCTCTGCATGCATGATTGAACATCAGACAATCTTTTAATACAAGACTGCCAGATCTCACTTGCGCCAAGTTGCTGGGTGAGGAATAAAATAGTATTTTGAACAAAGACAGCCAGACAGACAAAAACGCACACACGCACACGCACACGCACACACACGCACGAACGCACACACACACAAACACACACACGCACACGCACATTTCGCACAGTGGTTCACGATGAGCACGGAGTCATGTCCTAATTTGACCATTAATTATTATGATGCATGCATGGAAATTTCAAATAATTTCACTTTCGGTGGATTAAGTGGATTGATAAAACCATGCAAATGTAGTTATTGCTCTAGTTTATCCATTGAAAGTGTATTTCTTTGACATTTCCATGCATCATAATAATTAATAGTCAAATTAGGACATGACTCCGTGCTCATCGTGAACCACTGTGAACCAATGTTTACTTATAATAATAATGTTTTCATATAGCAAGTAATTTACATTATTGCATTTCATACTGGATGTTCATCTTTCATACCTTATCAAGCAAAATTTAGCTATGCGGATGCACATGCATGTCAGGCCATGCATACGTGACTACAATAGTTCTGGCGTTTACTAACAATCATGTGAATAACATCGACAGTATGTTTCTCTACACAAGGAGGCGAAACGACAGAAATCATTAATGTCAGCAGGCACGGTTTAATATTGGAGATGTTTTTCTTTGTTATTCCGGGGGGGGGGGGGGTTTACAGGTTCTTACATTGATATTCCACACTTGTTTCGCTTAAATTGGTTCGGAATGAGGCCCCAGGTCCCCTTCTTAAACCGTTCCTAACATTCAGATGTTCCGCAACATTTGCTCATGAAATATAATGTAACCGGTGGAGGATAATCAAATCATGTAAAATGAATACTAGATAATTGACCGTGCCACGTTTTCAAATATGCATAAAGAGAGGTCAAAGTGGTTGTGATAAGTCCCTTGAGCATATGCTGAGAATGTATACCGAAGTTGACCCTCATTGAATGAAGTAGGACTCAGCCGACGGACGATTGCGCTGAAGGGTCTCAGTGCCAACTTCGCGTCGTAGATCACGTCGGTCGTGAAAATCAAAATATCTCTACACAATATTTCAAAAAATAACAGACCCGACTGTGTTAATTTTGTACGTTAACAACCTTAATCACGTATTTTTCCTTCAAATCAATATGACAGTTACATTTTTCTTCTTTGCCTTCTACTTTCCTTTCCCCCTATTCCTTTTCTTCTCCTGAAATATCAAACAACATAGATTATTCAGTGACCTGAAGACTTGGCATGAAGCAGAGGCATTTTGCAACCAATTCTCGGTGCCGTCTCTGGGCGAAACAGACAGGGATAGCTTGGGGCATCTCGTATCCATCAATTCGCCAGATGAAAACAATTTCGTCGTCGCTTACTTCGAATCTACGGGAGTCAAGGTATTCACTTCATGTGCTCCGATAATTTCATTTCATTTCATTCATTTATTAATTTCACTCTGTTTAAAAAAACATCAAAAGTATATACATGTTTGTTAATTATCAACAAAAGATACAAAGGAATTGGGAATCATGAAAGTCAAAATTGGCTTGATGAGAATGATCCCCAAATAAATACTTAGCATTATCAAGATACAAACTTATTTCATATTTTTAAAAACATCGTACGTACCTTCACAACAACAGAGGACAGAGGAAAGATAAAGATAACATAAGGTAAAGACAGTTACAGGAATATAAGAAGAAGGAAGTTACAACTGGAATGTTTACATTCTACATAAAAACAGACAATTTCATTTTGTTCCGCTTAAATGTTAACCCTTATACAGATATATTTGACGTTTCAATGTATTGCACTGTATTATGTCATCTGGCAAACTATTCGATATGAATGGGCCATGGAAACATATGAAATCTTTAGAGGTTGAGGTACGGTGTAAAGGTAAATGAAAATCAAGAGCATGTCTACTATTATATTCGTGGATATGACAATTCATTGTAAAACATTCCCTAGATGAATCTGGTATAGGAATATCTTTCATGAGCATGAACATAAAAGTGGCAACATTTAATAATATTATGTCAGGGATTGGTAAGATTTGCATCTGTTTAAAAAGAGGATCACTATGACAAAGGATATTTAAATGAGTTATTAGGCCAAATAAAAAAAAACATGTTTAGCGTCCTGTCTTTTCGAAAAATAGGAAGGAGGAGGCCCTTTTTTTTTCTTTCAAAATGGCCGTTCAAAATGGCCGCTCGGTACATTTTCCCTGACAGTCGGGCTATTTTTCAAGATGGCCGCCGAAGTTTTTTTTATTTAAAAAAAAAATCAGAAATAGATCCATTTTAACAGTTTTTTCATGTGTTTTTTTTCTTTAAAAAAAACAATTAATAAAAAAAAATAAAAATAAAAATATTTCAAAAAAAAAAAAAATAGGAGGCGGCCCGCCAAAAGGAAGCGGGCGGGGATGCTTAACATGTTTATTTTTTTTAATGGCCTTATATCTATTACTCGTTTTTTGTAACTTACGTCTGCTATTAAGATTGGTCTTTGATGTGAATCCCCAATTGGTAAAGTAAATTAAAAATTTTACCTGATGAAAAAATATTTGTATCGTCTACAAATAAATTAAAACTAATCGACTGAGTGCAAAATATGTTGTCATTTATATAAATAAGAAATAAATTTGGTCCCACAATGGATCTCTACGTCATATATTTCAAGATGATTGCATGGAAAATATATACATAGCACTTACGCAGTACGGTACATTTTTAAAAGTTATTAAAACACTCTACAACTAGACTTTAATTCGTCACTTTGACGAATTAGGTGATACGTATGCTAATGATTTACATAATGAAGAATACATTTTCACGAGGTCATATTGTTATATAAAATGCTTCTCCCATTATGATCTATCCATAAGTCAAGTGTCTACTGTTTAGCCTGGATCATTATGGATGTATGGAAGATATATTGAGACAATTTGACCATTGACCCTATTAACATAAATTAACATAATGAGGCCTACACATACACATTACATATTCCGTGGTAAGAATGAAGTAAGCGAGGGAAAATGGAGGCAATGACAAACGAGTGAGAGAGAGAATGTGGCCGGGTTCAAATTAAGTGTTCTTTAAATTATTAGACCCAGTACTGAGGATCTTTTTATCTGCCATGTTTTTGTTATTTGATGGGTTTTTAAGCTACATAGAAATGCCGTCTTTTGTCACCAAATATTGTTCAAATAGCATTGTAGAGACGATGAACAACTACTAACGCAAAGTCGTTAGCCATGAGAATATCAATTTCTGTCTCGTTTTGCTAAATAACCCGAACAATAGAATAAACCAAGTGGAATCAACTGTTAAACGAATTTATCATGAGTTCTGAAATTTCAATTTGTTACTGCACGTCATAATAGTATTAAAGAGCAGCAGAGGCGAACGATTGTCGCTAAAATTCAGAAATTGTTGCTTAGATTGCTTAAATTACCATGAGACATCAAGCTACATAGAACTATGATCGACACACATGATATTGTTTTGAAAGCAGTCTGAAAAATTGGAGGTAGAATGAATAAGAGATAATGTGGTCATGTAAACAAGTGCATTATGTCCATGTTAATCCCCTAGTTCCAAAATCATGATTGTATTCTCTATTTATTTCTCTTATATAATTTATTTCAATTTAAAATAGAAATTCTAACGTTCCTTCTTTTGGCTTGAAAATATTTCAGCAACGAATTGACAGTTTTGGTAGACATCTTGGATGTATCATAGCAATAAATTCTTGGCACATGACATATTGTGTATACGATAATAATGATAAGAAGAAGCATACAAATAACTATAAGAATGTATTACACGATATATTATTTAATAAAATGTTTCTCCCATTATGATCTATCTATATGTCAAGTTTAAATTGTGTCCCCTTGATCATCATGAATCTCGGGAAGATAGATGGAAACAATATATGACCGTTGACCCTGTACAGTAACCAGTTACACCTTTGACTCTAATTTACATCATGAAGAACACATTTTTACGATTTTATCTTATTCAAAGAAATGAAAATGTAATTGATTAATGATTATCATCATTATGATAATGATGATCATGATGATAATGATCATGACCATGAGCGTGATCCTGATATCTAATTAAAAAAATGAGGAATAATTTAGATAGCATATAGTCTCAGCCACAACATACTCAAAAATCTACTAAATCCATGCAGAATTAATGGCGATATTGCTCGTAAAAGACAGGAATGTAGAATCCAGATTTGAAAAAGTCATCTCCCATAGGGATTACACGCAAAAAGTAATGGATTAAGTGGAAAAAAGGGTAATAATAAGGTAAATACGGTTGTTGACGTCATAATATGCAAATTTAAATTTTGAGTTTGGAGGCCATTATGATGACGTCATGAGTTAATTAAGGGTCAAATGAGACATGAAATCATATCTCCAACTCATAATCGATCCAAATATGAAAGAATATAGGGAGTTTCTATCTATTCTGAAGAGTTACAATGAATTTTGTATAGGCATGATTTTTGCCCATGTATTGTGGGTAAAGATAACGCAGGCCCGCGCACGCTGTCAACTTTGACGGACGCTCATTGCGTTATTAAAAGGTGAACAAGTTATCAAAATGCTTGGAAAAATGTGCCAAATATGAAAACAGAGAAAATTCGGCGATTTTACGTTGCAAAATGCTAGTACGCGCCAAAAGCGCGCGCGCATGCGCGTATGCATGGTTTGTTCTCAAATGCTCTAAATGGCCTGAAAAGTATGCAAAAAATATTTGGGATGATTTAGAGCAATTAAAAAATTTACGCGCGCGTTAACGCGCGCACCTACGCGTACGCGCATTTTTGCGCAAATTTATTAACCTGAAATTGACCGGACAAATATTGATCTCAACCATGATAAATATGAGTGAGAAATTACTTTTCGTAATGAAGATATGATCGTAAGTTGATTTTCACAAAATGGCGCCTGGATGACGTCACGATGACTTTGAGTCTTTGAAAAGTCACACAGTTCTAAGTTAGACTAAGATCTATCATCATTGAAAGATTCATGACAATGGCTCTTGAGATATCCTACGAACAAATTCGAGGAAGAATAAATAAATAGATAAAAATCTTGGCGAAATCAATAGGTGATACGTCTACGTACGTATCACCTAAATAAGGCTAAATTACAACAGAGTTTTAGACCTGTGATTGAAGTATCTGGTTCCAAAGTTGATTGTTATTTACATACTCGAACAACTAAAAGTCTTTCTATCTGATTAAATATAACTCCAAGCGTCGTCTCCGATACTTTTTCCCTGCAACATATTTCATGTGTATAAAGTGTCGTACCGTTTCGTAGATAAGTTCCCGGGCTAGTGCACTAATGCGTTTTGATAAGACATTCATTTACGTTGACACTCTCCACCCAGGTAAATGAAATGGGTACCCGGTAGGAAGACATTCATTGAATGCTTGAGCGCCATATCATGGTAGCGGTGCTAAAACTGAGGTAATAAGATGATTGCAGGACCCTCATGAAGAGCAGTGGTGGTACTAATGGAGCTACCCTGGAGTAAACAAGATATATTATTATTATGTTTCAGGATCGGCACAGTAATGGCAATTATTACGGTCGTGACGTTTGGATTGGTCTCCACGACATCTCCACTGAGGGTAGTTTCGAGTGGACCGACGAATCACCGTTCAACTTCACCATGTGGTCGCGCGTTTTCCCACAACCAGATAACTTTCGTGGGGAAGACTGTGGCGAGATAAAAGGCATTTACGACTACTATTGGAATGACAGACCATGTGACGATACTATTGACTATTTCATGTGCAAGTTGCCAATTTGGTAGATATATTTAAGCTGTGGAAGTATTATACCTGTCTACCATTTTTTCGTCTCCGTCTTTTGTCTAGTACCAATTCTCTTATCTACTGCAACAATTATTTTGTAATTATAACGCTACTAGCCCCGACTCTGATATCAAAGGTGGCTTATACATATTCAGTTGTATGTACAGAGTGCAGGGGCAGAGACAGTGTGTTTTAAAATACTATCTCTCATACTAATTAAACCCCTTTGGATACATATAACGCCTTTTTTTAACGAAGAGAAGGTATAAGTAAATGTGTTTGTTTCCTGCTTAAAACATTTATTGGAGACTTTGACAATTTCTGGTACTGCCCTAATACAATATGAGCAATATCCAAAATATCTTGCTATACAGGATGTCCCTGAAAAAATCAGACCCTTGGGTTATTAGTATTATGATGATTTAGTATTTGGCGGTACGTGTGCCAGAGAGGCAAAAAAACGAACTGAATCACTGTAACCATTGGGTCTCTCCTTGATTGGGAGTCATTATTATGGTGTCATATGGAAAATGTAGATTTGAGCTTTGAAATGATTCACAACATTTGGAGGATCAGAAAAAATTCTTAATCAGAAAAGCACTGAAAAGATTGTTCATTCTTTTATTACATGTCGTTTGGATATGTGTAATTCGTTGTATATTTGCCTTCCTCAAAATCAAATAGCCCGTCTGCAACGAGTTCAGAACATGGCAGCTCGGCTTGTCACTCTCCGTTCTCAAAAAGAATCAGGTATAAGCTGTTACTCATTACTTACAAAACACTTCTTCTTTCTTCACCCCATTACTTGTATGAGATTTTGAAACCGTACACCCACAACGGAATTTACGTTCAGGTTCACAGCTCCAGTTATGTGCACTAAAAACCCATCACAAATGGGGGGGGGGGGGGGGACAGGGCTTTTGCTAACATATTGCTCCCAAATTATGGAACAATTTACCATTACCAATAAGACAATCACCATCAATTGAAATATTTAAGAAGAAACTTAAGCACCATTTGTTTATGTCGTAGTTTTAAATATTGTATAATTATGTCGTATTACTATAGTTCAATTATGTCGTAGTTTTAATATTGTATAATTACTTTGATACTGTACAGAGCAACTTGAACAGTCTTTCAGAATGGATATGTCCGCTTTATAAGTTGACATTATTACTATTATTATTATTATATTATGATATGTATTTTCAATAATTATTTTTATTTCCTTTAAAAATCATAATTAACCAAATGTATCATTGAATCGCTATTTTGGACAAATGGGATTCTATGACTTCCACTTAAGATAATGTCTTAATGCAAGGATGCAGAATAGAAAGTGAGGCCAATGATGTAAACTCTGATGAAAAATGATATTGAATTTTTGAGTAATTAAACAAAGAAATCACTTTCCTTTTTCTTTCTTTTTTAAAATGCATTTATTCTTGGTCTGATTTTGGAGTGAATGAGGGGTGTTGGCCACGAATGTGAATGTTACAGCCACAGGTTAATTGCATGCTGATGGCATAGCAGACTTTCCCTATATGCACAGGCAAGGACCAGGCAGCACAGGAAGTGGTAGAAGCCTCATCAGCCCTCACCTCATCTTGACTCATTGATTTGACATCAGAACTGGACGAGCTGGGCTTGTAACATAGTAACAAAATAAATAATTGAGACACATACCAAAACGTTCAGTTCAATTGACTGAGACATTTCTTCAATCTCATTCTTCAATCTCATTTTGAAATATGATTACGACATTGTAATTAATATGTTCCCCATACTGAAACGTTTTGCCAAATTGTGGGTGCAAAATGAATGAATTAGTCTATCTTTAGTTCTCGGTTTCTAGAGTACACCTCATTAATCTGCTCTCAATTCTGTCCAATTACGTCATCAATTAAATTCAAATACACCCACGAGTGATCGTGCCCTGTTCAAATTCTGATTTATCTGACTGGTCCCTTGTTGATCACGATCACCTTGACTGGCCACGAGCTCAAGTCCACATTATTCTATACAGTAAAAACGCGGCTGCTTAAAAAAGTGATGGTCACTTACAGTTGTACACTATCTTAAACAACAGTTGAACAAATTGTAAACAATGTTGCTCGAAACGAAAGTAATTTTGTTAAACATTCGCTGTTTAAAATTTAATGACTGCTATATTTACTATACGAGAGCTTTTAGACAGTGTTGTTTACATATGACGTCGTGTGTCACGTGCCAGTAAAGTGCGCGTTGGCCAAAAGCTTTATTTCACATCATGGCCGACCAAGCTACCGACGCGCTTCTAAGTGACTGGGGATTCAATGGTTTAATTGAAATCACTTTTCTATTAACCAATTTGAAGTTTTTAACTTATAGCGTAAGTTCACAGTTAAAATTGTCAGTATCTGTACGCAAATGTCAGAATATACACACTGTCGCTCATAAAGGTGGAATATTTGAGTTTTAACCCAATTTATGGAATTATTTTAAAAATTATTTAAAAATAATAGACCTAGATAATAGTATACATTCTCAGATTTTATTGAATAATAATTTGCCAATGTGTGTTTTGCGGGACTTCTAAATCATGTGTATGCTACTATGCTTATTAAATAGGTGACCTATGCCCTCAAGTCATAAATGACAGTAATGAGGATAATGCCCCACAAAAGGGCACTAATATAGCACATCGACACGGTTTTGATCCTGGGGCCTCACAGTTACGAGGCCATTGTTGTGTCACTGAACCATGACTGTACGCAGCGGGGGCTAGGGTAGGGGGGCAGTTTCCATAAATAAAAAAAAAAACAGAAAATGCAATACATTTTCAATAGTTTATTGCATTTTACCCCGGTCCCCAACATAAAAGAATTCTCTGGACCGCCACGCATTTTGGCTCAAGGCATGGGCACACAGAAGATTTTTTATGTTGGGAACCGGGGTAAAATGCAATAAATTTTTGAAAATTTATTGCATTTTTGTGTTTTTTTAAATTTTGTGGGGCATTAATCCTCATTACTGTCATTTATGACTTAAGGGCATAGGTCCCCTAGTTGATAAGCATAGTAGCATACACATGATTTAGCAGTCACGCAAAACACACATTGGCAAATTATTATTCAATACAATCCGAGAATGTATACTTATTATCTAAATCTATTATTTTTAAATTATTTTTAAAATAATTCCATCAATTGGGATTTGAACAAAATATTCCACCTTTATGAGCGACAGTGTAAGTAGACTTAAATCGTCGCGTCACGCAGTGCGGCACTGATCGTGCACTCGGTTATAACGTGTGCTTAATTCTTTGCCTTAGAGATTGTATGCATCCCTAGTATTATGCAGTTTATACGTGCGTGCATGCGCGCTCATGCAAAATGGGCACTGTTTTGGCGCTAATTGATAAATTGCAGAATTACCCTACTATATTGTTAGTCTTCACATACCTATAGAGACCCAGAAGTATTGGTGCACTTATTCAGAATCTTTTGTTGTAAACAACCCCCACTGAAGAACAGCTCCTTTTTAAACAACTTTCTTTAAACAACCTAGTTGGTGTAAACAACCCCCACTGAACAACAGCTCCTTTTTAAACAACCGTCTTCAAACAACTAGTAGGAGACCAGCCTGTAGGTCCCGTGACCAATCTCTGGGAATAACATTTTGAAAGTGTTTTTGTGTTCCCTGATTAATACCGAACAATTTTGACTTGGGCTGCCCCCTTGAAAATCCAAGGCATTTTCGTGAGGGGTCAACAAAGGTCACACAGGGATAGAAATTCAAATAGTTCCAATCGTGTCAATATGCATATCAAATTACTCGTCTGGTCATGAGGATTCCAAAAATGTATAATTTGCTATACCTCCGATCTTAAATGAGGGCGCTATGGTAGAAAAGGTCAATGCACTTTAGAAATTCACCAACACAGTTAAAGGAAAGTCCACCCTGAAATTAAGTTAGTTTTAATAGGAGTAGAAAAATGAGAGAAACAAGTCAGTGAAAGTTTGAGCAAATTCTGAATGAAAATAAGAAAGTTATGAATTATTGAAGTTGTGATCAATCAAATACAAATTGGCAACTCTGTGACTTATTATACGAGCTCTCCTTCATTTGCTTTGTGCATAATATTCCATAAAATCATGTTTTCTTCGTTATTGATGATGGAATATATATTTGTTCCTTGCAGGGGGAGTATAGAAACATATTTGCAATTATTATATTTAGGGTGCATGTACGGTTGAAATTTTTCTTGAGGGAAAATGAAAATTTTAGATTTTTTTAGTACTGAGCAAATGGATGTTGAGCTCGCATGATACGTCATAGAGTTGCCAATTTGTGTTTGATTGATCACAACTTCAAAAATCCTAACTTCCTTATTTTTAATCGGAATTTGCTCAAACTTTCACTGACTTGTTTCTCTCATTTTTCTACTCCTATTAAAACTAACTTAATTTCAGGGTGGACTTTCCCTTTAACATTGTCCGATTCTAATGATTTTAGGGTCTAATAATATGTTTTCTGACATGGCAAATTCAACTATACAACTTTCAAAAGTAAAAGTGCTTACCTTGACCATGTACATTCAAAATGGTTGCCGTTTCGTTGACAAACATCTAACAACTTATTATCCATGGGTTTGGGGGAAATTTCAAGGTTATGGCAACCACTTTTGATTTTAAAAGTTGCTAAGTTGAACTTGTTATGTCAGAAAACATGATCGAAAAGCGGAAATACGAAGTAGGGACAAGGAGTTACTGTGCTAGTAATTCCTTAATTGGTAGGGAGAAGAGATTACAAATCTGTCTTGTTTCCAAGGGTTAAATACTGCCAGTCATATTTCCCATTTTCTGGCCCTTTAACTTATTAAATTTCCAATCGGACAAGAGATGGCGCATTTTGCATTAGTTTAGCATCTACACAAAGTATGATCATGGTAATTTACTAATCCTATGTAAAATAATTTTCGAGCTCTGAGTATACCAATGTTTCGTCGAATGTTATTGCTGTCATACCTTCAAAGTGATCGCATAAACATACCGTTACATTATAGGATGATCGATGTCCATGAATAGAAGCAGACAGATGACACTATGAACATGACGGACAAAAAAAGAGGACAAAATATACGGTTCCTCATTCTACCCTCAACAATTGCTGTGGTAGACAATGGAACATCCCTTCACTGCTATTATGTAAACATGTGTAGAACAGGTGAATATGCATGTGACACCTGTTCTACACATTTTTACTTAATAGCAGTGAAGGGATGTTCCTTTGTCTACCACAGCAATTGTTGAGGGTAGAATGAGGAACTGTATATTTTGTCCTCTCCTTTGTCCGTCATGTTCATAGTGTGAAATTATTGATCAGGTGCATGGAGAAAAGAAATCGTAGTTAGCAAAGTGCGTTTTATTTTCTTCATCTTAATTCTTCTTCTTCTTCTTCTTCTTCTTCTTCTTTTCTTTTTCTTCTTCTTCTTCTTCTTCTTCTTCTTCTTCTTCTTCTTCTTCTTATTCTTCTTCTTCTTCCTCCTCCTCCTATGCTCCGTCTTCTTCTTCGTTTTTTTAATATTTTTAAACAAAGCTGGCATGCACGTGCTTTGTGTTTATCATAATATTGTAGATGCACACACGCAAACAGATTATAAATGTTTTATTTTTGTATCTATTTTTAAAAAAATTTAAACAGGGTAACTCTGTCAGTATTAAAACTGTTTCCCTCAGAGGCCCTGTGCAAATTATAGATTACAAATACAGAGAAAATCAAACCTAGTTCAAACACGTACATATCATATCATGGATTATTTTCTTTAGAATGATGATAAATGTTTACGTTATTTTGTGAAATCTTTCAATCAAAGGAATTAAAAATATAAAAATATTCTCACGAATAAGGCAAACAAAAAATAGTGCTCTTAACCCCCTCCTCCCCCCCCCCCCCGCTTATTTACCGGCTGGCTGAGTCGGCGCAAAATATTTCCTGAAAAATGGGACCAAAAAAAAGTGCCTCTTATTCCCCCCCCCCCCCCCCCCCCCCCCCCCCCCCCCCGACAGAAGAAAAAACACAATCGCCCTCTTGCGAGGGTTTTTTTTGTAAGAATTTTTCCATTAGTTTGGACTTGAAAAAATTGCCCTTGTCCCCATGATGTTAGCTAAGGTCCCTTCCCCCCCCCCCCCCTTGTCAACTGTTTCACCCCCTCTCCCTTAGAACATACCCTGGTTCCCCCAGGTAGGAAATAATTGGTGGGGTAAAATAAAACGTAGTATGCGGATGAGCATGTTTGTTTTTACCGTCGCAGTACATACACATGTTAAAGAGAATCTAAATGTTCATGATTTTCGCGTGTTGGATATAGATAAAAAATAAACTAATGAATAAAAAAAGGATTTCTGTCTTTAATCTTATATTTTACATGGTTTCTATTTATCGTGTTTATATATAGCAATGGTATTTGCTAACCAATTTAAGATCGGGATAAATGGAATCTATGACGGCAATTTTATTCCATTTTTAAGAAAATAAAACGAGAAGGAAATCATAATTTTATCGCATCAAGACTCTCGTTCCTAACTGTCCCCTTTTCGCTTTCTCTCCCACTTTTTTGTGCAATAAGATTTCGTCATTAAGTCTCATTTGAAGAAAATTACAAATTGAGCAGTGCGGCGTTTTTTGTTACCACGTACCATGTTTTTGAGCGGATGCGTTTTAAAGAATTCTTTCCGATGATATTGACATGGATTTATATCATGGTTATTGATAATTTTTAATGTATACATTGGTATAAGTATGTCAAAGACGGGAAACATATGAAAAATTTCCTCGCAAAATGCTATACATTGTATCTCCATTTTTTTCAAGTTGAGGTATTTGCGATTGAAATAACTAAAATATTATGAAAATAACGAGAATTTTTCGATTGTTTTTAATAATACTTTCAAAATATTTCCTTCATATGTAATGAGCAGGGTATCAAATGAAAGGATTTTTTGTATTTGACGATGGTGGTGTTACTTTAAAAATATATTTTTTTTAATGGCGCTTCACTCGTTTTGTGATGAAACATTTCATTTCTTCTTCATATTTTTTGTGACTTCTAATTTAGTATTTATTTACAACATTAAGTTTCAAATGATACTTTCTCGATACACACGCGTTTAGAATTACAAGTCAAGTTGATTAACATGATGAAAAGATGTCTACTTGAGGGTTAAACATCCTGGTAATTAAGACTCACTTATAGCTCCCTATTCCCTTGATCTTCGTTATGCTGGTAGAGGAAACCGACCTGGGACTTGAAAGAAGCCTTGAATGCTAGCAATCGAGGGGCATCCTTGTATTAGTTTTCTGAATCTAAAACAATCATAACAATAACGCATACATACTAGGAGAGATGTCGAATCCTTAGACCTTTTTTTCCTTTAATTAGGCTATATAACACATCTCCTATATTTCCCCAACTTTTGAAATACCCATTTTAATAGGCCATTTTCGTAACCAAATCGTCCTTGTTTTCACGAAGTGACGGTAGTGAAGTAAATCGTAACGCAAAGTGAATGCAATTTTTTTTCACTGCCGTCACTTCGTGAAAACAGCGACGAAATGTATACCTCAGTGCCTCGATACGATTTATTTCATTCATCTGTTACGAATAATTGTATTTCAATGGTCAGAATCAAACTTGTATATATTACGTGTTGTTAGATAGATCACGCCATAAAGTTTGTCTTACATAGCAACGACTTATGTACGCAATTCGAATTCTAACTATTGAGATACTGATTCATTCTTTACAGGTAAATGAAATAATTTGTATGGAGACGCTTCACAAAGGCATATGCATTAATTTGGTTACATTATGAAAATGGTCCGTTAATTCGCTTTTGAGGGAAGTGCTTATCTCAATCTTTATGGGTCAAATACTGTTGCAACCACCCTAACTTTATCTGGACAGGCATGTGAAATTATGCCATGACTGATCTGCCCACGCATTCGTTTCTTACTCTCTCTTTTTTTATTCTTCTTTGTTTAGAAAAAACAACTGAAACATATTTCGTATTAAATAACATAGTACATGCAGTTAGCGATTTTAAAAAGTGTAGTACGAGAAGAAAAAGGAAGAAAGATATATAAACAGAAAGAGCGAGAGAAAGAATGGATAGGGGAGGGAGAGGGAGAGAGAGAGAGAGAGAGTCAAATGAGTGGGGAGAAAGAGAAAGGAGAAACAGATTGATGTGACCAATATATTCCACACCAAACAAAAGACATGCACATGAATTGTGGTATGAATAAGAATGTGAATATTCAAATTATTTTTCAAATTGGAGGTAGGCCTATTTATGTGTTTTTTCTAATCGCAAACGTATCATCTTCGTTTGTTTTTATTTTGTCATAATTATTAAAACCGTAATATTATAAAGTGCAATGTTGCTAATGCTCAGCCCACGCTGTATATATTTATACATATTATATAAACTGGAATAAAAGTAATTTACCAATAAATTTCAATGTATTTATTTATCTTTATCGTCCAATATTTATGTATTTTTGTTTATATCACTGTTAGAACGGTGTTTAAAATATCACTGTTTAAAAGAATGTTGTTTAAAAAAGTAAACAACGTTGTTCAAAATCGAAAAATCAGTGCTCGATTGGCTTAAACCACTATCTATTAAAATTTTTTTTTAATTAAACAGAGTTGTTTAAAAAGTCCCGGGGGTATCGTTGATATTTTCTCGATACGCGATTGCAATTTGCGCACACACATGCGATATGCAACGGTACATAATACATGCATGCAAGCATGCAGTGCTAATGTGCAGTGCAAGTGCTAGTGCAGTGCAGTGCAGACGAAAATGGCGGAACACGGGGCAAGGCGACGACTTGGTTCTTGTCGGCTTCGCCGATGGGGTTTAGGTGAAGTTATAGAGACAAATAATAATGTTGTCTGTCACTGCCATGAATATGATGAACAAATGTTGAAGTAAATTGGCAACAAGCTCTGCATGTTACAGTGTATAAATCGTTGTGATTATTGCAGGAGTGGTTCCAGTAGGTCATTTCACAAATTCAAACAACCAGATAATAACCATTAAACAGTTCTGTTTTAAATTTAACCAACTCCTTTTAAACAACCCAATTGTGCAGTAATACTGAATAAACAACAGTTGCTTAGTAATTTAAACATTATTGTTTAAAATTTAAACAACTTGCTTTAAACAACCGAGTTGTGCAATTTTATTACTAAACAACTGTTGTTTAAAAGGTTTCCAAATTTTTAAACAACTAAGTGTTCAAAATGTAAACAACCTTAATTTGTTTAATTTTTAAACAACAGTTGAGCGATTCACCGGTTGACTCGGGGTTGTTTAAAATTTTAAACAACTTGCTTAATTTTTTTCTAATAGTGATAAAGGCCTATTATGATTAGTGTCAACAATTTTCACTCCTTCTATTTTATACATGTATATGAAATCTAGCTTATGGTTGCAATATTAATAAATAATCACTATTTATCACTGGTAGAAAAGCAGCCGAAATGTTGATACAATTCGGAGTTTACGTTGACAGATAAAAGAATTCATGGAAAGGATCTCGTATACGGTAATTGTGCCGTATATTATGTATGTGAGTTTGAAATTTTCTGCTTGAGAATGTCATTGCAAAATATATCGTAGAAAACGTAACAATATAATTAACAACATAATTATGTTCAGGTAAGGCATATTATCTTGAAATCTTTGAAAGAAAATTAAACAAAAATCGAAGGTTAGGTGCTAGGGCAAAAACACGCAAGGCTCGTATTCATTTTCGTGAAACAATAAAAAAAAAAATGAGCAAAATTTGATTGCCTTTTTCTCCATTAATTGAACTGATACACGGTATACAGGTTGTTTCTACATTGCTCAGTGGCATGACCTTTCTCCCGGAAACAGAGTGGTATTATGCATCATTTCAAACATACACATGCTCTATATTTTCTGAATTCCCTCTAAAATAGTCATGCGATCACTTCCTAGCTGCATACATTATTATCGTACCAGAGGCTTATTCCTTCCTGACGCTCTCATCCAATCAGAATGCTTAGTTTCGTCTTCAAATGATCCAAAAGAGGCGGAGCCCTAATCCCAGTCTCGTAATGATTTCCGCGCGTGCAGCTTTCTATCTAGTTATTTATAAACGTATTTGGATGGAACACACCACACTCTGAAAAGCGTTTGCATGGCTAGTGAATCAGTAATATTAAATAACTATATAAGTACGGTGCTTAATATTGTGAGTTGATCTATATAGCGCTACGTTTATTCGTTCAGCTCTCTGCCTTCGCCTAGCCTCTTGGACCCCAGTTCACACAAAACCAACAGATAGGCCTACAGAGCTTTAGAGATGGATCGTCGACAGAAAACCGTGCTGCTCTTTCTGGTATCAGCCTTCATTATGTTCATGTGCCCCGGCGGCGAATTTTTTTTTCCCAAACAGGTTTACCTATGAGAGTAAAATCCTGCCTCCTGATTGGTTCAGAGGTATACGCGTCATGAATATTCACGAGCTGAGTTCACAGCACTGTGGCTGAGCTGCAGTACCTAGTATATGTATTACGCATGCGCGTGGACTTCAGTTTTGCTGGCCATTTAGGTGTACAAAATGTATGTGAGCTAGCTGTGGTGCGTGCGAGGGGATTTTTATTGGGGGAAGGGGGGGGGGGGGGGGGGGGGGTCTGTTTGTGAACATTTCTGGTTATTCTGGTGCTTGGTTTATATAGTTTTACCAGGTTGTCAACTAACAAGTCCCTGGTTTTACACTGCGGATTTTTTTCTCTCAAAGAGTTCACTTACAGTACACACACTAATATTCCAATTTCACACATAGGCTATACATACAAACACTATCTTTCTCTCTCTCTCTCTCTTCCTCTCTCTCGCTCTCTCTCTTTCTCTCTCTCGCTCTCTCTCTCTCTCGCTCTCTCTCTCTCGCTCTCTCTCTCTCTCTCTCTCTATAAACACACACCCACCCACCCTCATGTATTTACAAACACATAAGCAACAAATGCACACACTAGCTGTCAAGAATACACAAAAGACACACACAAGGGGTATGAATTATCTTATCAGGATGGTCCGACATGAGATGGTTGGATGTGGTTCAAAGCCACTGTGTTGCTCTGAGCATGATATCTTGACAAACATTTAATATTATCACCCGTAACTGAAACCAACACACAATTAATATCACGGTATTAGTCTCTTTTTTGTTCCACCAAGCTAATTTTTGCACCTTGCACAAATGCACTTCTCAACACGAAATATTTCACTAAATTTGTTTAGTTATTTTCACTCAAAATTAATTCAGCCATGCTCACTTTTAATCACTTCACTTATATCTTATTTAACATTGAATACAATGCAGTTGCATGGGTTGTTCTTTTATTTTGTTAACTCGGCAGAGGCCACGGTCATGTTCAAGCATTTACGCTTACGACATGTGGTCTCCTGCTTTTTCCTTTTGTATGAAACTTTTATTTTAACTAGAAACAAATTTTGTCAAACTTACATGTTATTCATTATATTTATTTGTATGTTTCTTTGTATTGATATGAAAAAGTGGAAATAAAACAAACAAACATATGAGTGGTTCTGGTTCCTTTGTGACAGATGAACCTGGCCAAAGAAAACAAAGGACATAAAGTAATATATACAGGCTCTACACACATGTCAAAGACAAGCTTTTATTATTAATATGCATACCAAGTGCACATTACACTGATTCATCTCTTATTTAAACATGAATATCTGACTAAGTCCTTTTCAATCTTTATATCTTCAAACTTCTTTTCTCAAGATTATCTAACTTAAATCAGAATCAAAACAATATTTAAAGGACATCCATTTCATTGCATTAATTTGAGCTTTCAACAATAAATACAAACAGCAGGTTCATAACCTTTGACCTACTTTCATGAATTTAAACTTGATATGACATGCACAGGATATGATTTTACATTTTCTGTTATTAAGATACAATCCCCACACACATTTATTTCACTGCCTCTGTCAACTAAATTTGAGACTCCATATATATTGCATGTATGTGTCACTGCTTTTGAGACTAATTCAGAATACATAATAACATAACCTACTGACACTATATACTGACAATTTCAAAGCATTAAAATAAAAAATAAATCCCAATTTTAATTAAAACCTGAACTCTCACTATTTATTCTCAGATTCGAAATTAGACATGAACACTCTATGTGCAAGAATTTAGCATGACCTTTCACATAAAAAAAGTAGTATGAACTTTTACCCAAATTATTTTCAAGATTTTGTTCTATTAATAATCTTTCTTTGTCAATACATTGAACATTCTAATTACAAGTATGTATTACACTTACTGAAATCTATGACAAATGTCACCATTTTCTTAAATGAACAAAAGTTATCTTGAATGAACTAAAATCTAAATTAGCCAATTAAATCATCAGTCATTAAAATGACTATATGCGTGAGATAATATCTTACTTGCAAATTCACTCATGCCTCCATTTATTTCCTTCAAAAGTTATAATGTGCCTTCATTCTACCCTACAAGACTATTTTGTGTCTCATATAAGTTCTTAACAATTTTCATAGCATTATGCCTATAACTTGATTAACTCACTTCGAATCTAACTTGGTACAATTTACTTGACAGAAATTGTTTATATGCCTGTGATTGAAGTATTTTTGTGCTCACAAATCAAATTTGGGAAATATTAAAGGAGAATGAAACCCTGGGGAAAATCCACTTTAATGAAAAGAGAGGATAGAGATAAGCAATTTTTAAAAGTTCCATCAAAATTGGTTACAAAATGAGAAAGTTATGAAAGTTTGAAAAGCCTCAATTTACTTTCTATGGCGATCCTCAAATTGGCAACGTGCTTCAAAGTGGCAGGTTTAGTAGTACAATGCTCCATATGTTTTGTACACAAAATTCATATTTTCCCAATTATCTCTGAAGGTGCAGCTTGTCTCCTTCTTAGCTCAAGATATATATCATGGGAAAATGTATTTGATAACATACATGTATGTTGAGTTCACAAAAAGACAAGCAGCATCTTCAGAGATAATGGAGAAAATATGAAATTTTGTGTACAAAACATATTGAGAATTGTACAACTATAGTGCGGTTCGCAAAACTTTTCAAACTTTCATAACTTTCTCATTTCGTAACCGATTTTGATGGAACTTTTTTTTTTAATTGCCTCTCTCTATCTTCTCTGTTCGTTAAAAATAGATATTTCCCCAGGGTTTCATTCTCCTTTAACTCTTACAGTGCCAAGGGTTTTGCTTGTTCCCAAATTCTACCAAATCATGTACAGTGCTTGCTTTTCGAACGCCTGTAAATCTCCAACATTAATTTCTATACAGATATGCTGTACACAAAAGTTCTACAAACATTTATTACCCTTTCAAATGATACAAAATAATTCCATTAATTCAATGTCATGCATGAAAATTATTTTGAAATAGAAATGAGCTTAATCTCTCTTGACCTTTCAATTTTCATTTCTCATTTATTTGCTATTGTTTTATGCTAAAAGAATGGATCCTTTCCCAATATCTGCAGTTTTCTAAAAACAAAACAAATCCAATGGTAGCATAATTATAGTGACTTATAAATATTTAAAATACTATATGTATCCTCTAGACTATGTCATATATCATATGTCATATACATGTATGTCAGACCATATATCCATCTTTCTAAGTGGAGTAATGTTCAATTAAAAATGTAAAGTCTCTTAGCACGGAAAGAATTAAAGTTTGAAAGTTTGTATAAAATCAGATAATCTGTTCAAGAGTTATCATCAAATTCTCAAGGGTTCAGTAAATCCCTATTATTGGGATACCTGGTTTAACTAGCTTGGCAGCATCTGTGATGCTATTGTGGACAAGTCTCCATTCATTTTGTGCATCATTTTTTTTAAATTGATTTATATTAAATTCTAAGCCAGGAATCAACATAATTTTCCCAAAAATGCTTGCAGAATCAATCTAGCCATGTCATACTCAAACCGATTGAATTAAAAGAATCTATATTTTTCTTGAAAATGAAGAAAATGTTAAATTCTGTGTAAAAAATGAATGGAGAGTTGTCCACAATGACATTACAGATGCTGGCAAAGTTGCCAATTCATCCCCGTAATAAGGATTTACTTAAACTCTTGAACAGATTGCCCGCTTTCGCTCAAACTTTCACTGTCTAACTCTTCTTGTTCTTCTTTATTCACTGAAAGCACACTGATGTCTGGGTTTCAATTAAAGAGAAGGTTGAGTTCTGGGAAGAGGTGAAAAATAATTTGTGAGCATTACTCATTCTTATTATGCAAGTGTGCAGAACATCATTTAAGACATGTTCCCTGAAAAGCATGGCTCTTCAAATGCCTTCATATTCTAAATATGCATGTAACATCGTAAAAATCTGGGGGGGGGGCGGCTTTTTACGCCACATGTTCGTGTAGTCCCATATACATCTTTCTGTGCAAGTGTTTATAACTTTACCAAGACTTGGCCAAATTTCTTATCATTTTGATGATTCCAGAACCTTGCAATACACACAAATTCTTATATGCTAGATGATCAACCTTTTCTGGTTGGTTCCACACCGTTTCTTTCACAATGCAATCGCATGACCAGAACTCAACTTCATCTTTTACTGTCTAGCTGACTATACATGTAACTAACTACCACTTTGAAGATTTATTTTGACCAATCCCTTCATTGTTTGTTACACACTGACTGAGAGAATGGGGTGCTTTCCTTGGTTTCTTTTTTGGAATCAACTGGGAACTGTCCACTGTCTTTCGCTTCTTCAATTCTCTTAGCTTTCGGCCAGTGTGAAGGCATCTGCGGCCCCCAAGAACAGTCTTACGTCGACTAACAGCAGCTGGCTGAACTTTGATGGCCACTCCCTTCCTTCGAGCCTGTTTCTTTTTCTTTGAAGAGGTCATATCCAGAGAAGCACCAGTGTATTTACCGAAGGTCTTCAGGGCACCAACAAGGGCAGAATTTGTTTTCAAGGAGTTGAACTGTTGAACATAGGATTCAACAGGCTCACTGAGTTCTTCCGGATCGCGCTTGAGCTTTGCAATTAGTTGACTGGCACAGTCATTGATAGCAGCTTCCAAAGAGGCTAATTTATCATTGCAGGGTGGTTCACCTCCATCAACATTTGACTGCAATGGACCACTGCCCCTCATATCAAACTTATTCTGCAGCATCCTCTGAACATTCAAAGACTCCACAGCCACATTGGAGCTGGGCGGAGCTGCAACTGAAGCAACAGAAGGGCACTCGGATTCAACTACATTATCATCATCACTCAGACTACCCATCTGGTCTGGTACCTGTACCCCAGGATCCTCTTCTAGTGGCAAGCCTGCAATTGGTAGGGATGTGAACCATCCTGGTCTCACATTCTTCTGACCAGTTGCCAGAAATAGCATGTGTTCCCGCAAGTGAGGGTCTCTGAGGGGCAAGAAATTCAGCGAGGTCTCGTTGAAATGTCGCACAACGGCATACTGGTGCTTGCAGGGAGCGCCATTCATTCCTGTAGTGCATGTGCACACTCCAATTTCTGTATCCACGTTGTATTTTGTTTCCTCCTTCGTCTCACTCTTCACCTCGTAACAATGGGCACCAATCTTGGTGATGCTGGTGGCTGGAATCGATGACCCACCAGGGAGGTACTTTCTTGAAACTGTCACATCAACACGCCCATTAGCCAAGTCAGTGAGTCTACGCTCGTAGTAACTGGAGACACGTGTCACAAGAAAGTCAAACAGCTGAACAACATTGTACGCTCTCACTCGCTCAAAGATTTGATCCTTGAGAATTCTCATTGCCGCCTCGGCATAGTTGTTGGTGTTGTTACCCCGAGTGGGTAAGTCTTGACGATAGCACACAGCCCATGCTTGACGGCGACTATACAGTTTCTCAACATGTGCTAGGAAGTTTGGATAGAGGCGAGCAACGTCACTACCCTGGAGCTCTTCATATGCTTCCTCAAGAGTATTCTCAGACATTGAGAATGTCATCTTTTTGACAGCAAAAAGCAGCTGTGGTCTATGCTCCTTCCTGATCTGATTCTTTCCTTCCCACAGGAATCTCCACACCGCCTGCAGCAAGTGGAAAACACAAAGAATTAACGTAGCGTCTGGAAAAACTGCTGCCAGGCTCTGCCTTTCTGCCTCGCTATCATCAGACAAAAAAACACGAGGGCCAAGTGTACCACGGCCAAAAAAGGCATCTTTTGGTATGATGTCCAAGTACAGTTTCAATGCCAGGGTAATGCAGTCCCTAGACTCAGAGGTCACAATCAGGCATCCCACGGGCAAACCACCAGCAGCACTGTGGGTCAAGAGCATAAATACCCTGCAGTCATATCGATCCATACCCCCCGTAGCATCGATAAAGACAAGTTCTCTGCTGTATTCATGCTTCTGACTGCAACGTTTCATGAGCGGAGAACATAGAGCGATGGCAATCTTGTTGTTGACCTGATCGATCTTGGCACAGACTTCACCCACCTCACTGTTGTACCCTGCAATGGCAGCTTCAAGGTCACTCAACATTTTCTCGCCACTTGCAGCACCATATGCCTTGTCAAAGATCTTCCGGTACAACCTGGAATACAAAAATATAAAAATGGATAAATGGTAACTATAACATGGTAAATGTTTTAGAATACTAATTTACATCTTCCTACTACAAGATGTTATTCAGACATACGCATGACTGAGAGGATCGACCAAGAGAATTTTTCAATGATAGGCAACAGAATGCATTACAATGAGGATTTATTTGAAAATACACATTAATTCCAAATTTCTTCAGTTATGTTTAATGAATCTTAAATGGGCAATGCCATGAAATTTTCTACATAGATTCAATTTTTAAAGTTATATTTTGATTCCTTAACTCCCCAATTGATATGTTAAATTAAAAAATTTGACCAATGACCTGTGAATGATGAGATCAAACTTATTCAACAATGCCAAAAGATCTTGTCTGCATATGTTACAGAGAACACATATTAATTGATGCTACATGTATTTGAGGTTCTCTGCATTTCAGGATGTTCTTCCTGGTTCTCGCAATTGGACTTTCAAAAGCCTCTGCAACCAAAATGCAAGTTGCAAGCATACAACTCATATTTGCTATTCAAGTATCCAAACATGTTTCATGGATTTTTGAACAATTATTCTTTCAACCTGCTCAGCTCCGTCCCTAAAAAACCTCCAGATCTCATGCCTTCAGTGACATCAACTGTCAATCATTAGTGAGCTATCAATCAACGGTGTTATGTAATAGCTTTGCCAGAGCTATTCAACTGTTTACAGTACAACATAGGAGTTGCTATGTCAGACATGTATCACCAGTGTAAGAGTCAGGTTTGAACAATTCCTAGCACACTCTTAAACAGAGTAGAGACAGCACAGCAGACATTTTGCATGGATATATCTATTAACTGCTTGTAACCAGCTAGTCTCAATAATGAGTCTCTGCATAGTTTTGTTGTCCAAAATCGAGGGTATCTTGATGGATTTCCATTAAAACTAGATGGATTCTTGACTGCGCGCAGTCAAAATTTATGCCTCCGCCATTGCCAGATCAGAAATATATTACACGCCTAACTTCTTAAATTTTCAAATATTGACCTGTGTGACCTTTGACCTTGTGACCCCCAAATCTTATCAGATGCACAGTCACTCCCATACATGCATGAGCCAAGTTTGAAGATGATCCCTTAAATGGTTCTTTAGTTATCGCGAGAACGAGATATTTTCAGGTATATAATGACCTCTGTGATCTTTGACCTTATCACCCCAAAAACTAATCAGATCATCGTCAATCCTATATGTATACTTGGACCAAGTTTTAAGTTGATAAAGTCAAACGGTTCTTTAGTTATCGCAAGAACGAAAATGGGATGGATGGCAGATGGACGACCCGATAAAACAATCCCTCCGGCAACCACTTACGATGGGTGGGGGCATAAAAAATGACATCTTTTTTTTGGGGGGGGGGGGGGCAAGACTATAATATGAATTCTCACCTGTGACAGAATTGTGTGTCTGGACAGTTTGCACGGTCAGCAGCTTCATACACATAATCTTGGTCATACTGTAGTTGCAGATCCAGTTTGTGTGTGTTCAAAGCTGATGCAGGTGAATGGCCTTTAGAGAACAAGTCTTTGAATTTCTCAATCGTCTCCTTGCTGACATCTCTGTGCTTCAGTGTATCGGCACTATCATTCATGTGGTTATGGGTGTGAGAGATCTTGACAACAGTTTGATAGGCTGGCAAGTGAAGATCCTTACTTTTGGCTCTGAAATTGACAATGAAAGATATAAAATAAAATATAATCTTGAAGAACGAATGTAACCAATAACTTTTAACCCCTGGCATTTTTATTCAATACAAACTGAACCAAACAATT
The DNA here is from genome assembly GCF_000002235.5 of Strongylocentrotus purpuratus. Taxonomy (NCBI): domain Eukaryota; kingdom Metazoa; phylum Echinodermata; class Echinoidea; order Camarodonta; family Strongylocentrotidae; genus Strongylocentrotus; species Strongylocentrotus purpuratus. The sequence continues at coordinate 31,264,142 of NW_022145613.1, forward strand.
GAATACTGGAATACAGGAAGGGCCCAACTCCACCATTTGGGGCATATTGTGTTAACCCAAAGAGGTACACAGCTTTCATAAGGTCTATTAGATTAATCTGCTTTTGCTCCTCAAATTGGCAACAATCGTTAATTTTGTTTATTTTCATATTTTGACAAAATTAAATATGGATATAACATGAGATCAACATGAACGATTATAGCAAATTTTAACGAAAAGTTGCCAATTTGTATTTTTAAATAGTGATTTTGTTGTTTTCATCATGTTGCCAACTTATATTTTTGAAACTTACCTGCTTAGTTTCCCAGGAATCTTTTTAACAGTCACAGCTAGCTTCGCTGGACAATTCGTGTTCTTTGACGACATTTTCTGACTTGCTGTTTCAGACCGAGGAAGAGTCTTGTGTTGGCAACGGTAAAAAACCTTGAACAGATTCACCCATCCATTTTTTAGCTTTGTTGCTCCAACACGGAATGTCACTTTGGTGAGCTGTTGGTATTTTTCTAGCCACAGTTTAGCATCATCTTCATTGGAAATGTCAATTCTGAATTCTGCCTCATATTTGCCATCCGCAACCTCTTGATAATTGCAAATGTGGTAGGCATAGTCAGGTGGAAGGGATTCCTGTAATTTAAGAAAGAAGACATGTTTAATTGAAGAGTCATGGTTGACTAAAGTTGTGCTTCACAGATGAAGTTGGCGAGAATAAAGTGAATTGTGGTTTGTATCCACTTGGTCTACTAGCAGATCGATTCTCACATTGTCTAAAACCAGTTAATCTCTTGCCAATCAATCACTGAATTAAACACCAATCATACAAATCACTGCCAAACTCACAAATCCTCTCTCCTATTAAGTCTCTAACTTATCATGCCAACAGAACTCTAAATCAATACCTCTTACACAGTGTTAGTCCAGTCCAGCTCTGTATGAGTTTTATTATATGAGGCTGTACATGTGCTTCATGCAGATTATATTCAAATGAAAAATACGTTATCAACCAATACCAAAATAGGATGTATGAATAAAAATGAATATTCATAAGAAAAAGGAGAAGAGAACCATTGATAAGTATGAAGTTGAAATATGTAAATGAGAAGAGAACATACCACCTGTTCTAGCTTTATGAGTTGGTATGCATGTGGTGGAGATGAATGGACGAAATGAATATGCAAATGATGTGAAATGAATGAGAAGAGAACCATTGATAAGTAAGAAGTGGAAATATGTAAATGAGAAGAGAACATACCACCTGTTCTAGCTTTATGAGTTGGTATGCATGTGGTGGAGATGAATGGATGAAATGAATATGCAAATGATGTGAAATTAATATGTATGGGAAGAGACTAGAGAAACAAATAGTAACTATAGCATAACAAGCCCTAACTGGAGATTAGACGAAATGGTAAATGGGCTTAGTGGCAATTATACCAAGCAAATGGTTAGTAGATGAAATAGGATTAGACCATGTGGGGTGATGAAACCAGACGAAAATCTGGTGGGTGCAGACCAAGTGGCAATTTACCTGATGTTGGTAAAGCTAGCACCTATGTACATGAGCCTATACTGTGCCCCCCCCCCATATGTTTCAATGTTTATGACAAATCAAATGGCAATTCTACTTTCATGGGCCTCCGACTCTGAGGCATTGACCTAACGTTAGGTGTAGCGGGAAACAGGCTGCATGGAATATTTTGGCACAGTGCCCACCCCCCCCCCCATTTTTTCAAGCACCCGAAAAGTGCCCCTTTTAACTTTGTAAGAAGTACCCCTTTTTACATACGAATAGTGCCTCTTGTACATTGACAAATGCCCCTATTAATTTGTAAAAGTGCCTCTTCCCCTTTTCAACTCTGATAAGTGCCCCTTTTATTTGGACACGTGCCCCTTTTCCTTCAACAAGTTCCTTTTTCCTTTGCAATAAGTGTCCATTTTCCATTCTCCTCAATGCCCTTTTTTCTTGGTGCCCCCCCCCTACTTTGGAAGTCGCTCGGCCGCCCCTGTCTGTTCCCTTTTCCACCGCAGATTATGAACATATCCTGATAGTTAGGCCTAATATTAACGAAACAGTGACAAGCTGAGGTGACCGTGTCATGACGAAAAGCTCTCGTTCGTCATATATTAAAACTATACCCCACACTTTAACACAGCAGTCAATGTAATCTGATGGGCTACCCCATTTTTGTTTCTCTCGTTAAAGTAAAAGTCCACTCCAAAAATAACTTACTTTCAATAGAAGCAGAAAAATTAGACAAACCAATCAAAAAAAATTGAGCAAAATCTTATAAATAATAAGAAAGTTATAAATTTTGAAAAAGTATGTAAAAGTATGGAACTATGATAATCACTACACAAGTTGCCAATTTGGTTATCAGGTTGTGACGTCATGTCCTCACTATCTTTCAATTGCTCTATGTGGTTTAATCCCATTTATTTCCCTTTTTATTCCCCAAAACTTGATTTCCCCATGCCTTTGCCCAGGTTATGATTTGTATCATATTGCGTGAATAACATTTCACAAAATCTTTTATGAACTTTGAAGAATTTATACTATATTCTGAATATTGTATATTCATAATTATTGATTTTTATATAAATAGTTTATCAAAATTTACATTTTTCATAATTTAACTGGAAAAAATTACTAGATATTAGTGCATCCACACAAAAACATATTACTTTTAATCTAACTTGGATGCTGGTGTGAAGAAGTAAGATTCTTAAGGAGAAAATAGGAAATTTATATCATCAATATAAAGAAAATAATTAGTGGATAGTGAGGACATGACGTCACAGACTCATGAGTGAGTTGCCAATTTGTCTAGTGATTTTCAAAGTTTGTAATGCCATTAAAAATTCATAACTTTCTTATTAGTTATCCGATTTTGCTCAGACTTTTTTGATTGGTTAATTAGTCTGATTTTTCTGCTTCTATTGAAAGTAAGTTATTTTTGGAGTGGACTTGGGCTTTAAAACTTTGAGAGAGCTTCTGGTGGGGTGCCTCTACCATATGGACCTACTAGACTACTACTACTTGTGATAGTAGTAGGTCCATGCTCTACCCCATTTCGTTTCTTTCGTTAAAAACTTGGACAGAGCCTTGAGGCTCTTGAGTGGGAGATTAAGATAATATTAATGGATTGCAGCTGGACTCTTCATCATCTTATGTAATACTAGACCTAGTGTAAACAAACTCTTACTGGGGCTCTGAGAAGTAGGAAATAAGTATTTTACTTGTTTTAAGATATTTTCATGTCCAAAAGTCACTAATAAGTTAGATGAAGACCAAAATGAAAGTTCGAACGAAGCAAAATGACCCATAATTGGCGATATAGGGTCTACTGTAACAACAATTTTAACTCTGGCAGCAACCCCTGCATGTGTCTCTTTCTCCCTTCTCCCTTCCTTTCCCCCTCTATCATGCTTATCTCTCTCTCTCTCTCACTATCACCTCATCAAGGTCTCGGTGGGGGTGGATTACAGCGCTAGTGTTTACTTCGGCCATGTTCGGGCTTTTCACAATCTCAGCTCTAGATCTAGTGCCTAGTGGTGAAAGTCAAATGGAGGTTTCACAACGAGTTTTCGTCATGTAACATTACTATCTCATAGGCCTACTCATACATACACACAACAATTAACCCTAGACAATCAAGTACTGTAGTACTACTAGACCTACTAGTAGATCTAGATCTAGGGCTAGGCTAGTTACCTAAATCTAGGCCTATACGGTAGGTACTAGTAGCCTATATCTACTTCAGTAGTACGGTATTACTAGCCTAGATCTAGCTCTAACAGTAGACTAGATCTAGGCTAGATCTAACGTTACTCGTTACTTAGGCCTAGACCTAAACAATTTTAACCAAACTGCTGCACCATAATTCATAGACTAAATTCGCCTATGGCGGTATGGGATGGGCCGATTTACAATTTCACAATAATATTGTGGTACTTACATAAAGACTTGTATGGTTCTTGCAGAAGAAATCGGTATTCTCTTCTTTAGAGCGACCAAAATTGCAGAGAGTTGTACTTGTAGACTCCGCCATAATACTAATACAATAGCTCATGTAAAAGTTATAACTTAGAGCCAATCACTGCGCATGCATATCCATGCATGCAGTGTACTATAGCCTACGTACTATAGCTGCGCTGCATCAACGAACTAGTATCTTTCAGCTCAGTCATGAATATTCATGATGCGTATACCTCTGAACCAATCAGGAGGCAGGATTTTACTCTCATAGGTAAACCTGTTTGGGAAAAAAAATTCGCGCCCCGGCGAGACTCGGGCAAGCTGCTGTTGCCCCACCTTTTGGACTGCCTACAACGGTCATTGTTACAGGTTGGTTCAGTCAGGGCCGGATTTTGTAAAGGGGTGGGGTATGATAATTTATCATTAATATTGGATATTCTTAAAGCGCTCATGATTACCACTCAAGATGCTGAAGGAACTTTCCTATTACCCCCAGCTGCCCAGCATAGGCCTATTTAAAGGTAATACAAATTTTGTTATGGGGTCATGAATTTATTGAACGAAGCATATGCGATCGTACAATATTTAATTATCGTTGTCGCGGTTGAAATTGAGTCAATAGTGATGAAATTGTAAATAACAAACTCCTTATGTTGTAAAGCTCCCTCTCAAGATCGCTATTACTTTAGCTTCAAAATAATAAGTTTCTTGACTGAAATCGACCGATTTTCTATTCCCGTTTGGTAATTAAAGATCAGAACTGCATATGCCAAGATGTTTATGGTCGCAGCTACCATTGTATGGCCGTAGGCGATATTTGAAAATTATCGGGAACACCGATAAATTTGATATTTTAATTTCTCGAAATCCTTTGTGTTTAAGAGCCAAATTGTTTCAAAGTTGCTTATTCTTAAAGTAGGTTTTACAACGGTAATAATTGCAATTTTGTTTTAAATTTTATAATCCAATCCTGCTGAAATATTACCAAAACTTTGTATTACCCTTAATCAAGTTATATTATGATACGCTTTACTTTCGTTGCTCATTGCATTCAAGGAAGTTCTTTCTGCCACTATATTTACCCATGTAACACCTGGGTGGAGAGTGGCAAATGTAGATTAATGTATTGCCAAAGGATAGGAGTCCAGCAACAGGGTTCGAATTAACTCACGAACTTCGCATCCCCAGTCAAGTGTTCAAAACTACTGGACTACGACACTATTACAGTGCCGAAAATCAACACTGTTATGGGGACAAATTTCTGTTGGCTATTTTTAAGGTATATACAGTGTGTATGCCAATAGGGGCCACGAGCCAGGTTTGCTCCACCTTAATTTGCAACTTTGTCGTGAAGTCGTCGGCGGAGGTCCTTATTAAAGTAGCTGTGCAAAGAAATTTCACAAAATGGGCAAATAATATATGAGAGGAAAGCTTATATCATTGAGAACACAATTCGTTTGATTTAAGGTTGTGTAAATATTGATTAGACACTCCAATAAGCATATTGTCCAAACCCTGCTCAGAACTTCAAGTCCTGGCTTGAAAGCAAAATATACGGGTTCTGAATCATGACGTCATGCGTGAGACAGGGAGCTCTACGGTACGGGCCATCTGATTGGCGAGACGTTTAAGTCTCTCAAAGATTTATATCTAGAAGCTGGTTCCGATAAAACTTTTAGTCGAATCCCCAATTTATTAAGTCTTGAAGACTTGAAATATTTTAAGTTTCAAAATGAAAAGTTAAATAATTTGCATATGTACACAATTTATGTTTTTATATTTTACATCATTAGTTTGTATATTGTAAGACATTGTTGAGTATTCTTGTTTTTTAGAGTATCGATTGTAATAGTAAATTCATTATCTTTTGTTTTGTTACATTTTTTAAACCGATTTAATTGTACCAAAATACTTTGTTAAGCTATATTTAAGGGGTTAGGCTCGATTAGCACATGTGCTATTATCTTGCCCCTTTTACCAACCAATAGTTTCTCTTCTTGTATATGTAAAGTAATTGTATGAAATGTATTGCTTTTGGTAAATAAATGAAATCAAATCAAACTCAAATGGTATAATTCAAATACCATTAAGGTACCCTTTGAGTTATATCAGGGGAAAAAAATTAGCCCCCGAAATGTCAAAAAGAGCCCCCGAGAGTCATAAAAGAGCCCCCCAAAATTGCATAGATTTCAATATGCAAAACAAATAAAATAGTGTTATTTTCATGCAAGCAAGCTCTGAAATACCCTTCAAATACCATTAACCATTCAGATTACCCTTCATTTTTTGTAAGGGATATGCTTACAGTATTTAAATTTGACTGAGACCCCTGGGCCAAAATACACCCCACATGAGGATTTCGCGTGTTTTTTTTCCACAATTCACACCCTAAACAGGTATTTCACAAAAAAATGAACTCCTAAACAAGTATTTTGAAATATTATTGTAACCCCTTGAGCATTTTGAAGTGCGATATGGATTACCATTTAGATTGTTGACAATGTACGTGAGGTATAGGGGCTTCTTTAAGTGTTTTACATTAGCAAGCTGACGTAACCGAAAGTTATAGACAACCGGCTTCCCGACCAGCTTTCAATTCGGAGTCGGCAGGGATCTAGAAAAATACCCCTTAACGCGTACAGCAAGATTTTTAAAAAGTACCCTTTTTCTTGAAAAATGGACGTCACCGCGTCCAATCTAAAAAAAAAAAAAACTGTATTCTTGGTCATGCACGCATGCACAGTATTTATATTCAACTTAGACCCTGGGGGCAGGAGGGGGGTGTGAGGTCTCAGGTCACCTCAAGTATTCCTGCAGGTTTAGGGCGAGGATGTTTGTGAGGAGGGTGAAATTATTATTAATGATGGCGCCAACCGTCCCACGACGGATCGTAAGGAGGGTCGATCTGTGAATTACAGGAGTTGGCCTACGACCCGACCGGGACCCGACAGTGGCAGCGAATAATATATACGCACGTGCAAAAAGACGCGCGGCGGACTGTGACCATCCATAGCAAAAGACGGGGCCGATCAGTACAATATTCATATGTCCCTCAATGCCTATAAGTGACCTCCATCGTGATCTAAAGAGATGAAAATATAAAGTGCCTTGCTTACCAATACCAAATACTGTTTCGATGACGCGACTCGATCGACGACGCGGGCCTTGGATAAAAAAAAATGATGTAGCTGAAGTTCTCGTTTTCAGCACCACAACGCAGATTCACCTAGTCTAGTTCTGGACCCTATATTCGTCGACTATAAGCGTTAAGCCGAGTGATGCCGCGATCCTTAGTGATGGCGCGACCCTCGAGAACCGCTCGGTAATATAACAAAAATCAATATAGGGTCCAGAACTAGACTAAGATTCATCCCGAATGCGATCGTAGGATCAGCCGACCACGTAATCCTCAACTTCACACATGAAGGTCTTAATGCCGTCGTAGATCACGTCGGTCGTGAAAATCGAAAGTTCCTGTCTAAAAAATAACAGGCTTGTGGTAATTGTTCCAGCTTTCAAATATCATTCTGTATGTGAACAGCTTTTACTATGCATTTCTTCTTCTTGAAATCAATATGACAATAAAATTTCCTCCTTCGCCTTCTTCTTTCAACCCCCCCCCCCCCCCCCCCCCCAGAGCTTCTTTATCCTCATTTTCTTTTTATTCTCCTGAAATATCAACACAGACTATTCAGTGACCGGAAGACTTGGCATGAAGCAGAGGAATTTTGCAACCAATTCTCGGTGCCGTCTCTAGGCCTGGGTGAAACAGCCAGAGATAGCTTGGGACATCTCGTATCCATCAATTCTCCAGATGAACACGATTTCGTCGCCACTTACTACAAATCTGCCACGGTATTCACAGTGCTCCGATATTAATGATAGTACACTATTAGTAACAATAATGGACTTAATAATAATAAAAATAGTAACAATAACAGTAATCATGGGTGTCGATCCCGGGGGGGGGGGGATGGGGGGGGGGGGGGATGGCCTGAACAATCATCCCCCTCCCCCCAATAATTCACCCTCCAAAAAACAAAAACAAAATTAATGATGAGAGCCCGATGAGAGTAGTTAATGGTTATTACTCGCAAGATGACCGTCAATATACACATTTTGTTATCTCATTTTCATAATACATACATATATACGAAGTAAATGTGACAACCGTATATGAGACAAGAATAAATTGAATTCTCGTTCATACGGCTTCATCAGCAATTGATGAATTTATTCAATTTGTTTAATCAACAGCATCATAGAAATTCAATGCGCCAGATGCAAGACGCAGCGTTAAAAAGCAACGAGCTAAATGTTAAGCGCGAAGCGCAAAAGTAGCAATCTGCAACATTAGACAATCCTGGACAGTGTAAGCATAGATGAACTCTGTGACAAATTCGTGATGAGATCGGAGACAAGGAGAAAGATTTTCGGACATTAGTATGACTTATAGGATAGTTTACTAGTTGTTATGTTGTTTCCGTTCACCCTTTTTAAAATTCACGTCATTGTATCTTTATTTTTATTTTTTTCACTCATTTTTTTTCCTGATATTTCCTTTAAAAATTCATTTTTGGAGAAAGATTATTATGTCACAACTTATTTTTGTTTTATTGAAAAGCTGATTTAGGCCTATGTCACTGGCGTATTTCATACAAGTGATTTATAAATGTTCGTGATATCACATGATTTTCAACAAAATTCGCGTTTCTTCATTTCTGTTGCAAACTGACACATTACCAAATAGCCAGAAAGAGCATATATTTTGTATAGTCACTAATGGACCTAAATAGTGGCCGTTAACACTAATTGTAGTATACAATTCCTTTCCAGAAGCTATTGCGCCCGCCCCCCCCCCCCCACTCAGTGTTATTTAGGGTACGCATATGCTCGTTCCCTCTTTTTGAAAGCACCCCCTATCTGAGGACTGCCAACATTTCCGAAACCCCCTTTCGCGGGCTTTTCGCGGGCTTTTCCTGCCTTGGAGAACCCCCTAAATCAGGAAAAATGCTCAATGTAACCCCCTAAATTCGGAATAATTTCTCAGGGGTCCAAAGAGATGAGAGAGAAAAAGAAAAAACACACCCTTTTTAAAGAAATCTCCGGGTGAAAAGTCAAATACACCCCTTTTTTTTACAATTCTCGAGCCGAACTTTGTCGCACGAAAAGTACCCCTTTACCGGACATTTTGGTAACACGCTTGCGGTCATTCCGACCCCTGAGTGGGGGGGGGGGGGGGGGGGCTATTGCGACAAGCACTGCCGGGAAATAACATGCTACCATTCACTCGGGCTGCCCAATAAACAAAATCACGTGAAAATCACGTCAATATCAAGGTATCGACTTGAGGAGAGTTACGTTCTTCAAACACCTGACATTTACGTAAATGTGTTAATACGTTTATTGCACTAGGTAACTTAAAACACACGTACACTAAATCACGCAATTGTCACTGCAATATCACCATTGTAATAACGTGATTATCCCTACCTTGGAGACCATGGTTTGTAAACCTGATACTCCCGTGTTTGTTTGGTTATGAAATTACATCTTCATAAACGAAATTATTGCGTCACAGAAATACGTGAAGTGTTAGTGATAGTTTTAGTCAAAATATCTGCGTGAAATTCACGTGAATATTACGAGGCTGACTTGAGATGAATCATGTTCTTCATTCACGTGAAATTTACGTCGAAGAGGAAGTATGTTACTGTAACCCGCGTTCAACCCAATAATTACGCAAATATTACACAATAAATGAACTAAAATAATAATAATCATCCCGTTTGTGAACATCGTGTCTTGGATCTTCCATAATTACGTCCAGGCGCGCTGGTAGTAGTTTGGGGTTAGAGGGGGTTGGGGGAGGGGGGTGGGTGCAAACATCCCAGAAGAGAAAGCTAGTTGCAACTGGTCCAGTTGATGAACCATTTAATGCCAACTGGTAATCCTGGAAATTGAAATGGGCTAAATGATCCAGTTGATCCAGGCCAGTTATACTTCAACTGGTCTAGCTGAGCCATTAGAAACATTTGGTTAACTTCCAACCAGTTGAACAGCAACAATACTTCAATACTGGTACGTCTGTATTTCCAATGTAAAGGCATTGGTAATAAGTAGACTTACATAATTTAATTAATCGAAAAAATTTCGTATACTTGTACTTTATTGAAATTATTTTAGTTCATAGTTAATGTTTCCCTTATTCATGTTTAACTAAATGTAATTTATACGAAGTAGCGAAATGTCCTAATAACTGGTAATTTATATTTGTAGTATTTTCGAAATGAATTGCATATAACTAAATCATCAGTAATTAAGAAATATGCTGTAAATTCAGATAAATTGTTTAAAAAACATAGATCTGCACGCACCCCATTTTCAATATGCAAATTAACTGGTGTCAGCTGGTTCAACTCGAAATATGCCAACACTCAGTCATCAACCGGTGCAACTGGAAATATGCACACTCCAGTTATCAACTGGTGCAATGAAAATATGCCAACAGTCAGTTATCAACTGGTGAACATAGAAATATGCCAACAGTCACGGTATTACCACCACGGAACTTAAATGGTAACTGTGAAACCATCAAGACACCCAAGAATAACTCATTTTCACACCTGGAAAACACGGAATACCCAGCTTATATAAATAATCCGTTTGAGTCACAAGATTATCACCGCGGAACTGCTGGCAACGTTGACTACCATTTAAATAGGTGTTTTAAGACACCTAATCATGACTAATTATTCACACCTAAAAGTCACGTATGCCCAGCTTAGATTAATATTCCGTTTAAGTCACGAGATTATCACCGCGGAACTGCTGGCAACTTTGACTACCATTTAAATAGGTGTTTTAAGACACCTAATAATTACTAATTTTTCACACCTAAAAGTCACGTATGCCCAGCTTAGATTAATAATCCGTTTGACTCACGGGATCATCACCGCGGAACTTATGGCAACTTTGACTACCATTTAAATAGGTGCTTTAAGACACCCAATCATTACTAATTTTCACACCTAAAAGTCACGTATGCCCAGCTTAGATTAATATTCCATTTGAGTCACGAGATTATCACCGCGGAACTGCTGGCAACTTTGACTACCATTTAAATAGGTGTTTTAAGACACCCAATAATTACAAATTGTTCACACCTACATATCACGGATTCACAGCTTAGATTAGTAATCAGCTTGAGCCACGTGATCATAACCAAGAAATTTATGGTAACTTTGAAACCATTTAAAGAGGTGTGTAAGACACCTAAGAATTACTAATTTAATATAACCAGAGATTCACGGACAGAACAATAAGACGATTAGCCGGTGTAAGTAACGTGATTATTACCACCAACCTTGGATAACCTGTGAAACCAATCGATAAAGGTGCTTACAAGACCAAATAATTTCGTATTTATCGCCACCATCGGTTAACGGACAAAAAACTCGTTGCTTGGTCAAGTGGTATTTGGTCATAAACACTTAATTTACAGAGGTAAGTGGAATCACGTTACTCCAGTCGCGTGATAAACTGGTGGTTTTTAGGTTAGATGAAAACGTGAACAGGAATAACTTTTTTGTTTAAATGAAGGCACGTGTCGATAACGTTTAAATCTAGTTCAAAAGGCACTATACTTTAAAATCACTTAAAATACACTCCCAAAAGAGGTTACTTTTTAGTGTTCTGTTTATTGGGTGCACATGCAAAGATTTGCGAACGAACGTTCCATACGTACATCATGTGGAGAAACTGAATTCAGACAAGGATTAATGTACAGAACAGTGCAACGAATCGTATTCTTTCTCTAATAATTTAGTGAAACGGCAAAGCTTCCGCGCTTCACGCGGGAGGGGGCAACTGAATTCAGACTAGGATTAAGAGTTAATCAAATGAAACGTCAAAGTACACGATACAACGAACATCTTCTTTTTCTAATAATTTAATGAAACGTGAAAGCTTCCGCGCTACGCGTGGGATAGGCGAAAGTGATTTAAGACGTGGATTAAGAGTAATAATCAAATGAAACGTCAAAGCTTCCGCGCGTCGCGCGGGAGGGGAAAAACTGAATTCAGACAAGGACACGATACGACGAATCGTCTTCCTTCTCTAATAATTTAATGAAACTAAAGCTTCCGCGCTTAGCGCTGGATGGGCGAAAATGAATACAGACAAGGATTAAGAGTAATAATTTATTGAAACGTCAAAGCTTCCGCGCGGGAGGGTGGGAGCGAATTGCACTCAGACAAGGACACGATACAACGATCGTCTTCTTTCTCTGATAATTTAATGAAACGTCAAAGCTTCCGCGCTTCGCACGGGAAGGGGGAAACTGAATTCACACAAGGATTAAGAGTCGAGAATGGTATCTTGAATAATCTAATGAAACGTCAAAGGGGAACTTGATTCAAACATTAAGGATTAAAAGTCGAGAATGGTACATGAAATCGTCTTCTTTCTTCAATAATCTAATGAAACGTCGGAGCTTCCGCGCTACGCGCGGAGGAAGGGGAACTTGATTCAAACATTAAGGATTAAGGATGGTACATATCGAATCGCCTTCTTTCTTTAATAATCTAATGAAACGTCAAAGGGGAACTTGATTCAAACATTAAGGATTAAGGATGGTACATATCGAATCGCCTTCTTTCTTTAATAATCTAATGAAACGTCAAAGGGGAACTTGATTCAAACAAGGATTAAGAGTCGAGAACGGTCCAACGTATCGTCTTCTATCTCTAATAAGTAAATGAAACGTCAAAGCTTGCGCGCTTCGTGGGGGAGGGCCCTCCCTGCACCCAACCCCATAGGGAGCGCACTTCGCGCGCTCTGTAACTCTCATGGCCTCGCCCTTGGGGAGGGGTGCAACCCGGCCACACGCTTCTACCTCTTGATTGCTTTGATCCATTGCCGAAAATATTTTGGCACATATCATCCCCCCAACCACGGATACAATAAGAACAACAAAAACATGAACGAATAATCATAGTAATCATAATCATGATGATCATGAAATTAATAATTATAGCGCATATTATATACATGTTTTTGCCAAAATGTCTTTAAACATTTCCAAAGAGCTCTGGAGTATTACCCCGCCTCTGGTCTATATAGCTGCATATAGACAGGGCACTGAAGCATTTAACAAAAATATCTTCATACCTCTTCCCATTCACTTCACCTGGGTCGAGTGCGTAACAGATGTTTTGCCAAAGGACCTTATTGCCCAAGCAGAGCTTTATGAATTTATCAATTACTATAATTGACTTATCTGTGACGCGTGCCTGTATTAATTCTTATTTTATTTAACATTGCTTTCTTGTTTCTGGGAGGGTGAAGGGGGTATATGCACAATCAAGTCCATGATATATGGATATGAAATGTGTCAACGTTATTATGGTCTATACGTCATATATTTTCTATGATGGCAGGGGGAATACAATATACATAGCACTTTTAGTACAGTCCATTTTAAGGCTAAAATTCAACATAATTTTACATCTGTGATTGAAGTAGCCTATCTGATGACAAAGTTGATTTTTATTTACATACTTTAACAACTAAAATTTACATATTATGGAAGTTGATCTATCAGACTAGATATAACTTCACAAGAGCGTCGTCTACGATCTTTTTTCCTGCAAAATCTTTGTACGTGACTACGTGCCGTACAGTTTCGTAAGAAAAAGGTTCCAGGCTAGGGCTACGTCTAAAACTACAATGTGCAAGGTCCAAATCACAGTCACTGCACTTATGTCATTAATTTACATTTGCCACTTTCCACCCAGGTAAAGGAAATTGTATACCCAGTATAGGAAGAAATTCCTTGAATAATTGAGCGCCTTTTTCAAAGCTAGTTTTTGTAGCCGTGCTAAAGCTGATTGCAGGACGCTCAGGAAGAGTATTATTAAGATATATGATTATGTTTCAGGGTACCTCTCATGATTTATGGCTTGGTTGCCACGACACCACCAATGAGGGTACGTTCAAGTGGACCGACCGATCACCGTTCAATTTCAGCATGTGGTATTCCAACCAACCAAGTAACAGTGGTTCGGGTGAAGACTGCGGTGAGATGACGGTCACGTTCGGCTACGAGTGGAATGACGACGGATGTGACGGTACTACATATTTCATGTGCAAGATTCCAATTTGGTAGATAATTTGATGTAAGCTAGCGCTAGCTGTGACAGGATCATATCTGTCTACCATTTTTTCGTTCCTGTCTTTTGTCTGGTATCAAGTGCATCTTTCATTTAATGCAACAATTTTTTGCAATAATATCGCTACTAGCCACGATATATCAAAGGTGGCATGCATAATACATTTTCACTGTATGTACGGAGTGCAGGGGCAGAGACAATGTATTTTTTTAAATGACCGTTTTTAGAGCGAGGCCGAGTTTGCCCGAAGTCCGAGTTAGCACGGATTCGTTATAGGAATAGTGCAGTGCATGGGTACTTTACGTGCAAAGGTGTTGACTCTCCTCTATACAGGGCCTCTATTTAACGTCCAAAATAGTGATGGATGGATGGAACGTTTCCACTGCAACATAGCCTGTGTTTATGAAACGGGGGGGGGGGGGGGGCACATAACACAAAACACAAGCTTAAGTCATCTGCCTGGGTTGGAATCGAACCCATGATCTATGATTTGACAGGCAAACGCTTTATCTACCGAGCCAACTCACCTCCCTACTTTTTATTTTTGTATGGGTAAATTGCTCCATAATGATAATCCCACTTCATTCTCGATCCTACTGTCATTCATATGGAAAATGAGAGTTTGAGCTTTGAAATCATATTTTCAATAATACAAAATTAATTTTCATTTCCTTAAAAATCATAATCAACCAAATGTATCAGTGAATCGCTTATTTTGGACAAATGGGATCCTATCACTACCACTTCAGATTATGTCTTAATGAAATAATGATAGAAAGTGAGCTTTCCAATGATGTATATTTTGATGAAAAATAATTTGGAATTCTTGAGTAATTGACAAATAAAATACAGTTTCCTTTTTCATTTAGGGACATCCTGTACTAACCATGCATATCCCATACTTTTCCCCTCTATTATCAAAGTACATGTATGCGCAGATACATGCAGAGCCTCAATATTTGATATCTCCATAGTAAATGTTATAGTTGATGCATAACGAAAAAGACCAAACCAAACGAAAGGCTGTTAATACCAACTACATCTGAATAATTGCACTTTATTAAGACTTGGGAATAAATTGAGTTTAATTTAAAGCATGCATACCATTATAGATGAGAAGCATTTTTCTGTGTCATTTCTAAATACATGTACACCTGTTCTTGATAAATAGTGCATTTATATGTGTATTATTTTCTGGATAGAACTATAGAAATATTAGACATAACATATCATCATACATATTTGAACTAAAATTATAACATATCTATATGTATAGTAGGTACAGGATACATCTGTACAAACAATCTTTTATCAAGGTATATTATTTAATTATACATTAACGTACAAGATTTCACAAGATAAGAAAGGAAAAGCTGGGGAAATGGAAGGAGTTTAGAGCCAGAAGATATGAACATGTTCCAAAGTATAAATTTCTTACCTAGCAACTGGAATGATGTAGATTAATTATGGTGGATGTCTTGAGCATTTAAAAATAAAAACAAATCTAATTTCAGAATACCTGTCAATGATCTGTGTTCATTATTTGAGTGCATAACATTAACATAATTCTCATTACCTAGTTTATGTGCAGACAGTGCAGTATACTACTCACTGTACAGGGCAGACCTTGACTGAGCAGAACATGATAAAGGTTTCAATGCCACACCTTTAGAAACAATTCAAGATAAGCAAAAGGTGGGGATGGCGATTAGCGCTACCAAATTTCTAAGTGTCCTTTTGGTATCTCGGACCAATTACATTCATGATTACTTAAAGTTAGTATTACAATGTAAGTATTATACGTTAATGATGTATTGATTATATAATTTGTATAATATCATGATCATGTTTTAATATAAAATTCGTTTGTAACTTTGAAAAAATACCATGAAGAAAAATTAAATAAACAAATTCAAATCAAATCAAATATCTCACTCTCTAGAATACTGCAAAATCGCCATCATTGGCTAAAGTCCTACCCTAGTATTAGTTACACAAAAACATATGTACAAATACAAATACATCTTCTTATGGTGTTACATACTATCACCAAGTTTGAAGTTCATTCCTCAAATGGTTCTTGAGATATTGCGTTAATGAGAAAGCTCGAATAAGGACGGAAGGACAACCCAAAAACATAATGCCTCTGGCACCACCTTCGATGGGTGGAGGCATAAAAACTGAAAAACCCATCAAAACGAATACTGAATAAATGTTCATGAAAGTTATGTAATCACCTTTCATTTATGCACCAGTTGTACATCCTATGAAGTACTTTTTTCAAGGGACAAACAAAGGTACATGTATACATGAGGCACCCTCATCTCTTCGGCAGTGAATATTAACAAGGGAAACGCTCTCGGCGGTCTCGCCTGCATTACGCAATTCGATATGATGAAAAATTGAGGTTGGAAGATTATTTATAGGCAGTGTGGCCTATTAGCAGGCCCCCAAAAATGAAATCCTCTGAATATAATCAGCATTTTGAAGTGAATATTGATCAAGCATCATGAACAAATAAGAAAAATTTATTCATTTATTCTCATATTAAGTTGTGAAAACATAGTCCAAGTCTACTGACCTCAAATAAGAAAAATTGATTCATTTATTCTCATATTAAGTTGTGAAAACATAATCCAAGTCTACTGACCTAAAATGACCTTTGACCTTGTGACCTGGAATTTGTGTCATATAACTTGTGAAGCTTGATAATCCTTGGGTACAAGTTTCATAGAATTTGAACACTTGAAAATATGCTAAAATTCAAAATCTTGATGTTGATGCCACAACATAGTCCAAGTCTGTTGACCTGAAATGACCTTTGACCTTGACTTTGTGACCTGAAATTCAAATCACATGATTGGGGATACTTGATAACCCTGTAGTCCAAGTTTCATTGACTAAGGACTAATACTTTCAAAATTATATTAAAAATTCAAAAACTTAACCTTAGGTTAAGTTTTTGATGTTGACGCCGTCGCCGCCGCCGTCACTTGAAAAGCGGCGCCTATGTCTCGCTTTTTTGCTACGCAGGCGAGACAAAAATGTAGTGGATTCTTCTTTTTTAAAAGATCTGTGGATATTTGGGGTCATTTGTAACATCTGTTACCTACTACCTGGGCTATTAATATAAATACGAACTGGTCTATCATATAAATACAAAAATAGAATGGAAAAAAATAACATTATCACAGGTGAAACAATCTGCAGCCGCACAAGCACTATCTAGGACAAGCATGTGCTGTCAGTGTGCCTAAAACATCAATACTGTTTCATATTATTTGAACACTCCTTAAATAAAGAATGTAAATATAATCTCTCATATGACACAATCTGCAGCCACAATGGGAAGATCTTGGATAGGCCATAAGTTTGATTAAGACTCCCCTAAAAGAAGAATGGTATTGAATTACTACAAACATTAGGTAGACTCAAATATTGGATGTGGTTGGTAACGTTTGGAACGTAACATCTCAGACTTGCCCGTAACAAGTGGCTAAGTTATCAAGGTCAGACCGGAGTCACCGGACCATTTTGGTCTTTAATACTTGGTGAGAACCAAGAGCAGTACTATATTGATGACTGCTCCTGTAATACCAAGTGATGGGAAGCCCAGGTTAGTCAGGAGCACAGCACCAATGATCGGCGCCAAGGTACCAAGCAAAGATGTGCCAGCATGAGTAAGGCCAAGGATAGTTCCTGGAGAAATAACGGAATAAAAAGTTAAGATACATGAATAAGGTCATTCACAGCACAAAGATGACAAAGGACAGTTCCTTAAGAAATAAAGAAACGGGTTGGTAAAAGTGAAGAATATCATTGTGAAGGTCCCTCATTGTTCATTCACAGGCCTTCACAGGTTATTCACAGAGCATTGACAGCATGCGTCTTATTAATGACCTCTTAATTATCCCACCACTAACCAAATTCCTTGGATCTGTAATCCTGGACCAACCTAGCCCTAACCCTAACCAAAAACCTCATTGCAAAACTAAATCTTTATCTTTGACGCAATAGTCGCAGGAGCAATTGTCAACGGAGCATATGTCAGATCATCATAAAGAAGGGACTACAGTGTGGAAACTAGATTTGAGAGGGTTCAAGAGACCGTCAGCCTGCAAGACCAACCTGTCAGTCTTGAGACCGACATGGGTCTGGTGGGGTCTGGTGGGCTCTGGGTCTCATGGGCCATCGGTCTACTGAACTGGGATGTCCCAGACCTTGAAGACCTACCTGATTCTGATGCTGGGACGGCCTTGGTTAGAACACTGGTAATCACAGTGGTTGTAATACAGTTTCCACAGGTCATGGGAAGTAGCACGGCTGTGAGCTGCCATACATCTTGAACGAGACACTGAAAGACAATCAAATGGATTATTTACTTAAAGTCCCACTGCACTACTTATAGCTATTTGTGCCCTTTATATAGCAGTCAATTCCTAACCAGTGACTGTTAGTCCCCCATGATTCCCTCTTTCTTATGTTAATTTAGAGCTGATTTGATGAGATAACCACCTGTCAGTGACCTTGCAGGGAGGTCTAATCCCTCTTGGGCAACTAGTGCAGAGGGGCTTTGAAGGGAATGGCTGAACCATGGTGATGGATGGGGGGCAGGTTGGAAGTATCCTTCTTACTTTAGCCTTAATGTGAAAGAATTTCTCACAGAAGCATGTGTTGTGTTTGATAGTCCTCAAGACCTTTTAAGTAAGATTTTGCATTATCAGCAAATGAACCTAAAACTTATTCATGAACTGTAATCCCAATTGTTGCTTACCTCTGGTTCAAAGTCACCTGTGCACTGGTTTTCTTCACTATATAGAGGTTGTGTATGAATATTTTTAATCATTCAACCCAATTGGGGTTTAGTAGGCAAGTTTTGAAGAGAATTTGGTCATACGTCATAATTTGTTCCTTCAAATTTTACCAAAGTCTTACCATGGCCATGTAACTTGCTGCTAATAAAATAGCACTAGCTCGGAGTAACTTCATTTCACTGTATCTCTTTGTAAGACGTCCTATCACCACGCCCTGCATAACCTGCAACAAACGAAAGGCAGAATAACAAAAACATTGTTATCAAATGAAAACATAGCTTGCCAGATTGTCAACTAAATCTGCCAATTTAAGTTGCTTTCAATCCCCTGGAAGACACAAATTTGAAAGTGATTAGAGGACACTTTCTCCTGCGACAATTGCTCAAAGTCAATTTCCTACAGTGATATCTGAATTCTTAAATTCAACCCTGGACGCTATATTATCATAAACTCTAACCTCTAACCCTAGCCCTAACCCTGAACCTCATCCTGTACCTTTGATGAAATAAAACCTGCAGCAATTGTCGCCATTTGGTCACCATCAAATGAAAATATACCTGTGGATCAAACACATAATAGTGGTATTCAGCTAAATTGTACATTGGAAGACTTTAGTCTGGAATTAGGCATTTTCCCAAAAGAAAAAAAAAGGAGCAAAAAACCCTCTATGTAATCACGATATTTTTCAATTCTTATTTCTGTGTTCCCAACCCTTTTTTTCTATCTCTACCTCTCTCTCTCTCTCTCTCTTTCTCTCTCTCTCTCTCTCTCTTTCTCTGTCTCACTCTAAGAAGATGGCTCCTCTCCTACATTCATTTTTGGTTCTACAGTAAACTCTCCCTCTTTCTGTAAGTACAATACTTACAATGCTGGCAAGGCCCTGGAACGAGAGAAAGTAACCGTTCTGATCCGCCGTCAGCTCAAACTTGTCAATGACAACGAGGGCAAACATAGAACTGAAGATGGCCGACGGCAGACCTGCAAGAAGATTCACGCTGAGGAAGAATGCCGCACCGGGTGAGGAACGCATCAGGTGGGTGAAGGTTTTAATGCTGAACACACTATCGGAAGACTTGTCTACGAAAGTGAGAACAGAAAGAAAGGAACAAAAAAAGGTTTAAAAAGCAATTTGAAACTAATACCCAAATCATTTATCTTACATGAGCTATGGTTAGTTCCATTTCATGCTCCAGCAACAATTCAATTGCTTCAGTCGATATCCTAAAAAAACAACAGAATTCCTAACCTAAATCCAGACCCTACACTTTGCCTATAAAATGGATGTTGTATTGCCCTTTAGGTGCCAAAACATGGGTAAAAAAAAAAGGACCCCAAATTACTCAGAACCATTTCTTTTTCTAGATATGAAATCCAATTGTAATTCCTAAAAACAAGCTGTAAAACAAGCCTCTAAACAAGAAACCACTGCAAGTACAGGCCAAAATAATTTATGAAGTACTGCATCATATTTACCTTTGGCTGAGGTAGATTGTACAGGCTTGGTGTTGCCTGGAATAAAAAGTATCACCAATGATAGGCTGACACATGATCCAATGCAAGCAACTGCTGCTGCAGACTGTTCACTGCATAAATAGATGATAAAAAAGGGATAATATTCATTAACCAACTTAAAGTATTATGTAGGTGGCTTTCAATTACACTTCAAGTGCTACATTAAATAAATATTATCAGAGACACAACCATTTTCTGGTTTTACCGTATTGTATAGAGAAAATGTGTAAGCCCTATTAATTTTATTTGAAAAACTTGTTTTAACAGATTTGTTTTGCAATATTGGTGTGATTTGCCTTCAATGGTGACCACAAAAGTATCAGTTTTAGGTAAATGGTACACGGGCAGCTTCAGTGTCACTGTGGAGGTACTTTTTTTAAACATGTTTCTTTTTAAATGCTAGAGCATATACATTAACTCTGATAGCTTGTACATGTTTAGCTGCATGGCTATTAAATGTCAGATAACCCAAAATTTCTTTGGGCAGAGGCCTGCTTTCATATCCCAGATGGCAAGAGTCCTGGGCCCATAGTCATAAAAACCTTCCTAGGCCTAGTCATCAACTATGTACTATAGACTATGGAATTAATTGATAACTAGTTTTGTAAGGTTTTATTAATGGACCCAGAACTGTTTATAAGCTATGACTTGAAGATGCTAAATCAGACAAGGGTAGAATTAAGGAATTCAAAAGTAAATTTTCAGAAGGAGGAGGGAAGCTTTATTCCTGTTCATCTCACTAATGATACCCCCAGAGGCAGCATAAAAGGGGGCACGTATATGAAAAATCTTTGGCACAAACAAAATCTTAGCTTACATTTTTTTCCAGTGCCTATTTGCAAAGTGTGAAATTTAAAATGGGGTACAAGAACACAATGGGAGGGGCATATCTTGTTAAAGGGATCCGGTAACTTTGTCTTAGATCCTTTTAAAAATTCCTTGATATAGCTCATGCTGCAATGATAATTATAAACCTTTAGGTCAGTCAGGAATCCCATGACTTTTACAAGCCGATCGCCTGTCTGATTATCAGGATATTTATGATTGAAAATAGAAATAAAATTTTGCGTTTGCCAAACGGTTTTCATAACACTGTAGTGTTTTCCCCAATAGACTGTAGTCTATTGGGGAAAACAAGTATGGTAAAACCGGTCACTCAAAGGTTTTTTACTTTTTTGAGGCACTTCTTGATCATTTTGAAGCGCTATTTTGTTAGGGCTTCAATATAACACCATATCACAGACACTGATAACACGTAGGGCCGGGCATCTCAGATTTAACATTGTTAAACGATCCCTTAAAGGGAAGCCAGATTGGGATGTAAACAAAGGAATACTTGTGCCCCCCCCCCTTTAAATCTGCTCCTGGATACCCCTGAATGCAGTGCCTACCCCTGCTTACCTCATACTGACGCTGATCCATCCACCAATCAAAGGCCCTACCACAATACCAATAGAATAACACATACTGACTCTTCCCAGTGCCTCTGTTCTTCCTGCTTCATCTGATAAATCAGATATTACCATTTGAGTTCCTAAAGAAAAGACAACAAAAAAAAACATTTAAAAATATATAATTTTTTAAAAATAACATTATTAACAAGTTTCATCTTTAAAAAGCTAAGCATTTCTTTGTATTTAATAAGATGGCTTTGAGTTTATTAAATAAGTGCAGATTTGCAAGTGGGGTCCTGCGTGTCTTAAAATACAAATACAATTATGTAAAGTTGCTTTTTTTTGTAACACTAATAATAATATAACCATACTTATATTTAACACACACTTCAAAAATATATCCCTACACGCTGTAATGGAGAAAAGAAAAATAATAGAGAAGAGTGAGATAAAAATCAGCATACTTTCTTAAGTCATCAGTTAACATTGGCTATTTTTTTTCCTTCTTCTTCTTCTTCCTCTTTTTCATAAATGCAAGAAAATATCTTGGAAAAAAACACAAGCAAAAGTTTTTTTAAATAAAAATAAGAAAATTAAAGAAGGCAAATGAAATGACAAGGACATAAATGGGCAATTACAAGAAATATAAACAAAAGAGAAGTTAAATTGATTAAGAAGACATAATATTGAAACGTCATTGAATGTTAGGGTTAAAGAAAGTTAGTGGTAGGAATTTGGTATGGTGCAGATTAGCAGCTACTTACCTTGGAAAGCGTGCAAAAACAGGGAAGGAATTCTCGAGATGAAGATCAACGTGGCAGAATTGGCCAAACCCAGTATCCCATAGATGGCAGCAGCAGATAAATAAGCCAGGCCTAGAGCAGCACGTCCTCCGTAGACGTCCCCAAATCTACCGTAGATTGGACCTCCAACAAGCATGATGCCCGAGAAGAACGTTTGGAGGTACCCAAAGGTCACCATATCCATGTCAAATTTCTTGGTCAGATACTGGAGTGAGAAAGAGAGGGAGAGAGAGAGAGAGAAAGGGAGAGGGAAAAGGAATACAAAAAATTAAAATTAATTATTACAGATTCACTTGGCTTTGAAATTTGAAAGGCCTTGCAATTACTAGTGAGATATAAAAAAAAAAAATAGATCTTCTATAATTTCCTAATCAAAGGGCTTTCATTTTTCAGGGTCTAGACTTTCCAAACTACTGTTAGACGTACAGGATCTAGGCTCTACCGACATATTTTTTCACCTAAATAGCCTCCCAGAAAATTATTTTTAGTTCAGTTCAGTTTTATTTCCACGATTGGAATGAATTATAAAATCATATATTATTGGAAAAGGCATCTAAATACAAATTTTAAAATGAATTGAAAAGCAGCGCAGTAGAAGTAAGATGAACATATCAGAGGCCGCAACTGACCCCTCACTCTCAAAGATTGACAGATCTTTTCGCCCACAAGGATATATAAAATGTATTACTGAAATGTAAATTTATTGCAAATTAAAAACCGTCAAATAAATTGAAAACAACTAAAAATATTACATATATATACTGCATCAATCAAGAATAAAGAAAAAACCCAAGGATAAAGATATGGAGACATTGGATAAGCAAAAAACAACTAAAAGGGGCCAGGTAATTTTAAAAGATTAAAAATAAAGGTAACATTTTTTGTATTCTCAAACTAAAAAGCAACTCTCTGCTTATTTTTTATATTGACAAGAGGTCTAGATGATCTAAATCTACATCTTAACTTTGTAACTGTCATGCATGTCACTTAAAATAATTAGAGGCAGTCAGGCAGAGCCTAATTAACTCAGCTATTTATTATTTAAGTGTATTATATTATTACTTATAAGCTCTCTCAGTCACTGATTTCATTTTTTACAAAGATTAAAAATAAAACTTCTATTTAATAAAAGCAAACGACACGTCCCATTCCAGTTTAGTTTGAAAAAGCTGCATCAGGGATAAGGTTCAGCTTCAACTTCAAGTTTCAAGGATTTATTGTCAAGTCATGTCACACTTTTTTTTTTAACCTAACGAATAAACTTCAGGAATATACATGTACGTACCGGTAAAACTCCCATTTGAATCCAAAAACAGACAGCATACAGAAATGTATTTACTAAAATCACCGATTTCACCACATTCATATTAACGTTTGTTTGATGCAGCGAATGTTGCTGCCTCAGATCAGTTTTCTCACGATGAATTTCCACTTCCATCTCTTTGGCTGGTAACTCTCCCCCGACAGTTCGGGCACGATCGTCGTGAAGAATATTGGTGGTGCCGTCTGCTAAGACTGTGTCTGTGGCGGCGTTCGCTGGATCAATATCACTTTTAAGAATATCATCTGAAGTTACAAGTGCTCCATTTCGGTAACGGTTGCCTGATCTGAGCATCCTCCTTCTTTAATCACAGCATCTCAACAGTACAAAATAAATCCAACTGATAACAACCCCAACTTTATAACAACCTCGAATGAGTCTTTACTGATTCGAGTTCCGACTGGACCGGACACGTAAACATATGCCAAGAGCATCTATCGTGAGGAGAGGGATAACTACGTACTTCCGTAGTACGAATGGCACGCGCGGATTTGCAGTGATATGATCTGAGTGGGATTATGACTAGTGGTATGAAATGCATTACTCATTAATTTTGGTTTCAAGATCGTGCTTTTCAATCTCTCGAATATTTTTATAAGGCACTTAATAACTCTTCAGAAGCTGTTGTTGGCTCCTGATGCATGTGGAGGGAGTTGAAGAGAATGTAAGTTATTATCCTTCGAGTTTGGTGATAGCCAGGGAGCAAAGAAAGCTTCCTCGATCTTTGGGTTGGCTAATAATTCATTTCTCAGTTTACCTCATGGTGGGAGGTATAAAAGTAAAGTTTTGTTTGTGTGTGTTACAATATATATTTCCATATTAAATTATTATGTTATTGATTAAATAATAATAATAATTTCATCTTGTCAGAGCGCTGCAACAAAATCAGAATTTACCACAAAATAAAGCAAAAGAACAAGTAGAAATGACATAATATTTAAACACTCGTAAATAGTGGGCGGCGGAGCGTCTTTTGAAAGTGTAGGGGGGGGGGGCACCAACAAAAAAGGGACTGACTTTCGACATCTCTTCCCAACCCGTGAACCTAACACCCGTACAACTAGATATACTCAGGCATACCCGGCACAATTCAAATTCAGAAACAGGCTAAGGGATAGTGCGATTCCGTTTTTTATCAGACCGTATAGGAAATCCATTCAAAGGAAGAAGGAGGCATTAACCTTTTGTTTACTAGTACAAGTTTAAAGATAAAGACCAGTATTGGAAACGCCCCAATTTCAAAAAATGAAATGGAAGCTCTCATTACCAATCATGTTAAAGAATATGTTTTGACTAATACATGATGATACAAAATTTGCCGGGAAACCGCCTACTAATTCATATATTTGGTAAATTTGTTTCTCTCGTGGTCTGTGAGAGATATAGGGTAGTCCCATATACATCTTTCTGTGTATAGTGCTTGTAACTTTACGAAGAATGGGCCAAATTTCTTATCATTTTGATGATTCCAGAACCTTGCAGATGCTAGATGCTAGATGATCAACCTTTTCTGATCGATTCCACAACGTTTCTTTCACAATGCAATCGCATGCATGACCATAACTGGTCTTTATCTTTAAGGACTTTGCTTTTATCTTGATATCGAGGATTATGTTATTTCTTGCATCTTGTTTAAGTTACCATCTGTAATCCTATATTGTATATTCATGTCAATACCTTTCTCTCCCCCCCCCCTCTCTCTCTCTCTCTTTTCATCTCTCTCTCTCTCTCTTATCTATATCTACCTCCATCTCTCTCCTCTCTCTCTCTCTCACACACACACACACACACACACACACACGTCTTTTCTTTTCTCCGTCATGTCACCTTTTTTTGTTTAAATCTCTTTTCTTCATCTTTTGTTTCTCCTCGCTCTCCCTGTCTCCTTCATCATCGTTGGATATTTCCTTTTCCCTATATCTTCATATTTTACCTAATTTAATTCAACATGTCTTATAGAATAGAATTTATTGACTCATTCGACCCCCTTCTGGGGTATGAGAGTACAACACATGTACATGTCATGATAATGATACATAATAAAGAATACAAACATAGCTTAATAATACAAAGAATACAGAATACAACAAAACAACAATATAAAAGTATAACGATAAATAGGAATGATCTAAACCTAGCCTATATGCTAAACATATACAATATGGCAAGCATACATGAAAAGTGGAAAATACCACATGAACAATCTAAATACAAATACAAAGACAAAGAAAGATAAAAACAAAAAATAATTTTACACATTTTTTTTTTTTAATACATTATTGTCTTAACTAAAAAAGAAATTATAAGTTTCATTTTTGTACATGTAAGTGAGTTGTGATTGGATTGTTAAGATATATGCAGACTAACAAAATACGCCATAATCGTCCATTGGACAAACAAAAACATAATGGAATATAATGTAATAAGACAAACAAAACAAAAAGTATACTAACAAAAAAACAAAAAAAATGAACAAAAGAACAAACAAACCATCAAAACTATACTTGACCTAAAGAAAGACTGTACTACAGATCAAGAATTGTTGGTTGCTTAATTAACCTACCACTTCGGGTTGTAACATTTCTTTTTATGGGCGACATATGATTGGATTGTTCAGATTTACATGTATATAGACGAGCAAAATATGACATTATTATCCTTAAGAAGAGTACTAATTTCTTCAGCTGTCCTATACCGGAACATGAAAATAAATTCAACATGTATGATGTGCAAGGGCGTTTAACTATTACTTTGCGACCTAAATATAACTCTCTTTCCTTTCTGAAAAAAGGGCATACAAAAACATAATGGAATTCATCACCAGACTCATGCATATCACAACATGGGCATTCAATACTAATTTCATTAACAGCTTCTTTGAATCTGTTATTATTAATTTTACATTGATTGTAATTCTTATTTCTTGATCATTCTATGCGGGTTTTTTTAATTCCATTTATGATACTTTAATATAAAGCCTTTTAATGTCAATTTTTGTTAATGTATATCTTGAAACGACATTGTAATTGTAAACTTTCGCAATTCGGTCTGCGTATTTGAATAAACCACTTTTTTCTTTTTTTTTGTCCCGAAAATTTGAAAATTTGGCCGATCGATATTTCATATCGTTGGAGGGGGGGGGGGGGGGGGTGAGGTCACCTTTTTTTGGTCACCCATTAGCACAAAAAAAAAATTTTAATTAAAAAATAAATTGAGGGGGGTCGACCCCCCCCCCCCCCCCCCCCTGCGTACGCGCCTGGTCCAAGGTACTGCTTAAGCATATCTTGCAGTTGGGTGTGATGGTCTGAATATTAATTAACGAATGAGTGAAGTGAGCAAGCAAAGATTTTAAGATTTGTGAGGTCGCAGTGCTAAATATTGCATCTTGTATAAAGAGGAAAAAACAATCATGATGGGGTCAACATTAAAAAATGAAAAGACCTCATAACCGTTAACATTGTTGAATGTTGATGAAAAACTGCGTAATATTTGTATTTAATGTTACTTATTAAACTTCCCAAACCACAAAGATATTTATGATTTTCTTTGAAGGCGTCAATGTGCAACACCCTCTAACAGTATTCTCTCAACCAATTTTTAAACTTTCCCAACCCGCGTTTTTCCATGAAAATAAGACATAAACTGACAGGCTTATAACAATCTTTCAACACTTAAATATTTGGAATGGTACATAGAGCCAATGTATTGCTTTGTGATTATTCTCATTCAACTAAAATTAAATTTAATTATAATAATATAGTTGGGAGAATTTAGGAATAGATCACATTAGTTTTTCCCAATGGTATGTTTAAGTTCACTCAAACATTCAGAATATCTGTACATCTAGCATTGAAGTCACTTTCTTGGTAACATTTTCTCTCATTTGAACAATGTTACCAAGTTCCTTTAATAAGAAACAAAATTATATCAACGTCAAATGCGAGCGAGCTTTGGGTAAAAATAAAGAAAGGTTTGCTCTTAGCCACTTTAAATTAGGAGTACATAGTATAGTTATAGGAAGAGGGCCTAGAGGGGGCATTTATCCAAAGGAAAAGCAAAGTTATTCTAAAAGAAAAGGAGCACGTTTCAAAGTAAAAATTGGAATTATCTCATGTGAAAATGGATAATTTCTCGCACCTGAAGGTTTTTTTCTTGTACCTAAAAAGAGGCACTCGCCTGAGATGAATAGGGGCACCTCGGAGAATGGAAAGGGGCACTTATCAAAAGGAGAAGGGACACAGTATTACAAAGGAAAAGGGCACTTGCTAAAGTAAAAGGACACCTCTCAGATTTGAATATTGGCAATCATCATTGGTAAAGGGGGCAATTATTAGAGGTGGTAAGGGGCACTTATAAGAATGTGGAACGAGCACCTATAAGAAATAAAGAGGGCACTTACCTGAAGTTAAAAGGGCATTTTTCCTCTGTAAAAAGGGACATTGTGAGGATACTTGAAAAATTGGGGGCACTGTGCCCCCCCCCCCCCCCCCCCCCCCCCCCCCCCCCCCTCCTTGATGGTCAGTTGGAAGTTGTTGAGAATCATCCTGTGGCATGATTTAGCATGACGGATTACTACTAGTACTGCTATTGCTTGCTCAGTGGAGCTGAGTAATCCCTCTCCGCAATAAAATCTCTTCTACAATAGCTGCACTCGCGATGCATTGTGAATAGCTCGTCGATGGCATGTGTACGCGCGCCTATATGGTGAAATAAATTTTCGCTGCTCCCTAAAGACTCGGGCGGAGTATGCATGTATAAACGTGCAAAGCACGTGTAATAGTTACCTGCCAAATCAGTCTCTTTCGCATTCATCATCTTATTACTTGTAAGCATGGGGAAGTTTGGATACTCTAGAAATTCACTAAATTCGTTATGTTATAAATATGAAATGTTTGAAATGATTGAACGATATAATCTATAAAGAAATACACATTCGAATCTTACTTGTTGATTGAAAAACTAAGGATAGATATCATTGAAATTTTATTAAACTTTTGAAGATAAAAGCTACGCCGACGGCATTGCGACAAGATTGGTTGCGTACTAGCGCAGTACATGTACAAGCACACTCGTGGCCGACGGTCGCATGTATGGCAAGTGCATTGTATTCGTTGCATGAGAACCGGCATATAAACGGGCGATGACGGTCAGCTTTGTCCATTCGCTCATTCAAATTACGACTGATAAAAAAATTGAACTTAAAAACAATTTTCTAAAAATCTATTTTCATGTCACTTATTTGTTTAATTCATTGACGTGACAGTTGCTAAAGCGTGGAATTTGAAATGAATCCTGTAGTGGAGGAGGCGCGAGGTATGGCGTGGAGAGTTGAGTGGTTGAGTAGGAATAGAGGGCTTGAAATTTTCAAAGATGTTATTCTCACACAAAAAAGGTGATCGTGTCATTTTGACATTTCATAAACTGAAAAAGAAGTTAGATCTACTCAATGTCTGTGATTTAAGATGCAATTCTGGATTTTTAAAGTGAAAAATGGCTTGTTGAGAACTTGAGCCTTTTTTTGAGGCGTGTACGGTGTAGACCCTCTAGGCCTAGATCTAAATGAAATCTATATCACTGAAATAGGTCTAAGACTCCTCAATATTTTTACTTTTTTTGATTAATGCGTGGCACTATAGTCTAGTAGTAGTACTTGGTATAGAAAGAAATATGTGTTTTTATTTATCACTTTCGTGCAATAAGGTGTAGATCTAGATGTCTAGATACATCGCCCATATCATATAAGATTCAAAACACTAAGTTAAAGTGTTAATCAATCCACTTACTGCTCGGGATAGATCCTCTATACCTTTTTTTTACCTCTTTTTTTTTTTTTTTTTTTCTTAAATGAATGCTTCCTATTTACAAATAACTTAGACCCTAATACCAACAATTCCTTCTTCCCAAAAATTATTTAAAAGGGCCATTCCATGAGAAGAAGGACATGACATCAAAAAAGAAATGTACCTCTTATGTTAATTCTTTGATTTATCACTAACCTTATGCCATGGATGTTCATAAAACATTAGGGCCTTTCAAATTCAATACAATTTTTTTTCTCATTTTTGTTGATTTCCTAAGATCTCAAACCATCATCAAAAACGTACATGTGGGACTGTAGATGAAAAAAAAAACAATTTATTGCAGATTACACAGGATTCTTGTAATATTTTTTCCTGAAAATTTCGCTAAATGGAAAAAGATGAATATATTTCCATATTCTAAGGGGTCCTGTGATATTTAATCTATTATATAGGGGTGAAAATGGCCTCCGGACAAAATGTAACGCGAGTTACCGTAACGTGAGTTACCGACATATTTGCTTCCTGCATTTTACTAGTCCATTGTTTCTTATCTTTAATATTGTGATCTTATACTAGTAAGTCACAACCTACTATCAAATTAAAGTAGGAAAGATTTTGTCAAGATTGTCTAGTATGAGGAGAAAAGAGGGTCTTATAGAATTGACCATGTCCTTTTTTTGTAACGTGAGTTACCGAAATTCAATAATCCAAGAATCTAAAAATGTTTGTTCTTCAATTTTCTTTTTTGTTTCATTCAGTTGTTCTATATCTACCCTTTCCATGTTTGAAAAAAGTATCTTGTAGATCCTAGCAGTTCTAAAGATCTAGGCACATTATCGTGTCAATGTACCCATTATGTGTAATGCGAGTTACCATGGAATGGCCCAAAAGCTTACAAAATGCAGTATATTAATAAGGAGAATCTACCAGTATAGTAGTTGATATACCAACGATAACAAACGTTCTGTCAGTCACTGTTCAGTTTCTCAGACCTGCCAACCAGTACGATTTAGACCTCTAGTCGTATTTAGTACGATTTCTAGGAGCAAATACGACAGTACGATTTTCCTCAATAAAATACGATTTTCAAAAAAAAAAAAATGCCCATTCTGTCCTATAAAGTATCCTACAAGCATCTCACATCAGCAATTTGGGGATGTTCATTAGTTCATCGAACACACCAGTCGTGACGAAATCATGCATACAGGGTTCTTGTTAATTTTTCTGATAGCAGGCTATTTATGATTTACAGGAGGCTACTAAAATTGCAAAAGAAAAATCTCTGTGCGCGTAGCGCACATCACCATGTGCGCGAAGCGCACATCACGAGCGCGAAGTCCCTTGCGGCCGGGGTCCAGGGCCCGCCTAAGGGCCCTGGAAGCTTTAGGGTTTTAGATGCTCTTTGGTGCTATCTTAGCCTTATTTTTGAAGATATGACCACACTGTATGAGCCATAGTTTAATGATAAAGATCATGAATATTTTGGCTGAATAACTTACTTTTCATATGATATACAATATGAAATGAAAATGCTCCATTATTGTTTCTGATAAATCAATCATATTTGTGATGAATCTACAATTTTGAATCACATGATAATGATACAAGGTAGTCCTGGGCAAAAACGGTTAACTGACGTTTACAGGACCTTGTCAGTGAAGAAAATCGTTTGCGATAAAAAATTTAAAAAATTGGAACACACATAAAAAAAATATGACAAAATTGGATTGGTAAATGGTTTGCAGGTATGTGACAGCTGTCACAGGGGTCTGGGGGTGTTACGAATACGTTATCGAATCGTGCATCGCCAAATCAATCACAGTTTCACACTCATTATTACTACCGGTATTATTTATAATTTAGCCTACATTATTATTTACATTTCAAATAAAAAACTTACCTGTACGTTGCTTCTTACTCTTAATAGTAACAGGGTTCGTACGGGTCAGGGAATTTCTGGAAAGTCAGGGAATTTAAAAATGTTTTTTCCAGAAGTAAAAAGTCAGGGAAAGTCAGGGAATTCATCCATTTCTTCTGGAAAGTCAGGGAAAGTCAGGGAAAATCTTTTTTTTCAAGATGTTTGTTAAAATGGCATTTAATTTGTCTTGTGAACAAAGGAAAAAACATTTGGTAAAATCTGTGGTTCACAGGACCTTTTTCGTAACACGCAATATCTTTAGGACCTACTGGTACCGTGTCTATTGTGTCTTTCATACTGTATGCAAGATGTTTGTGCGCGTGAATGACTTGCAGTGACAGGTGCGGTGCGTGGTGCCGGTGTGTGTACATACAAGAATGCTGCATGCACGCTGTATACGATTACTTTTTGATCGAGCTTGTGCTTTGATTTTGATTAAAAGTTTGAATGAAGGTGTTTTACCCTGGGGTTTTACCACAGAATATTCATGAAACAATAATTGAAATGTAAATAACTATGTATCATGAGCCACTCGTGTTTTCTTAAGAACCCCTTTAAAAATTGTGTTGCTCTTTACTCGAATATCGCAACCCTGAATCGCATTTGATATACATTTGGCGTCCATTGTGCGAGCGCGAGCATACAGCCAGTAGTTAGCTAGCCTAGCCTCGTGGTTGCTGCTTTCCCCAACGTCCGCAATGAAGGCACACTTTTTTTCCCTCAGCAAAATATCCAAAGTCGGGGATGGGCCTTATATAGTCAGGTACAGGATATTTGAGTCCTCAAATGCTACTTTTTAGTGGTTTCAAAAATCTCTGTGTCTCAACATGAATTACATAATGCAAATAAAGAATAGGATCTACTATTTGAAGTTAAACTACGTTCCAAATTTGAAAGGAAGAGAGTTTTTTTTCCAGTTTTTTTTCTTCAGTCTCGATAAATTATGCCCTGTCACAAGGACTTTGCCGGCCGAAGCTCTCCCGTGTCTCCAGCTCACTCACCTGTATGATGCAAGCTCACTTACACAGGGGATAACGAATCACCACGTGAAAACTAGCCTGTCCACATTTCTGTTTGGACTCGGAGGAAAATTCTGTCATCTTTAGTTTTAAAAACAACATTGTTAAATGGGTCTAACTTAGTTCACAAGCACTTCAACTGTGCCTCGTAATAAAATGAAAGTATTTTCGAACGCTGTCACTAAAATAAGAGCCGATCTGATGTTAACAAAATGACCAATGTTGGCTTTTTTTTGGTGGCTTTTTGTTAACCAGATCAGATCACGTCTTATTTCAGTGTTCGAAAAATACTTTTACTTTTCATTATACAAGGCACAGTTGAAGTGCTTGTGAACTAAGTTAGACCTAGGTCTAGTAACAATGTTGTTGTTTTTTTCCAGATTTTTTTCCAGATTTTTTTCCAGATTTTTTTTTTTAATCTTCGAAATAGGGGTGCGCCTTACAGTTTTGTAATTTGCTTCCTAGTATTGCGATGATGTATAGTTGTACGCTTTAGATTAAGACATGTTCATCATTGAAAATGGTCATGGAAATTTACATTATCCTGCTCTGGAAAGTCATGGAGAGTCATGGAATTTTTAAAATGTGTAAGTGTACGAACCCTGTAGTAAGGAAGGAAGACATCGATGTCTGCCGTTTCGATTCCATTTTAATTCGACTGGCGTGCGATCTCGGAGATAAATTCACTCAGCTAGCTCAGCTCGGCTCACAACACGCGCTTTTCTTGCGTAAGCTAGCTTGCCGGCCTGCGCTTGGCTCTGGCGCACTGGGCATATACTAGATAGCTCTGCCCCCGCGTGCGCCGCGCCGCAAGTCCATATTTTAATAGGGTTTTATTTTACGATCGTTTCGGAGACGTTTCATCTCATTTCTTTACGACCGTTTTCACAACCCCGCGCTATGAAAGCGTGTCTTCGTGAAGCTTGTGATAACAGAAATTTGAGATAGCGACTTGACCGAATATGATGTGATTTTTGTATTATTATTATTTTTTTTTTGGAGAGGCTTACAGCCGGCTACGATTGCCGTTACAGCCGGAAAAAATAGCCGGTTGCCGGCTATTAACAAGAACCCTGTGCATATTCAACCAACGATCCTTACAAAAATTTCTTCCTGTTTGTAGGAACTGTTAGAGGCATTAATTGGCGTTCATTTTTAAGAATACAACTTTTGTCAGTAAAATACAACTTTTGAGATTTAAATAATACAGTTTTTGAACTCCAGAGGTTGGTAGGTCTGGTTTCTGAATGGTTTCAGGAAATGTTAACTTTCAATACTTTTCAATTTTTATTTGTAGTAACGCTGTAACTTTTTTCTTACAATCTTTTTGTAGGTTAATAATGATTTCTTTAAATTTTAAATTATTCATGTCCTTGATTTCTCTCCCTTATTTTCCTCTGGTTGGTTCCAGATTGTCTTGTCTTTAAATCAGCTTCGGCGATCCTTGAGTCACACAAGATGGTCAGGGAAGACAAGGCCACATGGAAGTCCAACTACTTCGTCAGACTCATTGTAAGCAATGTCCTCTGTTTCCCCTATTTCTTACAATGCTATAGCACCTAAGCTCAAGGGAATGTATAGAATGTGTACTATTGAGTGATAAATTTTGATTAGCTGTAGCTATAGGGAAGATTGGTTGAAGAATTAAGAAACAGTGTAGTTAATTTTCTCTTTTAAGAGAGAAAAGAGAAACCATCTCTTTGGAATAGATCTACAGTTAATTTTGTAAAAAATTACCTATTTAAAACTTATTTTTCTATGGAGTTATTTTATGCATTTAAAATTTTATAAGCCTTGTCTTTAAAAAGTCGGTGAAACACTGAAAGATGATTCATCAGGTTTCTGGTATAACTTTTTTTTGTTGGCATTTCGAACGGTTTAATAGTGCATGGTGTAGTTTGTACTGTAGTTGAAGCTGGGTGTATGTATGTAGTAGGCTCTACATTTTCATATCAATTTTGAAACAAAACTGACACTTTGTCAGAAGACTTTTTCTTGATACCGTAATGATACAAAATTTCAAAGTTGTTTAAAATATTCCATTTCCATGGTATGTAAATAATTTGTACGTCCACTTTCTACATTTCAGGAAAACTTGAATGAGTATCCCAAGTGCTTCATCGTCGGCGTTGACAATGTCGGCTCCAAGCAGATGCAGGCAATCCGTTCCTCGCTTCGAGGACACGGTGTCGTCCTCATGGGCAAGAACACCATGATCCGCAAGGCCATCAGAGGTCACATGGAGAATGATCCTGGTCTGGAAAAGTAGGTCTACAAATTTTTATGCCTCCGTTACGAAGTAGCCGGAGGCATTATGTTTTCGGGTTGTCCGTCCGTCCGTCCGTCCGTCCGTACGTCTGTACGTACGTCTGTACGTACGTCCCGTTCTCGTGATCACGTTATCTGAAGAACGGATCAATGGATTCCTACCAAACTTTGGTCATATATGTATCTAGCAAAGTCGATGAACTGATTAGATTTTGGGGTCACGAGGTCAAAGGTCAAAGGTCACAGGGCTCATTATGTATGCAAAAACAGCTCGTGATCGCGTTATCTGAAGAACCGATGGATGGATTCCTGCCAAACTTTGGTCATGTATGTATCTTGTAGAGTCGATGAACTGATTAGATTTTGGGGTCACGAGGTCAAAGGTCAAAGGTCACAGGGCTCATTATGTATGCAAAACGGCTCGTGATCGCGTTATCTGAAGAACCGATAGATGGATTCCTGCCAAACTTTGGTCATGTATGTATCTTGCAGAGCCAATGAACTGATTAGATTTTGGGGTCACGAGGTCAAAGGTCAAAGGTCACAGGGCTCATTATGTATGCAAAAACAGCTTGTGATCGCGTTATCTCAAGAACCGATTGATGGATTCCTGCCAAACTTAGGTCATGTATGTTACTTGCAGAGCCGATGAACTTATTAGATTTTGGGTAACGAGGTCAAAGGTCAAAGGTCACAGCGCCCGTTATGTATGCAAAAACAGCTTGTGATCGCGTTATCATTAGAACAGATTGATGGATTCCTGCCAAACTTAGATCATTTATGTATCTTGCAGAGCCAATGAACTGTGTAGATTCTTGGTTCATAAGGTCCAAGGTCATGGGCTCATTATGTATGCAAAAATAGCTTGTGAACGCATTCTCATTAGAACTGACAGATGGATTACTATTTAACTCTGGATATCTTGCAGAGCCAATGAGCTGAGTAGATATTAGGATCATGAGGTCAAAGTTCAAAGGGTCATATATGTATATGAGAAATTGTTTGTAATCACGATATTCTGAGAACCTGTTAATGGATTACAATTGAACTTGAATTTGAAAAATTTCTTCTGTTTTGGTTTGTAAAATTGCTCTATGACGGAGGCATCATTTTCGACTGCGCGCAGTCGAATTCCATCTAGTTGATCCTGTCGTGCATTTGTGAATATTTTCTCTCTCTGCATGTTTCAAGATCTTGACCTCATGACAAGAGAGCTTTGCAATCGATAGTATGATTGATTTATTGTACATAGCAATCAGTTGCAAATTGCTAGTTTTTGTTTGGGGGGGGGGGGGCAGCTGTTGGCCTTATAAATTCTGCCTGCTTTGTATCAATTTATCTGTAGACTGAAAGCAAAACTACTCGCTTCAAGAAAATGTCCAGAATCTGGCCGCTAAATTAATCTTTGGCCTTGGATCTCCGACTCGTACTTCTCCCTTGATTGAGGAACTCCATTGGTTACCTCTACGACAATGCATTCTGTTTGAGTTCTACTTGTATGTCTTCAAAAATTCTAAATCGTAGGGAACCTGAATATCTTAATGACACCCTCCAAATATATACACTAGCTCGTAACCTTCCATGAACAATTGACAAATATAAATTAATTGTTCACAAATCCAGATTCTCATGTTCCTGAAAATGTTTGAAAGTGGCTGATTTGAAAAAAGAAGCAATATCCCACTTTCCATCAGAGAATTAACCTGTCTTGCCTTTTTCCAAAAATCCCTTGAAACATACATGTACATCTTCCCTCAGTGACTAAATGCAATTTACCTATTTTTTTATAAGTGTTGGTATTTCAAGTTTCTCCTTCACTCTCTGTAATCTTGTAAGTGCTATGGAAATTAATGTTTTCTACCACTCCTAAATGATAAGTATTATATTATTATTATGAACATCAAGAAAAATTATGGAGCATAAAAAAATGCAGAAAGAAAAGCCAAAAATGGAATGCTTTTATTTTTTAAAGGAGTATTCCACTGTTGCTGTATTTTGATCCACTATTTCTTTGTCCAATCATCTCCTTACATAATCTTTTCGTTCATCCATGTTACATTTTCCCCTCTCTCTTTGCTTATCCTCCTCCCTGTAATTTGCCTTGCTGTCCATTTCAACCTGCAGGCTCCTTCCCCACATGAAAGGCAATGTTGGATTTGTATTCACCAAGGGAGAATTGCTGGAGGTCCGAGAAAAGATCCTGGCTAACAAGGTACAGATGCACTACAGAATTTTGTTAATGTTTTGTCAAATGCCTGCTCAAGGGAAATAGGACAGAGTTCTTTAAAGGCTAATGGACTTTGTGTACAAGTTCCTTAATTACACTTTTTAAAGTCAACACTATTCAAGGGGAAAAGAAAATGTGGTCTTCAAAGACGGGTGATCGTAAAGGATTCTTTGTACTTGCCATGAATGATGCAGGTGAAACCTACCCCACTGGAAATGTGGAAAAGAGCTCAAAATAATGAAAAAGAATCTCCCTTTTTAAATTGTTTCTTTCTTTTCTCCTTCCACAAAACATCCTACATGCCATGATTATGATGACACAGGGGCATGTTGCCAGTGTGATGCACATAGTGCCATCAGAGCCAGAAATGGCTGAACCCACTGAAGGCCAGCATCCCGCATTGACCAAAAAATGGCCCTCAATAACACGTCTGAATCATGAGAGCGTTTTCAAGCTTTTGCCTGGTTTCACACCCAAAATCTCCCATTCCATGCCTTTTCAGACTGCATATTTTAAATACAGAATGTATAGGGATCCAAAATGTACAGGCTTCTTTTCGGGCTCATTGGGTAAACTTAACTGGTATCGCGGCTAAACACACTATGAACATGACGGACAAAGAAAGCAGACAAAATGTACAGTTCCTCAGGTAGACAAAGGAACATCCCTTCACTGCTATTATGTAAAAATGTGTAGAACAGGTGTCACATGCATATCCACCTGTTCTACACATTTTTACACGATGGCAGTCAAGGGATGTTCCTTTGTCTACCTGAAGAACTGTATATTTTGTCCACTTTCTTTGTACGTCGTGTTCGTAGTGACACCTTGTGAAATATACCAAGTTTTCTTGAAACTGTGTAGAAGTAGAAACAGCGGAGTAAGAGTTTAAAGAAAGTTGGATAATATCTTGAGAAATTTGTGTTTGACAGGTTAGATCACAAATTCTATGAGAATTTCAAATTCAGAAATTTATATTTCAATTGCAACAAATTGGGGGAGAAATTCCCCACATACTGTTAAATGAAAAACATATTTTACATTGATTCTAACATGTCCACAACGGTTTCTGTGTTGTACAGGTCGCTGCCCCAGCCAAGGCTGGTGCCCTCGCACCAATTGATGTGTTCATTGACAGCGTCAACACCGGCTTGGGACCCGAGAAGACCTCTTTCTTCCAGGCTCTTTCCATCGCCACCAAGATCGCCAGGGGAACCATTGAAATCTTGGTGAGAATTGTCTCTTTTGCTTCGTAGGCAGTGAATAAGACTTGGAGGCTTGTATAATTTATTGATTCTTAATGAAGAAAAAAAAAAATCATCCTTGAAAAGATGTTAATGTGAGTGTATTATAAAAAATAGAGGTCTCTCACTTGAACTTTTTATATGTGTTGATTGTGATTGTCATTGCTGGCAAGGTAACCTGGATGGTCACCAGGCTTACCAAAGTCCTCTTTCATTAGTCATTGAAATTAAATGTGAAAAATTTACATGAAGTTTAGTAATAGCACTGAGATTGTCATTTGTCAGACTTGTTAAACAGGTATTACAAAGATAGAACTTAGATTGCCAGCAGGGTTTCATTAGGTCAAAGGCAGCCAGGCAATTGTGGAGTTGGAGCCCTGTTATGAAGGATGAGGAAGAGGAGGAGGAGGGAAAGTAGCCGTCTTTTATATATAGCACCTGCTTGGCCTTTCAAAGTGGGCAAGCTGCATCAAAGGGTTGGGGCATTTACTTGAGATAACTGGTAGTGATGACTCAGGGGCATGTTGCCAGTGTGATGCACATAGTGCCATCAGAGCCAGAAATGGCTGAACCCACTGAAGGCCAGCATCCCGCATTGACCAAAAACCAGCCCTCAATAACGTGTCTGAACCAGTTATTTTTTATAAGATACATTCAGTATTGAGGGGGGGGGGGGTTACTGCTAAATTTCTTGCTGTCATACATGGTTCTCCCATTTTAGACAAATGTGAATGGGATCTTTACTTTCACACCGTTCTTCTTTCTCCCTGTAATTTTGGAAGGAATGTACATGCTGATGCCTCTATAACTCACCAAATGCAAAGTGATGTACTTGCATCAGGCATTTACCCCAAAATTTTAGTTTGATCTTTGAAGGTTAATTGCTATTGAGCAAATAATTACCGTTAGTGAAGGTGATGGGACAAACTACCATTTCCGAGGCGATCTGGATGTAGCTATCTTTCCGAAGCGAAGCTGAGGAAAGATAGCGTATACATTCTGATCGACGAGGAAGTGATAGTTTGCCATCGCCTGAAACCAAAAGGTGATTATTCTGATCGACGAGGAAGTGATAGTTTGCCATCGCCTGAAACCAAAAGGTGATTATTTGCTTTATATTCCACATCTAAAACAATTTTAACTACAAAAAGAAAAGAAAGTGTATGCATTTACATAAAAGACACCTAGGCCCAAATTCACACCAAAAAAGTTTAAGTTTAACCCAACCCCTTGAGGGTACGGTGCGCGCATGTGTTTTCTTTAATTGCGCTCAATGGTAATGCGCGCTTAATTACGCCTGTTTTACAGAGATGCCAACCGTTACGGTTTCGCTGTATTTGTTACGGTTTTGATGCTCTTGTTACGGCGTTACGGTAAACAATCAAAAGGTTACGGGGAAACGATAAATAAAAGTACATTATAGCAGATGCCGCTATTTATACATAGCCTCAGTACACAGCGCTGCAATGTCGCACTCATTCAATCATAAGTTCACTGAATTTGACTACACTGGATAGGCACTTTCACGCACATGGTCCGTCCGCCGCCATCTTGTTTAATTCCGAAACAACACGGCCGCCGTCATTATTGTTTTGATACTAGTATACTACGTGCGGTCGTGCATTTAGGGGGGGAGCATGGGGTGGATGATCGTGCGTGCGGCGCCCGCAATACCAATTCAAAGTATAGTAGCGAAGACTTCGGTGATTCAGCGGGCGCATTGCAAGTGCGATGTACGGTGTGTTGTTCATGAACGCTGGGCCTAGCGGCCTGGGCTGGTGTGTCTGTGGTACTGGTGAGTGTACGTGTGCGTGTGTAGGATATGAGTTCTGCCATTTGACTGTGGATTCGAATTTTCCATTCGACGCTTGAACGAGGTGTTTTCTTCCTGAATATTATCATGGATTCACTCAAAAGAGCGAGTACCAGAGGAGGAGATCCTTTGGCTGCAAACAGATTTTTAAAAACGTTTTTATGCACATCTTTATTTTGGACTTAAAAATGGTAGGTTCGAAATGCAGTAAGAGTGATTGGGTGTTTGTGTACGTTTTCCGCGAAAATTATGCTGCGGTGTCTTGCGTTACGGAAAGACCCCCATTTGTTACGGACAAATGTAAATGTTACTGACAGCCATCCTATAGGGTTGGCATCTCTGGTTTTAGTGCGCTTTTGGATAATCTTCAGTGAAAGTGCGTTGCACTGTGTAAATAGTAGTACTATCTACACAGTGTAACAAACTTTTTGCTTCTCCCATCAATAATGGGCGAACTATCTTTCATCACATGACTTACTTTTGACCAATCATAGAGCAAGATTCTTAGTATGTGGAATATAATTTTTACTATCCTGCAGAACAAAGTACATCTGATCAAGCTGGGCGAGAAGGTAGGAGCTTCTGAGGCCACTCTGCTTCAGATGTTGAAGATCTACCCCTTCTCGTATGGTCTCCAGATCCGCCAAGGTGAGTCTCTGGATCTTCCTTGCATATTTGTTTAAATGTTGAAATGATCAGGGAACTGTTTCACAAAGCCTTTTTTCAATGACAAATGAAGAAAAAAAAAATCAGTGACAAGTCTGCTGATAACCAATCAGAATCAAGGATTTCAGTAGCTTATAACAAAAACTGGCATTTGTCACTGATGACAAGTTTTGTGAAACGGGTCCGTGCTTGTGGTTCTTCAAAGGGGAAAGCCCCTACTGTAAGATCTTCTTGAATTTCACATAGTGCTGTGTTCAAGCCCACTGAAGGTCAAATAGAAATTATAGAGAAAACAATTCAAAGGTTGTGGAAAGTCTCCCTCGTTAAAAATGTCGAATACAAATTTAATATTTCATTGTACTGGAAATTCTTTCCCTTTTTACGGAAGTTTGAAGAACATTTTAGTTTACTTAACTACACAGTGAGGTGAACAGATATCAATCACAATGTTAAACCTTATATCAGAATGAAATTCCAAAACCACACTTGAAAGAAGCAATTTCTTACTTTTGTTCTAACTTCCTCTTGCCTTGTTTGTCATTTGCTCCTAGTGTACGAGGCAGGCTCTGTGTTCCATCCCAGCATCTTGGACATCACCGATGAGGACATTCACGTCAAGTTCATCGAGGGTGTGGCCAACGTGGCTGCACTCTGTCTGCAGATAGGGTACCCAACCCCAGCCAGTGTGCCTCATTCCATCGTCAATGGCTTCAAGAATATCCTGGCCATTGCTGTTGCAACGGAGATCACATTCGCCCAGGCAGAACAGGTAAGCAGCCTGGTCCTTCATGGTTATTTTACACCCACCTCGCAGTTTACGACCTGACTGCAATCTGATGTTGTATGATATTGCAGGATATTCTAAGCCTTCACGTTGCATGTAAAGCCCCTTCGGTTGTGAATTGTAGTGACTTCAACCAGTTGCTAGTATTTTCCCCATTCGGATTAGATTTTCTCCAACCTAAAGGTCCCAAATATCATGCTGTTTCAATGCATGATATTGGGATATTCCATCCCAGCATTGTAAATGTGTATGTTATCTTCACATGACCATGAAGAATACCTCAATCAGGAAGACTATCCTATGTCATTTGCTCCAGGCATAATTTCCCAAAATATACAGGGTCAAAGTTAGGTGTAGTGTTCGGTCAGTTGGGTTAGCATAGGATATTAATGATGGAGCAATGGTCACCAGAAAGTGGCGATCAGAGATTGCTCCAGCAAAAATTTCTCAAGATTTTTTATTGGTCAAATCTATAGGGTTGCAACTGAGTTTGAGGTAATGGCAGTGGGGGTAAAAATTATGATGAGCGAGTAGCTCTCGAAAGCTCCAAAAGAACTCTGGTAAAAAAACAAAAATGTACTTAAATATCCCTGTGAGAACATCACACTTATACAACACCAAATCCTAAAAGAGACTGCGAACAGAAACATTTTCCTCTGGGTTGGGTTTCGAGTGGGGTATAGTGTTTCGCCAATTGGGTTGGTTAGTGGGGGATTTTGTTGTACAATGGAACAATTGTTACCAGAGCATGTGTCATACAGGGATGCCAGTTTCAGGCAACAGCATGAATTCAGGCCCTAGCGAGTTAATTTCAGACCATAGTTTAGGCTTTTTTGTGCACAAAATAGCTCATTCTAGGTGATTTTCAGGCCCTCTGATCAATTCTAACTGGC
Source organism: Strongylocentrotus purpuratus (assembly GCF_000002235.5). Taxonomy (NCBI): domain Eukaryota; kingdom Metazoa; phylum Echinodermata; class Echinoidea; order Camarodonta; family Strongylocentrotidae; genus Strongylocentrotus; species Strongylocentrotus purpuratus. The sequence goes on from NW_022145613.1 coordinate 31,306,764, forward strand.
ATCCCTGATCATAGAACATTCTATACATCTAACCTATCGTTTCTCTCGCTCTTGTTACCCCCTAGGCTAAGGCCTTCCTGGCAGATCCATCAGCATTCTTAGCGGCAGCAGCAGCATCAGCTCCAGTTGCTGAGAAGAAGGAAGAGGTAGCTGCAAAGAAGGAGGAATCTGAGGAGGAATCCGACGATGACATGGGTTTCGGCCTCTTCGACTAGTCCACACCGGGGCTCAAATCTCTTCTTCTTATCACAAGCCTACAGTGAAATGCGACCTGAATATAACATCACCATATGCTGAGACTTTGATGACTTAACCATGTGTGAACGGGATTCGTCTCTCGCTCCCCCGTGTCCTTGACTCTCATTTCGACAACACCACGGAAGCAAATGTTTCGTACTTGTCACTGACCATGTTCAGTTTTCCAGACATCGTCTCAATATTACCTCAATATCACAACAGCCTAATGCCAAGATTCACCAATCTTTATACCCATGATTTGAAATATCACTGCATCGTGTTTATAGACGTAACTTTCATTTCAACCCCAGTTGTTTTATTTCTCAGCATGTTTTTATAGAACGGTACCTTTTCACTGGAAGCTTGTGACTGAAGCAAGCATATGGGATATTCATCTTGATTTCAATGCTCGTGTGATGAGATGATTAAATAATAACCATCTACAATTAATTCCTTGATTTGCTTTGTGATTTGTGTGTCATATTGTTACAAACTACATATATCATAATTAAATATACCATAAAAGCTATTCATATAGGACACAGGAAACCACCATGGTAAACTGCCCTGGCAAAATATGAACTATATATTTATTTTTATTTATTTGGTTTAAAAACATCAAAACTTAAAGTTCAGGAACTCATAATGGTTGATTTACAATGAAATTGAATAGTGTAAACAAAATTGAACCAAAGTTTATACACTTACGAAAAACATGTTGCTTTACGCACGTGAAAATATGGTGACAATACAATATTCAACGGCTGGCTACATGTAGTAAGACCAAAGCGAGAGATAACGAGGAAATCGAGGAGAGAAATGACGAGGGAGAGAGAGAGTGGCGAGAAAGAAAGGGAGGGTAGAAAGAGAGACTTGGAGAGAGGAGAGATCTCTAAAAGGCGAATAAAAAACGTAGCATTAAAATATTTATACATTTCTTATACATATCTACACAGGAGAAGGAAAACTATATTACATGTAAAGGAGTGACAAGTTGAGACGAGATCAAAATACAGTTGTAAGTGTCCGAGGGTATCAAAGAACTCTTGTGCTCGGCCCACACACTACACGATCCTCCTGTGACACAATAATACAATATTTATAAAGCGCATTATAAACAAAAGTTTCTCTATGCGTTGTACAAGCATGAATGACAAACGTTAAAGGTAAAGACCAGTATTGGAAACGCCCCAATTTCAAAAAATGAAATGGAAGCTCTCATTACCAATCATGTGAAAGAAAATGTTTTGACTAATACATGAAGATAAAAAATTTGCCGGGAAACCGCCTACTAATTCATATATTTGGTAAATTTGTTTCTCTCATGGTCTGTGAGAGATATAGGGTAGTCCCATATACATCTTTCTGTGTATAGTGCTTGTAACTTTACGAAGAATGGGCCAAATTTCCTATCATTTTGATGATTCCAGAACCTTGCAGATGCTAGATGCTAGATGATCAACCTTTTCTGATCGATTCCACCACGTTTCTTTCACAATGCAATCGCATGACCATAACTGGTCTTTACCTTTAAGCTCCTGTTTCTTCATGTTCCAAGGAATGATGCCTAACTTTTCGCCTCTAACTATGTCCACTACTGCTATATTTCTGTTATTTTAAAAACTCTGTAAAAAATTTACAAAATGGTCTACATTTCTAATTTTGCCTAGAGAGATTCCCCATTATTACTGTGAAAGGTTGACAGGTATGACTTGACGTTTGATGGATCCCCCCCCCCCCCACCCCCAGAAACTCATCCCTAGCTGGTGCATGCCAGGAGAGACATAGAGAGACGGACAGAGACGGTGAGAAATTTCAAGAGACATAGATGGAGGAAAAGGAAGAGAGAGGCAAAGGTGGAAGAGAAGGATCGAGACAGGGGCAGAGAAAGATTCCCAACCCACAGTTCGGAAAAAAATGTACAATGTATGTGATGAATTTTCCAAATATTTGGGAAATAATGAATGAAAGCATTTGTAGGTGATTTTTAGACAGGTATATCAGAGGCACTTTTCCTTTCAATGATTTAAATACAGGGAGAATTATTTAAACAAATTATTCTAAACAATTAATACTTAATTTCCCAAAGTACAAGATTTACAAGGGAACCATTCAATTATTCTCAATATAAATCTTTTTACACGCTAAAGCCAAGAAACAATCGTGACACAAAGGCAAAAATCTGTAATGGCAACCAAATTTATTAACATATCCATTTTAAAGTGATCTACAAAATCACTTCTCAAGCAAAAAACTGCAGTATCTTGATAATCAAATTCCACTTTGACAAGTAGTCGAGAAATATATGCACCCAAGTGCATACAAAGTAAGATCATACACATACATGTATATACCACGTCTATTTTTCTGCTACAATTTTAATCAGAAAGAAAATGGGAGATGGCACAAAAGGGTGGATATACACTGTAGTAAGAAGTAAGTTTGTAGTCAATGTGATTTCATTAACATTACACATAAGCACAGTATATCTGGGAGAGTTCACAAGAAGCAGATGAATTAGTAAACAGAAGAACTAGTGAACAGATAATGAAACGTTTTCGTCAAATAATATCCTGCCGATAGGAGACCTGCTCATAATACAGAGTCATCGGTGTTGTGGCGAGGCCAGAAGTTCTGAGTCACAAAGCTGCTGAAAAATAGTACCTTCTATACTATCTGTATAATGACTTGATCTAAAGTATGGCGGTGTTACTGGACTCCACTACAACACTTACAGTTCTATCACCATCAAAGGGATCAGCGTTTAGGGTCATTCATGTATGTTTGGACATAATTTGACGTTATGACAAGCTTAAAACTATGTTGATAAACGTAGTGTTACAAAATTCTTCTGCAGTTAAAGGTAAAAAATAGATCCCCAAGAGCATTTTCAACAGCCTATCTTCACCCAGAGTCTATAAATTTCAACTAATGTATATTACAAAGAGAACAGCAATCGTTACATGCCACATGCAATGTTAAGAAGGCTATCCTTTTCTTTAAAGACCATCAATACTACTGGGCCACAAGGGATAAGACCACACAGCGTGGTCACCGACAGGTGGCTATCTCATTAACTCAGCTCTCAACTAACATAAGAAGAAGAGGATCATGGTGGACCAACAGGCACCGATTGGGGAAGTTTTCTATATAGAGGGAGCAAGTAGCTACAAGTAGGACAGTGGGGCTTTAAAACATATCCTCAAATTGGCAGAAACATTGAAGTGTTTTCTCCCAAACATTTTTTTCTATACCGGTACCTGGGCGTGGTGGAAAAATAAAATATGAGCAATAATCAGAGAATACATCGAGAGGCCATCACATCTTGAGTTCTCAGAAATGAATGCTAGTCATACCGAAGAAAGTGTGAGGTTTATTTAGGATTCATCATACTCTGCAAAGGTGTATATTAAACTATTTTGATTTTTCCTTTTACTGCACTTAAAAATCATCTCTCTTTTTCAAAATTCTAGAAGTCAAATATTCCCTGTAACAAATAAAATTGAAACATACAATAATCAGGCATTATACATATTTTTCAAATCCTTAATTTAAAGCATGTCTCAGCATGTGCATGCAATACCCAAAATTAACAAAGAAAGCAAATTCAAGATATTCACAACATTTCAATTATCACATTCTTTAAGAAATCATTAATACATGTACCTCTGTTTCCCATGCATGAATTCAATATTGTATTGAACATCATTTCCCACAAGAATAAAGGGTTTGGAGAGTACTTAGTACCAATGTCCACATTGCAATTGGCCAGCCTCAACAATGACAACTGACCAGTGCATATGGACCAACAATTTCGAACACCAACCCCCCCCCCCCCCCCCCCCAAAAAAAAAAAAAAAAAAAAAAAATCTTATGATGGGACCAAAAAGTTAGTATAAGAATGAAATGTGAACAGTGTTGATTAGATGATTTCCATGTACATGCAAGTAAAGACAGTGTACAAATTTACTTTAAATATCTGTGTACATTTACAATACTTGAAGTTATCACTAACTATTAAAAATACAAGTACAAAGGTACATGGTTTACATGTACGTGAAAGAAGGCTTGTTCATAACAAGAAATAAAAGCACATAACCACGAAAATATCAGTTTGAATTAACGGTAAACGTCAACAAAAAGATAAAGCAGTTGCCTCTGAATGTCTGTTTTTTTTCTAATGAGTAATATAGAGTAATAGGTGGAAACCTACAGGTAATTAAGAGTTCTAGTAATGTTGGAAAGTAATTTTTCCCAGAATCAAACAAAATGTTATCCTGAAAGTTCATGATTACACATCGACGTATAATTTACAAACAATTCCAATTGATCGGATCGCAGCAAACTGGGGTTGAAACATTGGCAGAATCTCAAACTGCCAAATTTTGTAAAAGATAGATGCAGACTGTTTTCAAATTGGATAGGGTCGTGAAGCAAAACTCATTAAACTCACATAAAACTCACAATACTAACAATAGTACAATATACATTTGTATATGCATGACAAAACTGAAGCTGGTGGACTTAAAAACACATTTTCCACCAAAAAATAATAATTCAGTTTCATCTAATTATTATGGCCTCTCATTTGAACTATATTTCTCATTGAAATGTGTACTAGGGGAACCTGAACACAGAGACAAAGTTCCCTATAGAGACCACTTTTCTTGTTTCTCTTGAGTGGTCTTTACACCCAGGTTGCATTATACAGGGGAGGGGTAAAGCCTACAGTCTAAAGTGAATTGAGATGAATCAAACAGATCTTGATCTTTGCACTAGAGTGACTAAACACAAAGTATTAATAGTAAAGCTCCTTAGTCCTTACGTTATAATTAATATAGAATTTCAGAACCTCATATTTCTATGATAAAAGAAGTGTAGCACTGCTTTTGGTTGTTTGTTTGTTTTTTAATATGGACTTCCAAGGAGATTGTAGCCTTTAGAAATATCACAAAGAGGCTGCTCACGACACATATGTCAAGTTACCCTTAGCAGTTTCTAATATTTCTCTAGCCAAAAAAAAAATGATAATTACACCCATGTGTGGTATCAGAAGTAAATACAGGCAAAAACAATTGTTGAGCATCTGTCAATCATTTGCCAAGATACCCTTAGCAGTTTCTAATATTTCTCTAGCCAAAATAGAAAGATAATTACACCCATGTGTGGTATTGGAAGTAAATACAGGCAAAAACAATTGTTGAGCATCTGTGGAATATTTGTCAAGGTACCCTTAGCAGTTCCTAATATTTTGCTAGCCCCAAAAAAAATGATAATTACATCCATGTGTGGTACAGTATCAGAAGTAAATACAAGCAAAAACAATTGTGGAGCATCGTCAGTTCTAGCAATGAGTACTAAGAAAACCTGGATCATGAGGCAAATAAGGACATCTAAGTGGTATCCATGAGCGAATCACTGCTACTGAGCGTTGAATCCTTTTGGATGCTGTCAAACATCGTCGCCATCTCGGGGCTCGAGCGGATCTGCATCAGGAACTCGGTGAGGAGCAGATTCTTGTCTGTAAGGGAATCAGAATTTAGAAGAGAATTGAGTATAATAATAATATTACATTATATTTATAAAGCACTTAATACCAATGTTTCTATGCGCCAACGAAAAAAATACACGGTGGCGACGGGCGATTCGCCCCCTAAACCTCTGAAATCGCCACGGTAAAAATCAAGACGAGGGCGAAAAAAAATCAATATATCTTGAAAAATCGCCCCCGCCATGAATTGATATTCCCTGTGAATTAATAAACCAATTTATTGATGTGTCTGAGTGAAATCTCCGTTCCAACTACCAACTCCAAAACTAGAAACTTCCATCAACATTTTAAAAGTTTTGTGAGTTGCAGCGGATCGGCGGTCGTACCTACTGTAGCTAGATCTACAGCGGTATCCGCCTGCCTGCGCCTAGGCTCCCGGCGGCCGGACAGGCCACCGGCCCCGATGTAGTTTCGTGCACAGCATGAATGCATACGCAGTTCGCACACGTTCACAATACACAGAAACGTACTAGTTCAGCTCCAGCGCGCGCCCGCACGCTCCTTGCATGAAGCAAATAAGTATTTGCGAGTGACGAGAGCTCAACTTCTAGCGACCAAATTGGTACGTAATATGTTTATTTAGTCTTTTTTCTGGCCCTAATTTTTATCATGGACAATGCAATCCCATTAAAAAAAATGTTATTCCGTCTAAAATTGTGCTATTTATAAGTTAAAACCATTAAATGCGAGTATATTTTTACTGTTGTCCCACATACTGATATATTTGTAATAACGAAACGTGCAAAATCAATGCTGGATTTTTTCCTGTAAAATCGGTATAAAGCAAGTTTCGTACACAGAAATTGAATTTTGTTATAAAAAACCGTAAATAAATTTATAAAGGATGTTCCTACTCCTCAGAATCTTTCTTACAACTGTTTAATTAAATTAAATTATTTAGATCTATATACGATCGATGCCAGGCCAATTGTCAAGAGTGATGATGACATCAATTTCTGTCTACGAAATGAAACTAGCTTTGGCTTGGCCTTTAGAATTAGAGTCTATAAAAAAAAAAATAAGGCCATGATTTTGCATGTTTCAGCATAACAAATAGACCCTACATCGGTATGTGGGACAACAGTAAAAATATTTACTCACATTTAATGGTTATAAATGGTCTAAATAACACAATTTTAAAGGGAGTTGGTCTACATTTTTTTTTTAATGGGATTGCATTGTCCATGATAAACAATTAAATTTGGGACAGAAAAAAAGACTAAATAACATATTACCTACCAATTTGGTTGCTAGTAGTATGATGGCTAAGGAAAAACACAACTTATTGTTACAGCTTACAATATGGCTTTAAGGAAGTAGCCCCTTGGTTTTTTTTAGGCAATGGGGAAAAGTAGCCCCCATAAAAAAATTAATTCCTAGCCCGCGTGTCAGTGATAATATTTTCTTAGGATATGAAAAACGAACAGTTAAACAAAACACTCCTTTTGACAAGTTTTAGTTACATGTATATGTAAATCATAAAGCCACACGTTTAACACAAAGTGAATAAATCATGGGTATCTCGTATCTGAATGTCTGCAATACTCTACAATATATGACATATGTACGCTACAATTGTATCTATATTTGCCTTTGCTTGGAATTTAATTAGGTAAAACCGCGTTTAAAAAAAATACAACCTTTAAAAAAAAAAAGCCCCCCTGAGCTCCAAAATAGCCACCGCAAAATAATTAAGGGGGGCTATTTTTTTAAGGGAAAATCTGAAAAGAGCCCTCGTAAAAAAAAAAGTAATTTTTTGGTTGCTATGCGCAAGAAAAAGAAGAAAGGAAAAGGAAGGAAAAGTGAGAGATACCAAATAAACATGTTAAAAATATTGAATTACAAGTAAACGGCAAAGAAGAATATGACATTACACAGATAATGACTACTTCAAAATTAATTGAAATTATAGATAAACCAGATATGGACTCAGAGTATTGTATTGCGACTAATAGCAAATAGATATTATCAAGAATGATTGATTAAAAATAAGAATGTATCATTGTATAGTGTGAGATTCTGAAATCATCAAACTGTAAGTGATTCACTCTTGATGAAATGAAGAAAAAAGGTAAGTACAAGAAGCACTACCAACAAAAGAGTTTGTAGGACTACAAACATCCTAGTGGAATTAAAAACTACATCTGGGGAAGTTTCATGAAGCTGTTCGTAAAGTGATTGAGCATCCCATTTGGCTTTTCATATCATAGCCATTCATAAAGTCATGCGTAACTTTACAAAACGGCTTTATTAAACACCCCCTGGTTATTTATGGGATGCAAGGGTCCAAGGATCTTACCTTACACAATACCAAAACCTACATCCTAACCTTTACCCTAAACATGACCTAAAATCCAAATGCAATTCTAACTCTACCCCTCTATCTTTGACAATCGGATCGCAGGAAGATTGTATCGTATGCAAAACTGAGGATGAATGCAGTTCAGACTTACCGCTGTCAGGGACAGCCTGGAGAGCAGATACTACCCTCATCGCTGATCGCTTCAGCTCATCCTGTTTCTCAAACTCCTGCTTGACCGAGTTAGCTTTAACCTTAGTGGTGCATGTCGTTCTCAATGGTTCAATCAGTCTGTCTAGCCCTGGATGGGATAAAAGAGAATTGTTTGTTTTTAGTTTCAAAACAATATTTTAAAAGTTGATATACACCAGTAAATCATACATACGTACGTCTATAAATATGGCGGAAAGCCCGTTTTAGATGCATCTACATGATCATCAAGTGCCACTGTTGATCTGTGGATCTCCAACAGAGTAAAGAGTGACCAATGACATTTTCAGAGACATCAGAAAAATCACATGAACTGCACACATAAATAGGCATATGGGACTACACACGGATATGGCATGAAAGTGTTGTCCAAACTCTTCAGCTGTTTATATATTTATATATTTTGAATATGAGGTATTTGCAGGGAAATCTTTTAAGAGGACATATACATATATGTAATATTCTACCAAACTGGCATACAAAGAGTAGGAAAGCTCATGAATTACTCTTTATCTTTATCAAAATTTAACCTTTTCTTTAAACAAAAATAATTACTCACTTTGTAAGATTGCATGTGGGCTGAGTGTTGACAATCTGACCAGCATCAAGTACGTCAGCATCTGTGGAACAAAAGAAACAATTTCATGATTCTTCTTCATAGACTCTGTGCCTAGTATGTCCAGGCTTTATTGGTGTCTTGGTATAGTGGTTCATTTACTTGACTCTCGATTCAAGGATTTATGGTTCAAATTCAAGCCCAAAACTAATGTCCTTTGGTAAGACATTAATCCAAATTTTCCACTCTCCACCCAGGTGTAAATGGGAACGTGATATGCCAAGTGCTATATATATATTCCAGGTGGTTCCTTAATATACTCCCCACTTTTTCAAGGAAAATCAATACTTGTTTAAACATTTGAAAAACTAAATATAAGTGACTCTTAATAGTAATGATAATTTCTCTTTAAATGCTACAAAAATACCAAAAATATGTTTAGAACATCCCAAAATGAGTCAAAAATCTTCAAAAGCTCATGTCTACTTGATTAGAGTCGTGTGTGTGTTTGAGTTATTGCACAAGAAATCTCATCCCGAGATTGCAATCATTACCACCCCCTTTCCCATAACAGATTTATGCCACTGAGTGACAGGTGTAGAGGTGTCGTGGTCGAGTTGATATGGATCACAAGAACCGCGGTTCCTTTGGCTAGACATTGATCTACATTTGCCGCTCTTCACCCAGGTGTTAAATGGGTACCCCATGGTAGGATGCGACAGCTAGTGTGCTTAGATTAGCAAGTGTGCGCTTGTAAAAATGACACCTGGCTGTGCGGGTAAGCCTGAATCCGATGACCAGGGTAATAATATATATCTGTAGAGGGCCTGCGGTCCTGAAAAGCGCTATATAAGAACGAGCTCTTATTATTATTAGTCTTACCTTGACATCATAGTGGTCTTTGAGTCCATCCTCTAGGTGATTGAGGAACTCAAAGATATCCAGTCTGTCCAGACATGACTCCAGTAGTGTGTACATGCATTCAAACGCAGCCTGGTTAAAACAAATCATTACAAAACATAATCAATTCTATTGGTGAATGACCCCAGAAGTGTGTGCAACTGTGCATACATTCAAATGCAGCCTCGGTAAAAGCAAACAATTCAAATAAACTGTGTATGTAGAAGTGGCATAGTCTAGTGGGTAAGTCTCTGAATCCCTGCCCCAATACAAGTATCCTTTGGCAATGCATATATCTACACTTGCCCTTCTCCGCCCAGGTGAATGGAACCTCGGTATGAAGAACAAAATTTTGCTTAAGTGCGTTGTTAGGGTAGCCCGGGCAAAAGCTTGGTTTTAAATTGTACTCGGCACTTCTGTAAATTCAGGAGAAAAAAAAACATTGACTATAAACAAAATTAATTATCATTATTATCATTTATTTCATTTACATGTGGTCCCTGTATAACAATGAGATATGAAAAGACTAAAGGTTTCCCTGGAAACACAGACTTTATCTTGAGTACTAAAAATTGAATATGGATTAATTTACCTTTCTTGTATCGAGACCGTCATCTACCGTGTGCTTGAAGGGACCCATCTCTACCTCTCGGATCAACTCTTTCTGTGAATGTGAGAGCAAAGGTCAAACTGATGCAATGACTCTCTCTCAACAATATCAACATATCAAACACTGCAATCATACAGCAAAGAGCCAAATAATATACAAACTTCCGTCAACATATCAATCAGTTTTCGTGACAAGAGGTGAGATTTACTGATTTACAGGGTAATAAGCTTTAAAAATTGCCAGCTGATTTCGTGGGTGGCATTAACCATTGATCTACACGCATAGGACACACCAGAATTTGGAGATCACCCAAGGGCCTTATATAATTTGAGCTGTGACCCCAACATGAATAGTTAATATTTGTTTACACATAGCATCGACATGTGGGTCCTTAAAATATGAATATTTTATTTTACGTTGTGCCTGACAAAATGCATTCAAATTATTTTAAATATGTTTACAGATTAAAACGCATCTCTTACTGTCTATATCTCCTCAGTGATTTTTAGACTGCACTATGCCCCTCGACCTAGTCTTGATGCACAGTTTTTCGAGATCACCTTGGACAATTGTTTTAACAATACCCCAAAAAGCAGTCAATATTTGTTTACTATTGCCATTGAGTTGTATTTATGTGTGTGATATTATAGCAGTTAATAGCCAATTTCACGCCTGCAGTTTTGACCAAAGGGAGGCGTATGATCTTAATACACACCATTAACTGTTAAGAGCTAGAAGGGCATTAAAGATAAAGTTGAGTTCTGGTCAAGTGATTGCATTGTAAAAGAAACGGTGGGGAATCAAACAGAAAAAAATTGATCATGTGGCGTATAAGTATAATTGGTGTGTACTTCAAGGTTCTGGAGTCATCAAAATGATAAGAAATTTGGCCAAGTCTTGGTAAAGTAACAAGCACTGTACACAGAAAGGGACTACTGGTACACAAACATGTGGCATAAAAACCAGGCCTCATTTTTAAGCTTTTACTTGTCATATTTAGAATATGGAGGCATTTGAAGAGCCATACTTTTCAGGGAACTGTTTTTTCTCTGATGTTCTTCCAAACTTGCATAATAACAATGAAACGCTCACAAATTATTGTTCACCGCTCCCCAGAACTCAACCTTCTCTTTAAGTCTAAGTAAAGGAGTTAACGCCATTCTAGCTCTCAACAGACGATATAAACAAATCATTAAAATCCATAAAATTCCTTCCTACCTTGACTTTTGTTTCATTGTAGAGATGTGGTAGGATGGTTTCTAGTAGATCTCTAATGAGGGTTGGTTTGTTGTGTGCAGCCGAGTTGAACGTAACCAGTGAAACCCGTCTGACATTGAGATCGGGATCCTGCATGGTCTGTAAGAACTCAGCGATGCATGCCTTCAGGAGAGGGTCAATGGCTTGAGGCTGTCAGAAAGAAAAATATATTGATAATCAATAAGACTGCATAAGAAATTTTTTAAATAAATATACACACACAAAAGGGGGGGGGGGGGAGGTGGGTCATAGAGATGTAGATATATATATATATATATATATACATGTATATATACATGTATGAATACATAACGTAGAAGGAATAAGTTATCAATCACAGTTACAACATTCAAGACTTGATTGACAACTGGTGTCAAGACTAATTTTTTTTGAAGTTTTGATCAACATGCACTTTCGTCTGTGTGATTACCAAAGACACCCCAATTTTATTCCAATCCGCTTTACGCTGCTAGTTGAATCTCATTGTGAATTTCATGCATTACACAACTAGCATCGTTTACCCTAATTATTACAACTCGTTAAACTAATACAAACATCTCCATTTATCAGCGATCATTTTCCTGCTGCTATACTAACACCAAAGTTACCTTTGGTACTGATCATGTATGAATAAGTATCACATACAAAACTGACATAGAGGAGGATAATGAAAGATTGCCTCTAATAAATGGATAGATAGTAGATTAATCGTTACCTGATCTGAGATTGTGAACTTGACAGCTGTGACTACTGTACTCCTTGTGTAGGCTGAATCAGACTTCAAATTGGTCTGGTAAAACAAAGAGGGGAAACAACAGTTGAACATGGATATGCAACATAGTCTTAAATAATAGAAAGTTATTCTTTGTTCAAATCACCAATTGCATGATATCATTGATCTAACCCCACCCTCCCCCCCCCCCCCTCTCTCTCTCTCTCTCTCTCTCTCTCTCCCTCTTTCTCTCTCCCTTTATCTCTCTTTCTCTCTCTCATGTGATAAGACTACTCATGTACGTAAAATGTTCAACCTCCTCATCTTTCTTTTTATCAATTATGATGTTCATGTCTGGCCAATCTGATCTTACTACTTAACCAATATCAATTCAATAACAACAATAATACTGTTGACACAAATACATGACTGTCAATACTACCATTGTTTCTAACTCCTATTCAGCCGAAAATAAAACCATAGCTATCACCTTCAACATTATCAACATCATGAGATCACCATTTTCTATCATCAATATTACTATCATCAACATCGTTGTAACTAGGAGTACAATTAATCTGTTTATCTAATTTCCATGTAATCTGATGAGCATCATTATTTTGATCTAATGCAGTAAATAGACCTCTCAAAACCCAATGCTCCTAAAGGAAAACTGCTAGTTGACGTGCAAAATGGGGGTATACAAAAGTAGCATCATGAAACAAATGCCCCTTTATGTACTCTCTTATTTGTGTGTTTCTATATGATACAGAAATGTGCAAGGCATTACGCTGGTATGGTGGTTTAGTGTAAAAATAGGTTAACCTATTGTCTACTGGAACCGGGTGGCCCCTGTATTAAGCCTATGGCAATGAGTGAATTATATAGTCTATGGGTTAATAAGGCCTTGCTCAAACCTGGGTGCAATACAAGATGGGATTACAAAAGCTAGAGAGAAAACAAGCTGATTGAAGCTTCTCACCTTCAGCATCGGTAGCAGTTGTTCAGGGTTTATGAGGGTAAGTTTTCCCAAACATTCTGCAACTACATTCCTTGTTCCTTCCTCCGGACACTCACAATGGTTAAATAACATTGACCTGAAGACAAAAACATAAAAAAACAGAGAGAAATGAACTTACCAGTCAATTAAATCAATAACACAGTTTATCCTACAACAGAAATATGAACCAGTTCTCGGAACAGAAAGCTTTTTATCTTCACTGCAATTCTTCTAAAAATGCAAAATCAAAAGCATTTTTTCTATTAATATCAGTAGTCTGAAATAATTTCCACCTCTTCCCCCGCCCCCCCCCCCAAAAAAAAAGAAATACTTATTAAATGTTTTTAAAGATAATCTACATTTTATTTTTTTTTTTTTTTTCCATTTCTCTGACTTCTTTATTACCTTTGTAACAAAACAAAATTATAATGATTAAGAAGAAAACACTACTAATGTATTTATGTCCTCTCACAAACCCAAAATATAAATTCTGTATACTATTTTCATATTTCTTCCCCTTTCATCACATTATGCTACATATTAATTGTATGTTTTCAGTATTAGACTATTATAATTTTCATGATATAAAAATAAAACCGATACAGATTTCATTGTTCCAACTCATCATAACATTGCATTCATCAACACTAAATCACTTTAAAAGCAAAATCGAAAAAAGCTTTAGTGCTCCATTTCTATTAGATTTTGTTGTTGCTGTTTTAATAGCTGCTTTCCCCTTGAAATAAAATCTAAACTGACTGATCATGCTGATGTAACTCACCAAATTGTTTCAACAAATGGCTTCAGTCCATCCACACCAGCCTGGGAAACACTTTGACATGAGATGATCTGAAAGATACAACCAACATCAATGCATATAAGACGGGACTACATGGTCAAGTATGCATCAAAATAACCTGATGACTTCAATGTAAGCTTCTAAATGTAAGCCTTAGAATAATGCTTAAGTAGGAACAGGTCTTGATACAATATCTTTGATCTAAGAAATAAGCATTATAACACTAACATAACACAAAATACAGTTTACACTATCATAGCACTACTGGTATATACTGGAATCTGTGTATAAATGTTAATGGGAAAAAGGTGATAATCTTGATGATATACTACATGCAGCAACATGTACATACATGTAGATATCCTTCTGAAGGGACCCAATAAAATGAAATAAATAAATAACCTATATGGATGCAACTCAAGTGTCCAGTCTATATGTCTCTGCCTACCGGTAGGTTCAATTAATCAACAATCCTCAAACCTTTAATATCAGACAAGAACAAAGTCACTAAAATATAAGTAAGGACTTTTAGATAGAGTAGTAGATGATGTCTCTTTTGTTGTGCCTCAATCTCTTCAAAAAAAACTATTCTCTTTGATCAAAACAACATCACCACACAAGCCAGATGTTTGATCATGAAATGTCTTTCCGTAATGATTAACAACCTATGCTCCATTTTCTCATCATCACCTTAATATCTCTCTGAGAGACTTTAGTAGGAGGGTATGTCTTTTCTGCTGGTCTTTAATCTATTAAAACAAAATATTTTCTTTTATTGAAACAAAATTTCCCCCAAAAACCTGATGCCTTCCCTTCATAAGATGTCTCTCTTTAAAATGACATCACGTATTAATACACAAACCAAACTTTGATTTGCTTTGTTTCTTCAATTTCTTACCTCTTTGAGAGAGTGTAGTAGTAGGTACTGTCTTTTCTGCTGTGTCTCTATCTCTTGTAGGACGAACGGAAGGTACTTGGGGAGGTTGCCTACACTAACATTACCTGAAAGGAAACAAACAACACATTCGTAGAGAAAAGGAATCAAAAGAATGTTTGCAAACTTTGTTGTCTTCTCCAAGATGGAGAATTTTACATATACACTTGATTCTACATAACTCTTTGTGACCTTTCCATTTTTTGTAGTTGTCCTATTGATTGCTGTAAGCTATTTGAATTTCCACGTATTTGGGGACAAGTCTCCAAATTGTAGTTACACTAATATATCGTGAATTCCTTCTTAGTCCTAAGTGACTTTTTTGTTTATAAAACTTATACACTGTAGTCATTTTGCATGTACATGTAGGAGCAAAAAGGAGAGGTGTCTGATCATAAAGCATTGGTGACACTACCACTTAGAAATTGCCAAATGTATGATCATCAAATTTATTTAAAAAATTAAATAAAACTTTCTTTTGCTCAGCTGATTTCGTTCAAACTTTCACCAATCTCTCTGATTCATCTGCTTTCCTTCAAAACAATGTTTTGTAAAATTTGTACTGTATTATACTGTATTTTTTTTTAACTGCTGGAATTGAAATAAGCGAATTGAAAATTGAATCGAACGTCACTATCAAGGGCGGGTTTCCCGGTCAAGATGAAGTGACCATAATGCAATCTACTTACCAAGGGCATAAGAAGCGGCCGATTTGACCTCCTCACAGGGTGATGAGAACGATTCTACAATGACCTTCTGAAGCTCAGCTTGACCGCTCAAATCTCTGCATGGAATATAAGAATACTGATAATAACAACAACAGCATGGACAATATCTTGTATAGCACTCATATCCAGCAAGGCAGGCATGTTATGGTCTTTTTGCATGAATGGTGAATGTATCAAAATAATGTTTGGCATACGTGTATATAAAAATTTAGGCAAGTTCTTCATCACCACTGTATTGTGGTAGATAAACCATCTCTACTGTATCTTTTAATCTTTTAAATCACGTATACAGAAGTGTAGCAGCTTGGACTTGAGAATGAAGATGGAGTGTGTCTGACTCTGATTGGTCATGTATTAGTGTATATTGTGAGGTTTTCGAATAATCAAAATGATAAGAAAGTGACACAGTCTTGCTAAAGGTCGCAAGCACTGTACACAGAAATGTGTATAAGGGACTACACAAACATGTTGCATGAAAGTGTGGTTCACAACCTTTATTAGTTGTTATATGTCATATGTCAAATATGAGGGTATTTGACAAGCCATCCTCTTCAGAAGACATTTTTTCTATGATACTCCTACACACTGTCATAAAAAGAATGAAAAGGCTTTAATACAAATCAATATTCACCTTTCCCAGAACCAAATCTTCTCTTTAAGAGTATACTTACACATGCTTTCCTATCTCACCAAGAGCCAACAAAGCAAACAACCTGATAGAATCTGTTGATTCAGGATTCTGGAAAGAGACACAATCAAGTTATTAAATGCAAATATGACACAACCTAAACAATACCATCATCATTTGCATTACGGGTGGTGTAATTGGGTATGAAGCACAGAGAAACGATACACAAATTCTATGATTTCGAAAGAGAGGTATAATACTTCATAACATCAAAAATTAGATACAGCAACAAAAGAAAAGGAGAACACAAGCATCTTCAAACAAGAATATTCACATCTTAAAAAACTAAGAAAAATTAAAAATGAAACATATGCACCAAAAGAAGACTGACATAATAAGTCACATGAATAATCATATTGAGACAAAAAAGAAGAGAGATATATTTGGGCTCACCTTGATATCATTTACAAACTGAAGAACAACAGTTGATCCTTGGTTGGCACAGGAAATCGTTAAAACAGCAACGCACTTTGCAATTGAATGGAAAGCCTGCAAAGAAGTTGAGATCAAAATGGAAGGTTTTATCTCATGTCACAGAATATCGAGGACAGCACGTACATGGAGGCATTTAGGTACTAGCACTTTTTGGGGTGTGTCGCCTAGCTTGCGAACTGCACCTTCAGTCCCATCCATGCATTTACCCGTTTGTATACTTATTGTCCCATTCGTGTAAATACCTATTGGTGATAAGCATGTATAGTCCGATCTATGAAACATAAAACCAAAAAATCCATAACTTTCTTATTTATTGTCCGATTTTTCTCAAACCTTCACCGATCTGTTTTTCTTGTTTGCTCCTTGTATTAAAACTAACTTCTTTTTAAGGGGGGACTTTCTCTTTAACTGTTTATTGAATGCACATTAGCTAACATCTATGCCTCAACCTAGTGGTGCACAGACATTATGTTCAGTCCCATCTGTGGGCTTACCTGTTTGTGGACTGCATAGGGTGTGGTAGACGGTTGGGTAGCCTCTGTTGGGCTGTAGACGGGAGCCGTCAGTAGTCCAAGGAGTTCCTGGAACCCCATCTTAGACGTCTTGGTCAAGACCAGTACCTTGTAAAAGTCCAACATGGCAGTCAGGGCACCACCTATTTGAAAGACAAAACAAAACAAAACAGAGAAGAGTGTTGGGTATAAAGAGATTTATGGAAGAAGTCTTGCACTCATCAGAGTAAATTACAAAAATGAATAGAAATGCACATGTCAAAAAGGAAGATAGAGAAAAACATAAATTGAGAAAACAATCTTAAATAACCATACATACATACATATTGATATTTATATAGCGCCTTTACATAAACATGCTCAAAGCGCTTTACATCAGTAAATCAAACAGAATAAGTATTTACATGTAGGTCTCCAAGTGCATACACTGTAAATTTGTTGTGTAAAGCTGTGTAAAGTTATTCAACAAGTTGTGCACCACATGAACCAAGCCTGGTTCATACATACTATACAAAGCAGTACATGGTCATTGGAATCATGTCACTTTTAAAAATTACATAAATTTATTTTTAACAAATCATATTGGAACAGGGATAAGATCTGCCTGCATTTGATCACAAAATATTCATTCACTTTTTCTTCAATACCTATTAATAAGTGACAATAGCATAATTGCATTATTCATTTCATTTCATGACAGGTTTGTGATTCTGTATCTATTTTGATGAAGAAATTTTATGAACAGACCGCTTAAAAGAAAAGTGTCACTGACCAATATATAATTTTTAGAGTGAAAAAGACAAAATGCAGTAAGACTAAGATCACCTAGCACGTAGAGGCAAGAACAAAACTTGTTTTCTATATTTGATTTCTTTATTAAATTCATACAAGAATAATTTATTTTTACCTTGGAGCAGAGGAGATCTGACCAGAATTAGAATCTCCACTAGGATGTGATCGTAGATCTTCGCCATACTGGATGGGTGGATCTCACACAGAGAGGTCAAGAGGTTAAGGGTCAGCTGGGAGATGTGGAGGTCACTCTCGTTGATGAGCGGAGGCAGCTCTGTCATGATGCCATCGATCATCGTACTTGTCAGGGAGGAACCTATAGATAAAAATAGGAGACAACTGAATGATTATGTCACCATATATAACTTTTTTTTAAAGGCATCGTTTAACAATGTTAAATCTGTGATGCATGGCCCTACGTGTTACCAGTGTCTGTGGTATCGTGTAATATTACAGCCCTAAAAAAGTTTCGCTTCGAAATTAAAAGTGAAGTGCCTCAAAAAAGTAAAAATCTTTGATTGACTGGTTTTACCATACTCATATTCCCCAATAGACTGAAGTTCGTTAGGAAAACAAAATAATTTTTTTTTGATTTCCAATCATAAATATCTTGATCAGACAGGCGATCAGCTTGTAAAAGTCATGTGATTCCTGTCTGACCTAAAGGTTTATAATCATGATTGCAGCATGAGCTAAATCCAGGATTTTGTTTCAGAATCTGTGGCAATGTTACTGAGTCACTTTAACCAATAAGTCTGAATGCCTCTTTTTTTTCTATTCCTCTGTATTAGGACACTCCATGCTTACCGTAGTTTCTGATGAGTATGTTGAGGGATGAGAGCGTTGCCAATTTGAGAGCTCTGTGGTTCTTACGCAAGAAGGAGGCCAAAATGGGTACACCTTGTCCCTGCAGAAGTATAAAATATACATTAAGAAATAATGATATATGAATCAAAATGCATGTAATTTTCATGTATCAGTAGTACATTGTATAAATGTGCACTGGCCAACAAATGTAATACGACAACAAGATCAGTCCATGTCTACAAGATCAGTCTACATGTTGTGTACTTATATGCCACAGGGTTTTTAAAGGAGGCACAAGACAGTTGCACTCCCCCCCCCCCCCTTCTCCCTCCATAACTTTTCATTTTGTTTAATTCTGCCACTGATATCCACACTTAACTCATTCAATTGGGGAAAGGGATGAACTATTGAATGATGAGTCAGCAATCAGAGTAAGAACCTTGACTCGACTTGCAACTGTTTTTTTTTTAAAGGTAGTACAGGCTAGATTATCTCCCCCCCCCCCCCTTAAACTTGCCAATGAGGGCATCTACACAACTCACCAGTATAGGAGAGAGATCCACTTCAAGGGGTGAGCCAGAGATGAGAGTAAGAGCTTTGACTGTGGTCAGCCTGGTGATCTCATTCCTCAGACGATCCAAGAAGATGGGCAAGCAGGTAGACAGCTCAGACTTCAGGTGATCGCCAAGGTTACAGATGATCTGACCCCTGATTGGTTTAAAGGAGGAAATCAAGATTATGTGATGGTATATATTGTCAGCTTCACCCCTATTGTTCAATTTTTACTCAATGTATGTTTAATTGTGACTTCTTTGTAGCTAGACCATAAAGAGATTTGAAATCACTATACTTTTGAATTGCTTTGAAATGACTGAATCTCTTGTACCAATGTACATGATATATCTGCAAGCAAAATACCACTATCTTTGTCATTACATTTTCTGAGACAGTTTCGGATTAGGTGCAACTTTTTAAACACAGAGCATATTTCAAAGTAAAGTAAAATTGTTCTAAAATTTGCTGCAGCAAAGTATAATGAGATATAAAGTGTAGTGCAACTTCTAAGAGCGTAATTGTTGACAATGTTGATGCATATTTAAATCTGAGATCATCTGAATTTTAGTTTTGATATGATTTTGCCTGATAAGAATAGTAGGTTGAATACTAACTCAAGATCCCAAAATGGAGGTCAACACATTTTTCCAGGGTGGGAGTACTTACATGCATGAGATTGCCCTTTCCTTGACCTCTTGGTCAATGTCCGCTGCCTTGAGACGGGTCAGTGTGCAGCCGTACAGGTCAAGGACGAACGGGGAGAAGTCAAATCCATTATCTTTCTCTGCAATGGAATAAAATAAAAATAAAAATGTAATGTATTATAAGGCAGGATTGTTCAATTAGTTTGGGAGGCTTGTTATCAGGCAAGAGCAAATTCTAATCTGGATTATAATGAAGAAAAAAAAATTGCAAGCCTGAGACCAGATTGTGATGAAAAAGAAAAAAAAGAAAGATCATGAATGAAATTTATCTATCAAAAAATATAATTAATTCCATAGCATGACTCAACTTGACTGACAGCCAGTATTGAGTTAATTGGAGCGACGCACATTTTCAGTCAGTACGTGTCATGCAGCTTAAACAAAATCCCCTTCACATCCCAGTATTAACAATTCATCCAGTTGTCCATCAATGTCAATGGTATGTCAATCAATCAATCAACCAATCAATCAATCTCCTAATCAGCTGGCTGAAACATACCTAGTGGCCTGATGACTTTGACTAGAGTCTGGGTGACAAGGAGAGCCTCTGATGTGATCTTGTAGAATGGATCTCCAGCTGCAGCGACCACAGGCTAGCAACAAGAAAAAAATACATAGAAACATCAAGGATTATATTCTACAAATCGTGTAATGAATCATGGAATTATGGAGAGAATAAAAAGTTAAATTTTACCCCTTCTTAAAGAATAGTAAAATTATACAAACTGATGAATATTCATCATTATTATCATTCATCTTGGAGAAAATGTCCAATATGAATATAGAACAAAAAAATAGTGATATGAAGTTTTTGAGAAATATCAAATTGTAGTACAATATGTAGATAATGATCATCAAACCAAAAAAGATGCTACAAATTTAATAAAATGGATTGTCCAATTTTTTTTCAATGAGACGATCAAAATTTATATTCCTCACCCTCATCTTCATTATCTGCATTATAGAATGCATAAACCCTTTGAAGATTACTAGAAGAACCCAGTGAATTCCGCTTTTAAACTGATAACAGGTTGTAACAGTAATTAGTATTCCTTGAGGTGCTTTGCTGAAGCTGGTAACAATTTCCAAAGCACAGACTGGCACTATTTAAGTACAAAAAAAAAAGTTAGAGAACCAGGTTCCATGACCTTTTCATGACTTTCCATAACCCATTTTTGTTCCATGACCAGATACAATGTAAGTACCATTTGGGTATGGGTTGCAGCATCCAAGAGGCATACAAACACCATGCCCTTTGTCAGTTCAAACTGGAAGGTTATCATAGCTAAACATGGCCCATACCCATGAACAATTTCCATGACTTTCCAAAATGTTTTTTTTGGGGAAGACTTTCCAGGTTTTTTCCATGACTGTCGGAACCCTGTATGCGTTATCAATACGAATTAAAGGTAAAGACCAGTTTGGAAACGCCCCAATTTCAAAGAATGAATTATAAGCTCTCATTACCTATCATGTGTGAAAGAATATGTTTTGAATAATACATGATGATAAAAAATTTGCTGGGAAACCACCTACTAATTGATATATTTGGTAAATTAGTTTATCTATTGGGATGTGAGAGATAAAAAACGCATGTGTCGCGCACGTGTGCGTAGTCCCATATACATCTTTCTGTATACAGTGCTTGTTACTTTATGAAGACTGGGCCAAATTTCTTATCATTTTGATGATTCCAGAACCTTGCAGTACATCTATGCTAGATGATCAACCTTTTCTGACCGATTTCACATCGTTTCTTTCAAAATGCAATCGCATGACCATAACTGGTCTTTGTTTTTAAGATTAGAGATCTACTTACAGGAACAATGAGAGAGATATGAGCATGAAAAGCTTCAGGGCTGTGGTTATTCAGGAGACAGTTGAGGAAGGCCAGTGCATCAATCTTCATGTTGGAACTACTGTTCTTGTCACTGATGGATAAGAAATTCAATTAGAAGGGAAAATGCGATATTTTTAAAAATACAATTTCTGGATTAGTTATGTTTTACAAGATTTGCTTCTCTTTTATATTCTCCTCGATCATTGCACCCTTCTATTTATTCTCCATCTTGTTAATTTATTTTCTTTGATTCAAATTGTATTTCTAGGACATTTATTCAGCAGTAACTCAAATAAAACAGTTTGAACAGGCTTGGATGTGTATTTCTTCTTATCACTACTTAAAACACTGTTCTTGCTCACAAAGTACTTAGGATACAACAAATAATAAGCACAGTTTAAGTTATTCATACTTTACACAAACAATTCTTTTTAATAGCACACCAATAATTTGCACACTTTTCTTGCAACAAATAAATCAATGTAACACGGTCATGCAATAAAAATTGTTTTAACATCTTACATGAGAGAGAACTCAATTCCTGGTACGAGCGATGGGATATGAGCTGTCAGGGCACCGGGTGAGACGTTGATGAGCTCCGTCAAGAGATTGAGGCAGCCTTGTCTCGTCTTGATGCTCTTCTCCTTCATCTGCTTGTGTAGCGCCCTCACAATGTTCGGCACCTGCTGCTTCAAGATGGCGACCGGTCTGTGCAAACCGAACAAATCACAAAATTGCATTTCTACATATTCTAATACAGTCAAACCTGTCTACAGCGACCGCCCAAGGGAAACACAAAAAGTGGTCTTCGTAGACAGGTTCCTTTAGTACATGTTTCAATGAGAAACCATTTTCAAGGGAAACAAAAAATGTGCTTGTTCAGGTTCCTTTAGTACATGTTTCAATGAGAAACCATTTTCATGGGTAACGAAAAATGTGCTTGTTGTAGACAGGTGGTCACTAAAGCAGCTTTGACTGTATAAATATACTCCATAGATTATCAAATAAAAATAATTAAAAAACAGTTTTAACAATACCCTATTGGCTGACTAATTCTTTCCAGATCATATGTCAGTGCTCAGAGAGCCAGTTCACCTACATATCTTTTAAAGCCTGTCTGCAATTGTTTGGCCAGGGGGATGAGACCTCTCTGCAAGGTCACTGACAGGTGGTTATCTCATGAAATCAGCTCTCAATTAACATAAGAAAAAGGGGATCATATCATGGGGGATCAACAGGCCTGATTTCGCATTGTTTGCTATAGAGGGCGCAAGTAGCTATAAGTAGTGCAGTGGGGCTTTAAGAATAACTTATTCCTACATGAATGATTAAGCAGACGACTCGTTTACTGAATGGGCTCAGGAATCATTCACTCACTTGTAACAAAGTTTAAAGTAGTGTTACATTGCTTGGAAAATTTAGTACATGTACATCAAAAAGGTTTCATCCGTAGTCCTCTTTGCATGCGGTTGATAAAGGTACTAGTACAGTGTATTTGCACATGCTTAAAGGATTGCATTGTGAAAGAAACGTTGTGAAATCGATCAGAAAAGGTTGATCATCTAGCATATAAGTATGGGTGTGTACTGCAAGGTTCTGGAATCATCAAAATGATAAGAAATTTGGCCCAGTCTTGGTATTAAAAGTTACAAGCACTGTACACAGAAAGATGTATATGGGACTACAACAATTTGTGTCGTAAAAATCGGGCCTCATTTGTTAACTATTACTTGTCATATTTAGAATATGAAGGCATTTGTAGAGCTATGCTTTTCAGGGAACATTTTTTCTCTCATGTTCTTCCACAACTGCATAATAACAATGATGACGCTCACAAATATTATTTTTCACCTCTCCCCAGAACTCAACCTTCTCTTTAACTCATATGACCGAGGTAAAGGCCTTATGGTTCTCAGCAGGAAGAACAAAAAAGCAAAATGCTTGGCTTACCCTTCATCTTCCTCCATAGCATCCGGATCAAAGCAGCCTGTGTTGATTGGTTTCGTCTGACGGAGTAGGGTGATGTAGGCATGGAAGATATCCGCTTTCACATTCTCCTCACGCTCTATTACACCAAAATATGAATTGCAATAGTAAAATATATCAAAGAAGACACAACAGAATTGTAATGTAGAGAATGAGGAGAAAGATGTAGAGATAGGCTCCCAGGAAATATGTTCTAAACAACATAATTTTTCTCTTTCATTTCATTCACTTCATTCAAAAAACTGTTTCTTAATGGTATTAAAATTTAATGTATACCCAACCATTTGTCTTCAACAGTGTTTACAGTTAGTAGGCTAGAACAGTGGGGCTTATGTCCCATGTATTAACATAAATGTATGCAAACATCACACTAAAGTTGTTTGGCTCAAAACACGTCAAATTAGTTACAGCAACTTTCATAACTCTCTCTATTTGCCACACTCAACCCAGGTGAATGGGTACATGGCAGGAATTAATTCCTTGAAATTTTAGAGTGCCGTAATGGCAGCCATGCTTAAGCCAGGGTAATAATCGGGAGGGCCAGGAGTGTCAAGTCTGACAAACACACTATACAAGAACCCACTATTATTATTATTATTATCATAAATTGTTTATCTTCAATATTCCCTGCTCCCTGGTTCACCTACCTTTGAATCTTGCAATAAGAGCGGGTGAGACCGTGTTGTAGAACTCTGTCAGCATCTCGTGTCTGGATCCGATCACAGCATCCAAACATTTCGCTGATGCCCTCCTCACCTTCCAGCTCATGTCATCATCATCGCTGTACTCATCATCGCTCTCACTGTTGGGTAGCAGCAAAAATATAGCAAAACAAAGTAGTGTTACAAATACATTCATGGATATTCATGAGTATGTAAACGTGTGTGTGTGTGTGGAGGTAGAGTCAGATTTGGTGAAGTGGGAATTTAATGAACCTGCCAAGCATGGTATAAGGGCAGCACTGCATGTATGTCTTTTTTTAATTTCTTGTATTTATTTTCTTGATAACCCGAGTTTGTGTGTGATCAATCTTATTAAATACTTTTTAAATGAAATTTTGTCTGTTCAGAGCCAGAAGGGCATTAAGTCTATGTTAAAGTATAGGACTAAATGCCCTTTTGGCTCCAAAGAAACGATAATATCTCGGTGCTCTTACCCTTCCTCCTCTCCTTCTGTATCCATGGCATCCTCTTCCTCATCGTCATCTTCATAGTTGTAGTTAGGATCATAACAGATGTACTGGAGGCACAGTTCTACAATCTATACAGTGTGCAATGAATCAAATATAGTTGCAGTTACTGTATGATCATTACAGCATACTCTAATTATAGTTCTACAATCTACACAGTGTGCAATAAAAAAAAAAAAAAGGCAGTTGTGGTTGGGATTGTACACCATGTACTTTCAGCCAAGTTTTGCCATCTACAAACTTGCTATCAAATCCGTCAGCACCAATGCGCCTACATTTGTGAACTAACATTACAGTTATATACTTACAGTTGAAACATGAGGTGAAACTTCTTTGGGGCATCGTCTCACAAATGATTCAAAAGCCTGCAAAATAAGGAGAAGAACGAGTTATTGATATTCTTAAACAACCAATTGTAAGTATAATCAAAAGTATAGTAACCAAGTACTAAATATTACTGTTATGTAGCTAATGCAGATTTTGATAACCCCTTTTGGGGGGGGGGGGGAACTTCTTCAAATATTCTGTTGGATGTTCAGAAATTCTACAAAAAGGGGGGGGGGGGTTCACAAAACTTGTCATCAGTGACATATGATAGTTTTTTTAAGCTACTGAAATCCTTGCTTCTGATTGGTTATCAGCAGATTTGTCACTGATTTTTGTCATTTGCCATTGAAAAAAGGCTTTGTGAAATGGGTCCCTGGTTTACTTACTTGGATACAATACTCTCTCAGTTCATCATCTTCATCAATCTTGCAGAACTTGACGATCAGAGGGATGATCCTCTCCAGGTGTTCCCCAACACGATGACCAGCTTGACGGCTATATCAAAATACCAAAAGGTCATCAAAGGTCAATGATAGTCATTTGACCCCAACCACTAAACATATAACCGGCAGACTTGGACAATCGAGAGCAAAATTACAAAGTTATCTTTAATCAACATCAAAGAATGCAATTCGGTTTCTAATGTTATGAACCAGAGCACTAAAACACTGAATTCCCATAGGACATCTATATATTCAGATGGTCATATCTCAGCCAAAACTTAATATATCCAATTAGTTTTCGACATTCAGATATTATTTTTGATGCTCTTTCGGAAAATGAAGAAAAAATTGAGAAATTCTAAAAGTAGATTTTTGATGACGTCACACTTCACCACTCTATATCTTAGCAACAATGAGCACTGTAAGTGAGTCTAAGCAAATGTAGCAACTTAATAAAATAGGGGTCTATAATCTTCAAAGATTTGAAATAACGGACTTAAAGCCATCAATCCCCTGGTTGCTTACTTACAAGCACACGCATGCTTTCTTAGTAGTTTGGTTAAACAAACAAACCACCTAGTATTATACCTGATTGCCCCGATGCACTGTATGTATGTCCGGGTTGTAGAGGAGCTTTTGTTTGCACTCAGCTCACTCAGCAGGTAGTCCATCAGGTCTGAGAAGAGCTTGATACTGCTGCTCATGACGAGGTGACCTGGACAGTTCAATAACAAATATGAGAGTTGTATTTCGAAAGAAAAAACCTGAAGGTATTGACATTATATTTCTTAAAGGGACTTGGTAACATCGATCAGACTAGAGAAAATGGTGCTTAGGGTAGTGACTTTAATGATAAATGTACAATTAAAGATAATCTGAAAGTTTGAGTAAAAACAGACCATTATTAGCAATAAAAATTGGGAAAAACTGATCTGATTGATTCCTTAATTCTCCCAACTATATCATTAAAATCTAATTCTATTCTAAGTGAATGTAAATCGTCACAAAGCAATGAATTGGCTCTACAGTATATACCATTCCAGACATTTAAGTGTTGAAAGATTTTTTAACGCCTGTCTTATGTCTTATTTTCATGGAAAAACGGTTGGGAAAATTCAAAAATGGTCAGGAGAATTTACTATTAGAGGGTGTTGCACATTGATGCCTTCAAAGAAAACCATAAATATCTTTGTGGTTTGAGAATTTCTTTAGGATTTTTGGCATTTTAGAGGGTTAGTACAGTAGAAGGAATATAATAAGTAACATTTCATACAAAAATGATGCATTTTTTTATCAACCTTCAACAATGTTACCGAGTCACTTTAATGAAATGCATGCAATTTTGAATAAAGGCTTTCAATATCATACACACAAGCTTTAATAAAATAACACTCCTTACCAAGAGCGATGATGGTCCTCTTTCTGACAGCCATCCTAGCACTAGCCAGCTGAGGGAGAAGAGATGACTGGATGGATGGATGGAAACTCACCAACAGACCTGGATGGTGTAAGAAATAGAACATAGCAGAACATCATCATTGTTACAAAATGTAGTATTGAAAAACTATGAAATGTTCTAAAAGTGATAGAATTCTGTCACTGGTTTGACGTTATAACAACATTTTGAGCCTTTTATTGAAAGTTATCTGTATAGCAGAGTGTAAACACTTCAGCATCAACTCCAAGTACAGAACTTGCTAGCTGTGACGTATCACAACAAATCTATGTAACAGTATACATGCATTTGCCATCTAATGAATGAACCAATAACTGTAAAAGCCCCACACAAACTGGTGACAGTACCGATCAGAACATTTCTAACCCTGTGCCTTGTCATCTACAATCCAGTGACTTATCCACTAAACCACACTACCTCTACACTACTAGGGGGTGTTTCACAAAGATCCTAAGTCAAACTTAAATCGAAGTTGGACTTAAACATTATGGAGAGCCATTTGTAGCCTCAAGATAAAATATATATTCATAAGCAAAAATTCAAGTACTTTAGACTTTTCATGAATTCCACATCAAGAACACAAAATCTCCTTGATAATAGAAAATATGAATCATTTTAATCAACATTGTATACCCTTAGAATAACTTTTACAAGATGTTTTCAAAGATGCTAACGGCTTTCCATAATTGTTAAAGTCTAACTTAGAGATAAGTTCAACTTAAAGGTACTATGTCCCTTTTGCAGCCAACCTCAAATTCTTTAGAACTTTGCAGGAATTATGAATATGTCATGTATGTCCTATCTGTGAAATTTAAACGTTAGCAGTGTCCTCATATTCAAATTATGCAAGGAAACCCGGTTACTTGCTAGACTTCATTGTCAGACACTATTGAGTGACTGACTGGCTTTTTTTCTTCTTTGGTAATAATACATGAAAAGAGTTGTAAAGGGTACATGAGCATTTGTCTACATCAATAACCCACTTCTTGTGATGGCCAAGATTAAACTGATTGAATTTTTGCGCAGCATAAAACGTATGACCATTCGGTACAATTGTCTGAAAATCAAGACTATTACTTTTGGGCTCTATAGCCCTAAAGTCGATTTGACAACTAATAGTCGTTATTTTCCCCCTTGAAGACATTTTCAAGCCCCACCTTTTTTAGGGAAGTTCTAAATTAGTATTATCTTTCAAAATGCAGTTGGAATTTAACTTTTTCATTTTTTTGGCCTGCAAATGGGACATAGTACCTTTAAGATCTTTGTGAAATAATAATGATAATAATCAAAAATATTTATAAAGTGCACTTTTCTAATTACTTACTCAAGGCGCTATACAAAACAAAATACACAAATTTCTCTCCATAATTTTAACAACATAATATCATTTGTAACTCTGAGTAAATAAAACTGTTTTAACATGTTTCTGAAAGACCCCCCTAGTAGGAGTTTTTTCCCCAAATTACCTCCAAATCTGCTGAGAAGATCCCCCAAGATGTCCAGGGCTTCCAACTTGACAGACACATCTTCCTGCTAAGAAAATGAGAATTAGAGAAAACTGAACTTCTTAAGATAATAATTTTAGAAAATCCAACTGATTAAAAGGGATAAGTCAAGCGATTTCAAGGATAATTCCATATATCCAATATTAAGAGCTGGAAATTGCCAATTCGAGGAGCTTATATTTCAGTCAAAATTCATGAGGTTCGTACATTCGCATGAATTATTGGAACAAAATATCGTCTCTAGTGTAAAAAGAAAGAGGGTGAATTCTATAAACTCAACTACATATCATTTGTATTTGAATGCTTGACATGATTACACACATCACACATAGGAAAGTTGCAAGCACGATGATTATTATAAACCTGTATCGTTTATCACTTTTCTTCTTCCCTTGAAAAGAAAATTTTGTTTTGAAACTTGTCTTAAATAACCATCAAGATGGTATTTATTGAGTAGTTTAAATAGAGTACTGGAGTGCTAACGTCATATTCACTCGTCGTCCAGGTTACCGGTTTCAAACTACAGAGCATGAGCATAAGGATCACTGCAAAAGTCTGGAGCAGGACAAATTTAGAGCTCGTGCTGGTGTGATCACCACACCATTGTTTAGCACAAAATGGTTTGGAACCAGCAACCTTGACAACTTGGCCAGAATGATGTCACACTGCAGTACTCTATTGACTCTGGTTGCTTTCTCGTCACCAGGGCAACATAAACAATAACAAAAAAACATGCTTACCATAGCAATAGCATTTGTTAGCCTGCCTGTGATGCTCTTACATATGTTAGCTGCTAGAGGGCTGGAAGCAGGGGGCAGTTCATTGATGACAGTTTTCAGACCTGTACCACAAAATAGATTTACAAATTTATAGTGCTCATAAATGTCAGCCAAAGAAAATTCAAAAATTACATTCCATGCTGTCTAATTTATTACTTTACATTAAAATGTAGTCTACTTTGAGTAATCATGGAAGGGCTATGAGAGAGAAAAAAACATATCTGTGAATGTAAATTTCTTACCAAACAATCATGTGATATTCATGAAGTACGCCACAACTGTACATCTACTGGTGTTAAAACATGGATTCAAGCACCGTATGCCACAAGACATTAAAATGTCTGGCACAGAATAAGTCATGAAATCAGCATCATCACTACCAAAAGGGGTTTAAGAAACATATTTTGTATTAGGATTTGTTGAGGTGCTGATATACATGTACAGTATGTACCGGTATTAGGACAAAAATCTGGCAGTCTTTTTTTTTCTTTCTTTTTCCTTCAATTTTACCATTTCAAAAGAAGCAAATTATGATGTAGACCAAATTGTACAAGAAAACAATGACGACAGCAAAAATAATTAACATATCATCATCACATATATATATATATATATATATATATATATATATATATGTATCAGATAACCTTATACACTTTTTTTTAAAGGTTTCAAACATTGAATGAACACAACCATAACTGATTAGATAGTGTCATGACTTTAATACACTGTCTTGCCATGACAAGACAATGGTACATGTAGACATGTACTACAGGCGTGACATTATTGCATACAGGTAAAACAATCCATATCCCATCCTATAGAATTACCCCACCTACAACAAACAGAATGTATATGGAAGCTCAATTACACTGGTTCCCATAAACAAGGTAATAGATACATGTAGTCGCATGACTGACATAACTGACAGCGCTTAACCCTATCACAACCAAAGACAATTAGACCATGTACAAAGTGTTTGTCAAATTCGTGGTAGTGAGATAATTTCTCGGATTGTCTATCAGTCATCTTAAAATTCAGTGGAATTAACACCACTGTGTCGGGATGAATAGTATACAAATAATACACAGCAGTGAGGACATTAGTAAAAATTACCCACACAAGGTACTTTTGGAGTTTGGAACAGTCTAACACGCCTGAGGCGATAGCCAGGGGTGATTGGACTATTTCGAAGGTACCAAGTGTGGGTAATTTTACTAATGCCGAACAAAATGATGTGTATTATTTGTTTGATAAGATGATTTTACTAATGACCAGACATTAGTAAAATTAATTGTTAGACAAAATAAATGCCTGGTCACATGTACACTCTCAACCAATCATTTGATTAGGATCCGCTTTATTAGCTTATAAAATCAAATGTCATTTTTTTAAATGGTGGGACAATTTAAAATGAACATATTTGCATATCCATGACACAAAATTCTCACAGTTCCTACAGCTCTCCTGGAGCTTACATCGTTCCCTCCAAACATAAATATTCCTTTCACTACATGGAACCAATTTTACAAAAATTAAAGCAGTAAAAACGTTAAACATTTGCCCATAAAGGTCTTGCCAAGGATGCTGGTGCTGGGGCTGGGAATTGAACTCAGACCTATTAATCCGTGGTCCATCGACACATCCTCTAGACCACGACTTCTTGACTGCTACAGATTGCTTACCAATGCTTGAGATATCCCTCAGCTGTTCCTTGTCTGAGAGCATGTTGTTACACAGAGTGTCTACAATGGTCTCCACTTGGTACTCCTTCACTTTGGACACCAATGGCCCCAAGCTGCAATTAAACAACATAATTGTAATCAATGGTGAGCATTTAGTGACTGGTGTTGGACATATCATACAAACTAACATCTGCGACTGATATTTAAACAAGGGAAACGCTCTCGGCGGTCTCGCCTGCATAACGCAATTCAATATGATAAACCAGAACGTCAATGACGTAGCGCTCATCTGCATCTCGCAACAACAAATATCCTAAATTTTATGTGGTACACTTTTGAACTGGTCAAAAAATAAAAATTTGATGCCCTGGAAGGGACATAATTTCATTTCATTTGCATAAAGTACCATAAATAATCAATGGAGCAAAATCTCACAATTCTGTGTAGAATTCTAGTGTTCCAAATTTAGCTCTACCAGATAAGACAAACCAAATCAAAATCGGTCAAGAAATGAGGGAGAAGAAGCAATTTTTGTTATTTTTGGAATAAATTTGCATAAATTACCATTATTAATTAATGGAGAACAATTTCAAAATTTGGTGTAGAAGTTTAGTATACCAAAGTTAGCTCTACCAGATAAAGCAAACCAAATCCAAATCGGTCGAGAAATGAAGGAGAAGAAGCATTTTTTGTGATTTCGAATAAATTTGCATAAATTAGCATAGATAATGAATTTCACGATTCTGTTTAGAAGTTTCAAACCCCCCTCCTAGCCCTATCATATGAAACAATCAGAATCAAAATCGGTTGAAAAATAACGAAGAAGAAGCATTTTGAAAATCTTGATGATGATGCTACAACATAGTCCAAGTCTGTTGACCTGAAATGACCTTTGACCTTGACTTTGTGATCTGAAATTCTACTCACATGATTGGGGATACTTGATTACCCTATAGTCAAAGTTTCATTGACTAAGAACCTATACTTTAAAAATTATATCAAAAATTCAAAAACTTAACCTTCGGTTAAGTTTTTGATGTTGACGCCGCCATCGCCGTCGCCGCCGTCACCGTCGCCGCCGTCACCGGAAAAGCAGCGCCTATGTCTCGCTTTTTGCTACGCAGGCGAGACAAAAATTGATGATATTTCATCCTGATGTTGAATATTAAATCGTTCTGAGCTGATGATATTCCAGCAGCTTTTGGCTACATGTATGTACAGCTTCTTTTTTCTTTCTTCTTCTTTTTTTTTTTGGGGGGGGGGCGGTATATTTCACTCCCGCTATACAAATGGATAAATTGAGACAATTCTTTATGTATTATCTACACAATTATGATCAAATAAATTAAAGCAATATTGATGTGGGAGGGGGGAGGGGAATGAAGGGGTGAGTGGAAGAGAAAATGCCCAGGATCCATCAGAGGTCTTTATCTTCATCTTTGCAATTCCAAAATTCAGCTGGAACAGTTTAAAAATACCATCAAAGACTTGTTCTACAAATTGAAGGACGTTGCACTATAAGTTTTTTTTCTACACACCGTCTATATTCGTATAGTGTAAAACAACTTTAAAAAATTGAATTTTACCATTTGACAGCCAGGTTCTGGACTTCTCCATTCTTATCTTCTAAAAGTTTCAAAAGCATCCTTACAACCTGAAATTTGAAAGATAAAAACAATCCAACAAATGATGAATTAAATCTAGGAAAGGAAAGGTAATTGTAATTGGCAAATATTACTAAATGATGACAAATTATTAATATCTATAATTGTTTTATTTTCTTTGTTTTACATGTAAAAGTGATCTTGAGTTGGTGCAATGGCAATTTAGAAAATTCACTTGTGTAAAAAATCTGAAGAAAGCTATACCGAATGTTACAAAACTAAAATGCAATGATCTACAAAAATAATCTGGCAATCAATGACAAAAAATGAAATTG
The DNA here is from genome assembly GCF_000002235.5 of Strongylocentrotus purpuratus. Classification (NCBI taxonomy): domain Eukaryota; kingdom Metazoa; phylum Echinodermata; class Echinoidea; order Camarodonta; family Strongylocentrotidae; genus Strongylocentrotus; species Strongylocentrotus purpuratus. Next base: position 31,340,199 of record NW_022145613.1, read on the forward strand.
GAGGCTGCAATATGTTGTACAAATACTATAATGTTGATCCATGTTGGTGCCTTTTCAGTAGACATGCATTCTATTAAGCTAATTCAATAGACCCGCACATTAAATGTTTTATTGTACATGATCAATAATTCAAAATTCATAAGGCTAGTTTAGATATGCTGCTGTTAACTGTACTTGTTTACCATGCCATTTTTTTTAAACACTAGCGTACAGCACTTCACAGTTTTGTGTCTTATTAAAGATATGTATACAGTATGTGAGTATGTGTAAGATCATTGCTGCAAAAAGCCATTTTCAGCCCCACTTGCCTTTCACAAAAAAACTACATCAGTTTACCATTTTATGTGAATGAACCTCTAGAAACTTTAGATAAGAAAAGCATTATTCCTCAATCATTAGTCCATAAATCATTATGAGTAAATACCTTCTTTTCACTATCATCATCGAGCTTGATGGAGTCTTTCTGTAGCTCAGTCATGAGATCATTGGTTGCCATAAACCGGAAATCCTTATCACTGGAGGTCATCTAAACATCAAACACACACGAGAATATATCTGATGAAAACATGTTCAGAAATAGAAAGGAATCTACACAAAATGAATTGTACGAAAAGGCTTCAAAAAGGGGCTTAGGCATAATTTTCTTCATGATAAAAGACTTGAAAAAGCAAAGTATCTAGGTAAAAATGGAAGGGATGAAAAAAATGAATTACCTGATTTTCAAATTTTGGGTCACAACCCCAAAGGAAGAACATAACCCCTAAAATGTTGACTAAGAAACCCTTAATTTTTTTTAGAAATCATGTTTAATGTTGACTTTCAAGAGTTATCCAGCACAGATATTTATTCTTTACACAATAGTTGTTCAGCGATGAGCTGACATTTCAAGAATGAGGTTCCAAGGCAAAAAAAAATTTAAATGGAAATTGGGGAATACAGATTTGTTTAGCCAGCCAGATAACCTTGACTTTTGTTGCCTTGTAAAACTTGGTTTAGGAAACTAAGATAATAAAACTGATCATGAATTTGGTCTAAAACTATATTAATTCAATCAATGAAGTTTGTGGGGAGCAATTATGTCTACCAGTATTAATCTATGAAATAACATTGCTGTGCTGATGGTGCTTGAAAATTTAACACACACATAGCAGCATTACTATCCTGGCTGTGTATTACAAAAGGCAACACTGTACGGCAGCACATTAACGCAAATTTTTGTAAAGCCTGCTGTATGATACTTTCAAACGGGGTAATAAATAATTTAATGAACCAGTGATGATAATAAACAAGTAACAAATAGAATTCACAAGTTTTGTTGATGAAAATTGTGTCGCTTTTGCAGATATTTGAGCCTACTTTTACCGATTGGGCCAACTGACTTCAACTATGTTCCGCCATTTTCTAATTTCATGACTTTTTTTCAAAATGAAGGGAGACCTAAACGCCTTAATACATCGCATTTGTTTACGGTGTGATCGTTTTTTCAACACAGGTCACCAAAGGAGACACGGACAAACGAACGAGCGGCAGGCTATCTGCGCATGCAAGATAGACAGCCAACCATCGGATATTGCGCAACTGCTTTAAAGTAGTGTGTCCGCAACACACGCTTTTTTTATTTTATCAATATCATGTGTAGGGAAGTAAGCAGTCGTCTCTCCAAAAAAAGGGGGAAAAGGGCTTTAAAAGTAAGTTTACAAAATTTGTTTCCATTTTGTTATTAAAATCATGTACCAAAATGGCATAGATCTATGATTAAAGATATATATATATAACATAACCCACGTTAAGTTGTAATTTAGTAGAGTATTTTACCTGTATAAAAACACATGTATGCAACGCTAGAGGTCAATACGCAATAGCATTGACCACTATGCTTTGCTGGAGTGACACCACAGGAATAGCCGAAGCACATGCCAGTGTCAAAATAAAAACTCAGATTTGTCGACACCCAAGCCAAAACGTTTACCGTAAATTTCAACTTTTATAAACGGGGTTTCAAAATAATAGACTGAGAATGTTAGTCTCAAACTTAAATGTTCAAACTTAGCAGTCAGCCTGGTTAGTCTGTTAAAATTTGAGGATCTTATCCTGATAATCCTCTCCAGCTCCACTTAATCGTCATTCGATTTGTGACTCGATCTCGAGTCTCAACTCAAGTCAATCATTTCAATCAAAATTCTATCAATTTTATTTCTCTTTTTATGGAAGAGACAGCAAATACATGATTACCAAGACTAATAACAATGGCAATAAAGAAATTCAAATATATGTGTCTCTCATTCGCATTATTATTTAAAATCTCTGGTTCAAAAAATGACAAAATTATCTTCAAGTAGTGTTTTGCTACATCATATACAGTATGTGGGACTGAGATTGGGCTGTACCCTTCAAATGCATTGCTCGGAACGATACGAAAACTTTGGATCCATTACCTTCTCCAAAAGATTGGAGATGATGTACGAGAAGCTAGCCATGGTCTCCTCTTTTGTCTTAACCCAAAGTATTGAAGAGATCCTCTGAAGGTGTTAGATAAAGCGGAAATGTCCGATGAAAGATCGTCTCTTGACCTTGGATTGGGGAGTAAAGTTCACAAGATCAACATGGCACTGACAATATGTGCGCATGCGCGCAACCTATTTTGTAAGATCGGAAACTTAACTCCGATTCGCTCGAACATTGATCAGCAGAAGATGAAGATATATTATTGTCGGAAACATGATTGTTTTTCTTGTGGACTCCTAGTGTGAAGTATATATGCTTACCCATAAATCAGTTTCATGAGGGGCTGTGAAATAATAATCATTTATTTTTACTGTTTATATCGGCGTAGGCCTACGAGGCGGGGTGGGGAGGGGTGAGCTAAGCTATGGGCTGAAGTGGTCGCTGCAGCCCCCCCCCCCCCCCCCACCAACTAACCAAGTTGGCCTACTAGAGAGAGAGGGGGGTAGCGGAGAGAGAGAGGGGATGTGTGGGAGAGAGAGGGAGAGAGAGAGAGAGAGAGAGAGAGAGAGAGATTAGAAAGTTGAAATTCTGCCAAGATGTCACCCCCAACAAAATGGGCCCATACATGTCTATTTTCGATTTAATAAATATAGACTCTAGGCTGACTCCCAGACAATCTAGATTGCCTAAACTTTGACTTCTTCCTACTTCTTCACCCGATGCTTGTGCATGATAAAAAAAAAATTGCCTGGCGTCCCTGCAACTGATGAGTCTTAATTTATTTTGTTTTGTGAGCTTTAATAGGACATTGCTAATTTGAGGGTGATAATAGGATTATTTTCATAGCGTATTGATGAGAAACAGTTGCTTCTGATTGGTCTAGCATTTCACTAAGATCTGAGACTGAAAGAAAGATAGTACATGGGAGCAAACTACATGTATTTTGGAGCTCCTTTGGACCATCTCACGTACGCGTAAATACGCGTGTCACAACTATCTCTCTCAAGTAGCTATAATTATGGACAGTGGCGTAATGAGCAAAAAGGTTTTTTTTTTTTTGGGGGGGGGGAGGGGGTCATATCAGAACAAAATCCTTATAGCCACAAAGTAATATAACGCAGGGGCGGCGGAGCGTCTTCCAAAATAGGAATGGGGCACCAACAAAAGAGCACTTTCAGGAAAAAAAGGGGCACCTACAAAGGGAAACATCAACAAAACCTATACACCATTTTTTAGACATAGGTATTTCCTTATACATCGTCATGATTATGGTTACACTCCCATGAACTCTATCAATATTTGTTTCTTTTTTACGTGGTACAAGATACTGTTTAATTAAACAACATACTTTGCAGTTGGGTGTGATGGTCTGAATATTAATTTTCGAGCGAGCGAAGCGAGCAAGCAAAAATTATAAAATTCGAGAGGTGTTATTATTAATTATCATTTATTATCATTAACTACCCATTAATAACCGCTATAGGACCGTGTTATATACCTCTCTACCCCCCCCCCTCCCCCCTCCAAAAAAAAAACCCAGCAACATTCTTTATAATTTCTAACATTAATTTCTAGCCGATGAAATCATTAATAATTGTGTCCGAGCTGCTTTTTCTTCTGTCTCTTCTTCTCCTTCTTCAGTACATTCTTCGTCTTTTCCTTTTTCATCTCACTTTTCTTCTTCTTCTCTTTCTTCTTTTTCTTTTGAATCTCCTCTTTTTCTTCTTTTTCTTCTTCTTATGCTACTTCTTCTTCTTCCTCCTCTTTCCTTGTTCTAAGACTTGTTCTTCTCCTTTATTCTCATTCCCCTCTTTTTTATGGTCTCTAGCAAGATATGTTACTATTTTTTAAATAATGTAAGTTATATCATTTACACAATTAACAAGTCCATTTATTCGATCATCGATGTGTGAATGTAGGGCTACATTGCAAAAACAAAATAATTATAAGGCCCCTGTGCGTGCTTTACAGTGATAACACAAAGCGGTCATTGACCTCTTCCTGTCTGGTGATCGGTCAACTAATCCCTTCCGGTTGGACGTGAACTTCGACCGCTGGTTTACTCATGATGTCGTCACATGAGATTTCATGGAATTTATTCCATATAATTATAGATATATGACACCAGTAGCAGTATTAGTAGAGTACAGTAGTGGTTTATAGTAGGTTAGTAGTAGTAGTAGTAGTACAGTAGTAGTAGTAGTAGTAGTAGTAGTAGTAGTAGTAGTAGTAGTAGTAGTAGTAGTAGTATAGTAGTAGTAGTAGTAGTAGTATAGTAGTAGTAGTAGTAGCAGTAGTAGTTGTTGTTGTTGTTGTTCTTGTTGTTGTAATATTGGGTAGAAGTATAGCAGCAAGAGAAATAGAAGTAGCCGTAGCACTATGTGTGCATGACTTTGCTTTAAAAACAGATCCAGACATAATCATTATAGACATAGTTTACATGCTGAAGATGGGTATCCATCTGAAAGGATCGATAAAATACAGATTTGACTATCATATCTGGAAACTTAAGCCCTCCCTCCTCACCTCCCTCACCCTTGGCTCCGCTGGTTATTCAATGCTCAAGTGAGTAAAACGTGTAAGGCTTTTCAACTTTTCACGATAATAAAGACAATAATTACCATCTTGGCATCTTGTTAAAGAAACCTTTGTACATTGCACTTTTTTTTTTTACATGGCAGAAGTTTCATGTTATGCAATATAATTATATGTATGCTTACGTCTAAGAGGTTTACCTTAAACTGCTCTTTTCAGTTCACAGTTATTTAGATCTAAATTTCGTATTTTTAACCCTTTCCTGAATAAATATTTTATATCCAGATTTGCCTCTATTATACCTATCAAAACACAATGACATATGGTGGTTCCACAAATATATGTTCATTTTTGTTCTAGATGGTTATTCTTCCAGACTATTTTTTCTTCTTCGTCGTCGTCTAAATGTTATTTCGAGTCGCGTGCCTCCCTGGCGGCCAATCAACGCGCGACTCTCCATTGTCTGGTAGCCCCACGAGATCTGTCTGAAGTGCCTCATTAACAAGTCCCCTAAGTGGTTGACTTACTCATGACGTAATACAAAGAAAGTCAGCCAAGCGAAGCGTGTGCTCAATCCATGCAAAGTTATTGAACAAAACTTGTGGGCGGTTTCGGTCACCCTTTTTGTTACAGAAGCATTCGCAGCTTTATTTTTGACAGTTCCTTGCAAATATGATGGCAGTTCGTCTCACGCCTAAATGAGATGATCACATACAAATCGCACCGGGGGAATTTCGGAAAAAGTGTTAAAATCGCAGTGAGAATTTCATCAGCGTTCGCGCCTTCTCGCTTCTGTGTTTATCCATGTAATTTGTGACTGAATTTTCGCACTCCGACTCTAACCCTAATTTAAAGGGATTGAATTCTAACGCCTTCGCGCCTTTGATTTTGGTGCGATTTTTTTTCCAGTTTGAGGAGACATGATGGGAGAAGAATTTCAACACACGACTGATCAGGATATTGAACACGATACTGCAACAAATCCAACTAAGTTAAAAAAGACGGAACCAGAAGAAAGCGATGAAGTTTATGAAGATGAGAATCTTGATAGAGATGACGGGAGCAATGGATCTGAAGATACCAACTGCGAAAAGTCAACAGTCGAACAATTTCACACCAATAAATTAATTTCAAACGCTGATCATAACGTCGGGGATCCAAATAACGACTACCCTTGCAACAAGTTTGAGTTATGTGAGATCAAGTCCAATTTAGAGAATTCTCAAACAGGGAGGCAGTCTGATTTGTTTCAGAGGAATGGACATGCACATGAAAATGCAGAACAATTTAGTTTACATGATTTTAACGCACATCATGACTCGGATGGGAATTCGCAGCGGTGTTATCCGTTCCCGTCCCTGCAAAACCAACGACAGCAACAGTCGAATTTACCGCAATACCTGTTGAATACTAATTGCACTCTCTCCAACTTCACAAGCATTCCAACCCCGCCGCCCGCCACTTCGCATAGCCAACAGGTGCGTCTCGGGGCGGCTCCTTATGCAGATGGGTTCCAGCACCTGTCTCAAACAAATCAAGCCCACCGGCAAATATCGGAGATCGAGACCCCTTCAGTAAACGATGCACTGAACCATAATCTCCATGGTACTGGGTTTACACTTCACGGCAACTCGCAAACAACTTCGTCAGGTTGTAGCAACACGGATGCCAAACTTTCTACCAGTGCAAACCACAATCAAATTCAGCAACATCTGCAACAGCAGCAGCAACCGTTGCAGGAATTTGACATGAAGAAAGAACTCGAGCATGGCGATATCCATGCCCCGCCATTCTTTGTTGAAAACACACCACCGCTGCACCAGACGACACATACCTTGCCACAGCAGCTCATTGGCGGCTCTTTGGGTCCGCCATCGTCGCATAGCTTCGTCCACCATCACAACAGAGCCTCGCATGGGCAGGAGGACGAGAACGCGAAAAGTCATCTCTCAAGTCACATCGTCAGCCAGCCGTACCCTCCGCCAGCAGGGCACCAGCATGTAGAGGTCGCCAATGGGCCGGGGAAGGCGTCGGTTTACCTCTGCAACCGAGACCTGTGGCGGAAGTTTCATCAGCACAAGACAGAAATGATCATCACTAAACAAGGAAGGTACGTAAAATGCAACAAAAGAAAAGTGATGCATTTGCAAAAAGAACATAATACAATTGTATTTCTTTTTCGGGAAGACTTCCTTTTGCGACAGCCACTCAACTTGAATAAAAAAAAATATGGGTGCAGCTTAGAATGATATATATCTAATAATAATATGATATACAAAACATGATAACAATAGGGTTAGGGTTAGATGACATAGTGAATTAGGTGGCTATCGCAAAAGGAAATCTTTCCTTCTTTTCTACCGCTCTTTCTCCCTCACGAATGAATCTTCATTCGTTTCTCCATATTAAATTGCCTAGACAATAAGCATATGATAACTATTATATAATAAGGTTTCTTTCATTTGAACAAAAATTACATCTAAAAAAAGTAACAATAAGACGTTTGAATTACCATTTGCTGTCATTTACTAAAATCACCCCTCAAAAAGACATGGCCGTACATTACAAAAATATGATAATTGAAAAAATTGTCCACCAGGAAGGGGATGTATCTCCCTTGAGAGAAAAAAAAAACACCGAAGTACCCTTAAATCAAATTTGCTTCCAACTGGTCTGGATGTAAAGAAAAAGAAATTTTCTCCATTTAATAACTCAAAAGTGTTTGATTATGCAAATTCTAGTATTACCTTTTTTTGACAGGATTATGTAAAAACTAATTCCAATCTTCGCCTGTTTTACGAGTCATAATAGAGGATTATTCAAGTTTTTTCGTGTAATTAACACAAGTGAATTGTAAATTTCAGCATGGTAGTCACAAAGCCCAAATACCTTACAAGCTCCTCTTTTATGTCGGAGTATCTTAAGTACTCTTTGTAAAGCTGTCTAATTTTCCTGATTTGTTTTAATTTTCTCTGATTTTATGCTTATTTGAAAGCAACTTAGTATTTTTGTTGAGGATTGGTTTTTCTTTAAAAGGACAACCCAACTTGAGCTTTGATTATTACAAACAAGAAACTGATAATTTTAAATTAACTTTGTTTATCATTGCATGATACTGTGTTACTGACGGGAAATAAAATCGCCAAATACTTTGACCTGCCTATTATTGCATAAGAAGACTAAAGACTCGGGATGAATTTGAACTCAGATTTAATGTTTACTCGCCAGTCAATGAAACCGCATGGCGTCTCCTTATTAAAGTTCCGACGTATAGATATCTATTTCTATTCTGCACCTGTTTAATCCGTCAACTGTTAATACCGAGTGGTAATGACGGTTATAATCTTTACACAGCATCTTGGACTTGGCATGCGTATTGGTGTACTTGACACATTACACCTGTAAATGTAATTTATAATCCGCATTGTCGGTTCATTTCAAAGTAACGTACGAATTTGAGTGCATCACTAACCATTTATTGAACTTCTTAAAGGATCTAGCAAACGCTTTTAAAACGAAGAGAAAATAACATTATCTGAACTGTGCAGACAAAGAAGTATATCTGTGTTGAAAAGTTTTTTGCTTTTTTGGAAGAAAAAAAAGAACAAAAATCGGTCTGCTTTGTAGCTATTAGCTTCTTCCATTTGGAAATGCATTTTGTAAACACGCCTTTTGAAATGCCAGAATTACTGACAAATTTATTTTTAGAAACAATTATTCCATCTGGGACTTTCATTGGTTCCTCGACACCCCAAACGTATCAGAAAGTTATTTTTTATCAAAACATAAAACAGTACTTTGGTTTTTATAAGGCAATACATGACCTTTTCAGATGTCTTATGTTTTGCCTGTTTGTTTGTCTTTACTTTGTTTGCGCCTTTTTTTGATTTCCCGCAAATTATCCAAAGTTTTTGAGGAAATTCGATGGGACTCCTTTGTTTCTAGTTTCTGCAGTGAGGGGAGGGGGGGGGGGCTCTCTCGATGTGTTATATTTGTGTCTGATATTAAAAAAATATCCAGAACATCAGACGGACAATATACATCTGCTATCTTGGTGACAGGTAAAACGAGTGTAGAGCACGAAAAGAAATGAAGGAAAAGGGGGAAGATAGAGTTTTAAAAAATGCTTTACAAAAGGGGTGTGGACTACCGGGGGGGGGGGGGGTCAGCAGCCTCTGATTAAAACACGAATACCATGTTCTTGTCTCGCCATCTTCCTCTCCCTTTTCCTTTTCTCTCTTCCCCGTCCCCCTTCTCTTTTCTTTTCGCCGTGCAATAGGAGGAAGGGCGTATGCCCCTGTGTCACCCGTTGTTACGTCAATGACATAAACGAATGGAAAATAATGATCACTTGAGTCAAAGTAACATGACTTGATTGCAGCTTAGGCACTTTAACAAAAAAAGAGTCTTTAGAATTCTTTGAACGTTGTACAGATGGGTCCACCTCATTTATTTTTAACACATTTCAATCAAGAGGTGTTAGAATATAAGCCAGACTATCCTATTAATTCTCAATCCTAAATCTCACCTCGAATTGATAATTTGTTTTTTGCCTTGCTTGCCATCTGGTATCGCCAAATGAACAATATTATAGACTAAATATTTTCAAGTGGGTTCCTGGGACGGCCAAGACAACGATGCGCCTTTTTCCGCATCTCTTTCTCTCTCCCTATCTCTCTCTCTCTCTCCCTATTTTTCTCTCTTTATTTTCTCTTTCTCTCTCACACCCTCCCTTTCCCCCTTTTTGTTCTCTTTCTTTTTCCCACTCTTTCTCTCCCTCTCTTCAAAATGAATCATGTTCAATCAAATTGTGTCCTTTACTCTATCTTGAAATATCTGTTTGTATATTATAAAAGAGATATCATTCTGCAAGATCTTGTTTCTTACCCTCGCTGTCATTCTATTGAAATGTATCGCATTTGAAATGATATGTTTTTTTGTTGTTTGTTTGTTTTTTGTTTTTTTACTTTCTCATATATACCGAATATATATCACACCTTCCACTGTCTTCGCCTCTCTCTTTTTCTCTCTCTCTCTCTCTCTCTCTCTCTCTTTCTCTCTCTCTTTCTCTTCCTCTTTCTCTCTCTTTCTCTCACTTTCGCACCCTGATTCTCCTACGTAATTTGACAATGTTTTAACCTGTTTCATCATCTTATTCTTATGTACAAAAAAAACACAACATAGAGATAGACATTATGGATAAGCAACTAAATTTGGTTTCTATAAACGCATTATACATGGAAATTACATATTTCATGACTGTAGCTTCTTCTCTGGCATAAAATTCTTATGTTCTTAGTTAAATTGATTCACATTCACTATATCTGTATTGTTTTGAAGCTTTAATTAAGCCAAAACATATTGATTAAAAGTAGTTTTCTAATCTAACAAGTAAATTATGTTGAAAGCTATGATAAACACTTTTTTAAATAGACATTACGAGAATAATGGAATATTTATGAACAAATAACATGATTTTCGAAAAAAAAAATAAAAATATATATATATATGCGAAACTCTTTACATTATATTTTTATTGTACAGCGTACATTTACATGTACTTCGTACATATTATATACTTCGTACATAATTATCGGGCAGCTTCATGTAAATAAAAATCGATCTTTTGTCGGAATGTTAGTGTCGGTATGTGACACATGGCGGCGTATCAAGGGATCATTAATTAATCCCCTGTTGGGTACCGGTATTTCGGCTCCCACGAATTATGTGTTTTTAATGTGTTTATTGGTAAACAAAAACATAGCATCCTGCGATGATGAACAAAGGAAACGCGTCAGAACAGCGCGTGACTATGTATTTTTACGACCGTGGACTTGTTTGTGTCCGCGCTCATTAATTTGCTTGTATGCTTGTGGTTCGTAAACAGGAAAGATTATGGGAAGAAATATGAGGGTAGGTCTGTCTGAAGCATCTGATGATGTCTGTAGATATCATGTAGGATTTGCTCAAATTAACTTGTCTGGTAATATCATGAGAAATGCTTATGTAACATGCTAAACCTGTTCCGCTCCATTTCTTTCGTTTGGTCTTTTATTTTTCAAATCCCACTTAAAAGAAGGAAAAAAAAACCATTCACTTCCAAAAGAAAACTGATAGGCCTAACACAAATACTCAGTTCAAATTGTTATGGGACCATAAAATGATGTACGCACACACACACCCACACTGTCTTTTTCTTTTCTCTCTTTCCCTCCCTCTCTGTCTCTCTCTGTCTCTACATTTTCCTACATTCAAACTAAATTATAACCACATTTTGTATCACCTTCAACTTTCGCCATTACTGTTGTTAATCATGCTTTAATACGTCTTGCTTTGTCTCTCACTTTTCTTCATTTCCTAATTGTTTCTAGGCGAATGTTTCCACAGCTCGTCTTCAAATTGACCGGTCTCAATCCAACCTCGCAATACAATGTCTTTGTTGACATGGTGCTGTGTGACCCAAACCAGTGGAAGTTTCAATGTGGTAAATGGATACCGTGCGGGCAGGCCGAGAACATCCCAAAAGGTATTTCAAGATAATATGAATAGAAATGAGTTCATATTTTCATTTATTCATTCAGTCAGTCTTATTCGACAAGGACGACATTGTTAGTTCCTCACACTCGATACCTTTGCTCTCTAGCATTTCATTCATCGAGTACGATCAACCCAACCCCCTTTCTCAATGAATACCTTGCCCCCTCAATAGCAAGATCTGGGACCCTAGAAATTCAAATTCAAATGAATAATCTAAACACATCGCATACTATACGATCCGCCTGCAATCCGGTTTGGGCTATGGATAATTAAATCAACTTAAATTGATTTTTTTTTAAATGAATATTGTAACTCGAAATACCGGTTGAATTTTAAGCACTCTATTCAAAGTCAAGGTCAAATCGGCTTCAACTCGTTGACAATAGCACTGGTCTGACGTCACAAATGGTTTGGAACCGATTCGGCTATTCCTCAAACGAGGAAGCTTCCCTCCCCCCCTTAAATTTCGATTCTACCATTCAAAGACTACATGTACTTCAGTAATTACTTCAGCAATTATAGTCTCAAACTTTAATTGTTCATGTTTAAAAAAATTGTAAATTCTTCCAGTATCGGATCGTAGATTGTAATGTGCGTTGGCTCTAGACGAAGAGAAATACTAGATTATTCCCTTTTTTTGTATTCTTCCTCTCTAGTAAGCAACATCTATCTTCATCCTGATTCGCCTAGCAATGGACTGCATTGGATGCATCAAGACATCGTTTTCAGTAAGCTCAAACTGACCAATCATCGGGCAAAAGACAATGGATTTGTGAGTATTCTATTTCAGATTTTTTTTTAAAGGTATCCATATTCTCTAACACATTTTCCGTTTGTGTCTATTTTTAATCTCCCTCATTTTATGTTTCTTTTTCTCTTTCTGTGTTTTTTCTTTCCCTCTTCCCCTCTCTCTTCTACTTTTTGCCCCTTTTTCATTCGCTCTCTCTTCTTTCTTCTCTTTGTCTGTCTCTGTATGTCTCTCTGCCCCACCCCACCCCACCCCCCTCTCTCTCTCTCTCTCCCTCTCCATATTTCTCTCTCTCTCTCTCTCTCTCTCTCTATCTATCTCTCTCTCTCTCTTTCTTTGTGTCTCTCTTTGTCTGTCTCTCTTCCTCTCCATTGGCGCTGTACACGCCCCTTTACAACCGCGTTCCGATTTCTCATTTATTCCCATTTGCCCCCCCCCCCCCCCACCCCCACCCCCTGTCCATCATCTTCTTTGATTTTACCCGGATTTTCTTTTGATTCTTTTTCTTTCTTTTGGTGACTCGAGGTTTGCTCCGGCGATATTTCCTCGGGCGACAGGAGTTCCGAGCTCCTTAAAAGGAGGATTGCAATTGGGGTTTTAGGTCGCCTGAGCATTTATCGTAGAACCTCAAAAAATAGCCAGAGCTCATACAAAAAATGTTCGGTTTCATATTTTACTGATGAAGACTGCCCATTCAATTCAATCGTTTTTGACAGAGTATGTTTTTTGCATCTTTCTATTACTGTCGTTCGTATATCATGCGTTCTTGTTAACCTCTTTCCTATATACAAATATTTATAATTACCAAACAATTATCGCTTCTATAATTCATACAGGTGATCTTAAACTCGATGCACCAGTATCAGCCTCGAATTCACGTCCTAGAGTTGAGTGAGAGCCGTTCTATCCAAACCCATAGCTTTCCCGAGACGCAATTCTTCGGCGTGACGGCCTACCAAAATACTGACGTAAGTAGTTCTCATCACTCATCTTAATTACTAGTATTACTCTATCATTGTACTCTCAATGTTATCTTGAATACAGTAATTACTCTGATTACTAATTGAAAGGTGTGGATTGCGTTGCGTTATTGAATCATAGAGGACTTGCTTTGATCATATCTCTATATATAAAACAATGACCGTGTGATAAAGCGTTATCTTTTGCCTTCGTGCCTATACGTCTCATATTGATAACATTTATCATAGAATTAAAGATTTCAGACGATTTCAAAAACTAAAGATGAGAAGTTGTTGCATTCTTGAATTTTGATAGAATAATCTTGTTAAAAAGTTGAAGTAAATATCTTTTTTTGTTTAATGGATGGCTTCAAATGCATGATCTAGAAAATGAAAGAGAAAGAGATGATGTTCCAATCCCAACTTCTGTCAGCAATATTACACAAATAATCTTTTATGTCCTCCAACGGATAAATTTATGTTTATTCTATTGAAACAGCATTATGACGGTGAAATATTATCTCGCTCAAATAAGGGTCTTGCAATCATTTTATTAACCCGGCTTTATTCCAGCTGCCATGATAAGGCGCTCAAGCATTGAAGTAATTCCTTCCTACCGGGTACCCATTTACTACACCTAGGTGGAGAGTGGCAAATATAGATTAATATCTTGCCAAAGGATATTACTTTGGCATATTTTCATTATATTTTTTTTTGACCCATCAAATTATTTTCTTTTTCATTCAGGTAACACAACTGAAAATCGACTACAATCCGTTTGCAAAAGGCTTCAGAGATAACTACGACAAGTAAGTTATCTATTCTCGCTTTCAAGTGCAAAACTGAAATTGGAGTAGTTATCTTAATTCTTATAATTATAAGAATGACTGCAATGGGAAAACCTTTAACCATAATCAACACGGTCGTAACTACTTTTGAAAATCAACCTCAATTTTTGATGTTCAATAGGGAATCGGGTATTGAAATTAACCGTGAGTTGATTTTCTTTTTTAATAGTAAATAACAAAACATAAACAATTAGGTTGATGATTTACAGTATGCTTAATTATTAATAAAGATAAGATCATCCTTAATTTTTTTCTTCTAAGGTATCAATTTGCAAATTTCAACTAGCAATAATAGCCTAGCATGGGTCCGGCTAGTGAGGTGGGGGAGGGGGGGGGGCTGATGTAATGTGGCGGTCGTGGGAGGAGGGGCACTTAAAATAATTGGTGAATAAAATGCCACAAGACAAGTCCATGGGGTAAGGGAATGATGTGGGGAGGGTTATAGGGGCTATTTTATCTTTATCTATCCTAACTACCTTCCCTTCCCTTTTCCCCTCCCTCTCTTTTCTTCCGGCAATGGGCTCTCCATACCTACGCCATGGCAACTTACATTTCTCCTTTTTTTTAATTCTGTGATAGCTTGTCACCACGAGACATTAGTATTCTGTCGAATGCTCCCCGATCTAAGAACGTAACGGTCAGCAGGAATTCCTGCCCTGCACCGGTAGTGAATGCAGCTAACATCGCCATGGGTCAGTTTCCTGCCATGATCTCTCATCAGTCCGGTCACTATCAGCACCCATACCATCACCACGCCCACCATGCCCACTATCATCCACCCCCGCACCACCAGCATCAACAGCGCCCTCACCTACCTCTCCCAACATTCCACCACCGCCCGCCGCAATTGGCGCCAGCCGGCAGCATAGGCCAAACTCCAGCAGGATGTACAACAGGTCCGACGGGCGGAAATTTCCGGCTTCCTAATCCAGACGAGACCGCTTTCAAGTTAGTGGGGAATGCCTCGCATCTAAGTCGCCCCACCTTCGTGCCAATCAGCCCACCGGACTCGTCCACGTCTTCTCCGAAGCCGTTCCCGATTCCAGTGCCTACATCGTTAGCCCCGATCATTGTGCAGAACTCGATTTGTAGCACCCAGCAAGGACAGCAGATGCTGCAACAGCAGCAGCAGCATGATGAAGGACAACTGCCTTCACCGTCCGATTCCATCACCGCTAACGCAGATAGCAAAACCATTCATTACCGTTCCTCCGCTGGAGTGGTCGTTGATCTTCCTACCCCTGGTGAGCCATCGCCACAATTAGACATTCCCCACTTCCCCAGTATGCACACGTCTACTGCTTGTCCAGATACCCACAAGTTACTAGACAGACAGGACATGACCTGGCTCAATACACCACCTTCTTCAGACTGCTCCCCGGATTCCAAGTCCAACTCGAGCGACAGTGGGGGTCAGGCTGCCAAACGCCAGAAGATGTCCGAAGAGCAGCTATCTGAAGGCACCTCTCCAAAGCTGTCGGATCCTGGGGACCAATCCAACGGCGCCACCAGTTATGACTTTACATCTACCATAGATCATGGCTATATCAACCAAGAGGGCGCCAAACATAACTACCCTCAGACCAACATACATGCACAGTCTAACGCACCGCATCAAGTGTTTCAACCGTACGGTAACATGTACTTCCCTCAGAGTTTCCCGTCGTTTACCTCGCAACCTTCCACCATGAACGGGTACAACATCCCTCAGCAGCCGTACAATTCCATCAACAATATGCTCTGTCATGGGCAATCATATCCTAATGCATGACTTTTAGTGGAATCGATTATTTGATTTCACGCTAATACGTCAGTCACACCTCACAAGCGATTCCAAACCGGCCGATTGGTGGTCATTCGTGGTAATGTCAAGTTTTTGTTCGTTATGTTGTCGGTGTGGCATCGGTCTCGTCGGTGTGACTGAGGTATCACAACATGACCGACATCGGACCAACAATTATAGACCAAACATGGAACCGAATGGCCGAAGAATCAGTCGATTTCGAGAGTCGGTTTGGTCGTGTCCCATCAATTTCCTACACTATTAAACCGAATTCTTAATTTCAACAGTGGACCCAAAACTTTACCTACACTATATCATTATAGGGGCATTACTTGATAACTAACATTGACTGTAATGGTATCAAAGTAGCAAGAAATTGTAGAATTAAAGTTCAGATATGTTATGTAGCAATACTTTGAAAAACAATGGCACAAGTCATTTAAAAATGTCAATTTCTCTTGCCCGTCATGCTAGTTATGAATGCATAATTACTGGTTGAACTGACATTAGGATTGAATTAATACACAGAGGAAAATCCATCTTTATTCTATGTAGGTTAATTGATTGATTGATTGATAATGTAATCTGTTAGTGAAATTTGAGGGTTGCTGATGTAATTTTTAGTGTGGATTTGTGAGTCGTGGAAACAAAATATTTCCAGTGAATTGAAATGCAATGAAACTTCAACCACAAACAATTGTTATTCTCGGTAAGCCGAGTGAGGAGATGATTATTCACGTCGTTTTGCGTGAGGATAGATTATAATATTTACGCCGATGCATAGTATCAAGTTTAGATTTGTAAAATTAATTTGATACAGTTTTAAGATTTAGATTTGTCCCTGTGTCTCGACAACCATTATGTTCCGCACCTCGCTGTTCCGTCATAAAACCACAATACAGCCTACATGTGTATGAAAATATCACAATCGTTCATGCATAGGACGTTCTCCATAGATAATGAATATGAAAAGTGTCTGGAAAATGGGATGTCAGAGAATAGGAGTGAAGAAACCATCAAAACATAAGGGCAAAAGAAATATAGGATTGTCGGAAATACTGGTTTTGAACATAGGGCAGTCAGAATACAGGGGTGTCGTAACAAAGGGGTGTCGAAACAGAGGGTGACGAAATATAATGTTGTCCCAACATAGGGATATCAACGCATAAGGGTGTCTAAACACAGGGGTGTCAGAAAATACGAGTGTCGAAACATAGGGGTGTCGATAAATAGGGAGGTCGTCTCATAGAGGTGATGAAATAGAGAGGTGTCGAAACAGAGGGGTGTCGAAAAATAAGGGGTGTCGAAACATAGAGCTGAAGACGTATTAAGGTGTCGAAACAGAAGGGTGACGAAACAAAGTAGTGTCGCAACATAGGGTGTCGAAACATGGGTATCAAAACGAAGGATATCGAAGCATAAATGTTTTTCATTATTGGGGTGACAAAAGATAGTGGTATTGAAACATAGTGTCGTCAAAATCGGGGTAATGAAACTAGAATATCGAAAACTGGTAATGTCGAAACATTGGGGTAATGACATGTACGGGTGTCAGAATATTAAAATATCTCTATTGTGATATTTACCTGGCTTGTAGAGGTAAATGAACCTATGTCTTCTTATTCTATTTCTCATATTGCTTTCTTAAAATTCAGACAGATCTGTCTTTGTCTTTGCTAATTATTATCTTAATTCGCTTCGTGTTTCTGTACAGTTACATTCCAACGATGGTATTGCTTTTATTCCAATGTATGTTGTATCAAATGTGTTTTTATTGCTCTCGACCTCATCCAACAAAGTGATGTTTTGATTTCGATTTTTTAAAGTTTATTTTAGTGTAAAATTTGCACATTATGTGAACTTGCCATTCGAGTTATAAGGAAATGAAATATTATATATCATTATGTTTTTGTGTTGGATGTAAATTATTCATTAAAATGTTTCATTGTTTTTAGATAAATACCAAGAGTTAAAATATATTACCGTTGGCGTCGGTTGGTGCATGATTTCCAGTCTTCAGTGTCATTGATAAGCACAGTTCTAGGTTTGAAATACGGGCAAGTTAAAGGTCTTTGGTCATGTTGGTCATTTGATGTTCCATACAATACCAAGTTTTGTGAGGTTCTGAACATAACGTGACACCGTATGTGTTATTTCACTTCATATCCTGTTTGTTCAAAGCACTGGTATAGCAAGTAACTCGATACAGTTATCAGGGCCCCGTATTATAAAGATTCAGCGTAAGTTGGATTCATCATTATAATCCAGCGTATCTCACAATCCAGGCGCGGATCCAGGATTTCTTAGGGAGGGGGCTCAACTTTTTTTTTTTTTTGCTCCCGAAAATTTGAAGCGGACATTTTTTTTTTTTTTTTTTGATTCCCCAAAAAAATCGCAACGACTCAGCCAGCCGAAAATTCGCTCAGTGGGGGTGGGGGGGGGGGGGGGGGGGGGGGGGGGTGGGGGGGGGGGGGGGTAGTGAGCACAATTTTTTTTTGGTCCTAGAAAATTTTAAAATTTGCACCCCCCCCCCCCCCCCCCCCCCCCTTGAGCGCCAGGGGGGGGGGGCCAACCCACAAAAAGGGTAAAAATCGCGTGATTTTACATGATTTTTTTCTCAAGGGGGGGGGGGGGCCTGGATCCGCCACTGTCACAATCAACTGTAACTCAATAGCCGATTTCCGTATTATAAACGCCCTTGGAAATCAAGCGTGAGTTACAATGGATTCACGGTGAAAAAAATAGTTTATAATTAAAGATGCGACTAGCGGCGAGTCTACGACTTGGCTCATGCGCAGTTTTGCTTTCAGTGTCGTCTACTCTTCTGCGCAACAATGAACCCCAATGAACCCAATTTCTGAGCTTGAAATTGTTTTTCGTAGCAATCCCGTAAGTACAAGTCATATTTTTTATATATGTGCTTTTTTATTTGTCAACACTTTTCTGGCGGTTAAAAAAAGATAGATTATGATAGCTCGTGTGCGAGTGATTGACCATTTTCGTGCGGCCTGCAGTGGGCAAGAGTCGAAAGCGGAAGCTGCGTGTAGCGCCCGGCCTAGTGCCGGACACTTTGGCATCGGTCACTACTGTTATCCGATGCTGTAAGTATATTCTCATCCTTTATTACTCAGTTAATGACTCACAGATTACATCAATAACAAACTTTATTGGGAAGCCTGCCAGACCGACCAAGCCAGCTTTTAATCGAATTGTATCTTTTTGAACAATCATGAACAATCTTTGTTATTAATTATATCATTTTGAACATCAAAATAGATCTAATTTCAATTTTTAAACTCATTAGGCCATGTAAAATTGATTACATGTTGATCGTCCGGATTTTTTGAAAAAGAGGAGGAGGGTGTACCATGTTATTTGATATTTGATATTTCAAAATGGCCGCTCAAAATGGCCGCTCGGTACATTTTCCCTGACAGTCGAGGCTATTTTTTTTCAAGATGGCCGCCGACAATTTTTTTTTTTTTAAATCAGAAATAGAGCCATTTTAGCAGTGTTTTTCATGTTTTTTTTCTTTCAAAAAAAAAAAAATCAAAAAAAAATTCAAAAAAAAAAAAAAAAAAAAAAAAAAAAAAAAAATAACAAATAACAAAAAATAGGAGGCGGCCCCCAAAAAGGAAGCGGGCGGGGACGATCAACATGAAATCAATTTTACATGGCCTTAACATTGCATAATTTCAACCTCAATCGTCAACTTTCACACCTAAGTATATACTGACGTGTATAGAACATTGCAAAATATTAAATTTGATCCCTAACCGGCATGGGGCTTTGCCTTTTTAATTGCCCCACGCCCTGACCGATTCCCTAGGTTGAAAAAACCAGAGATAAACTAAATAAGGCAAATGCTCTGGAAAAACCTAATGGCAAATCGTCCCAATAAAAATAATCTATTTGAATCTCTATACCTCCTACAAAAACAAACACCAAACTATTGTTCTGTATTAAAATTTCCACTTGAAATTTGTGTCGTGTATCTAGTGTCTGACAAAGCTAGAATGGCTGCCACGCCCATTTCCCTCTCTTATTATGCCTATCTGAACATTCCTTTCCTTCTCAATACAATAACTTACACCTGCCTAAGTTATTCAAACCATCCCGCTTCGCGGGATCGTGGCGTCTCGCCACTCCCATTACGTAATCATTAAACGGATCCGCATATACAACATTTTCCTGCCATACGTTGTACCGCAGGAAAATACAAGTATCCGGAGTTGGCTGTCTGTTTATTTAATTTAGAACCGAAAATTCAGTTTTATTGCAACCTAACTATCGAAACAGCAACTCCTGCAATAAACTGCAAGAACCAAAATAGTGTCTAGATTTCACTAGACTCTAGTTTTAAAAAGAAATCATTAGAAGTCACACTTTGCATGGCTAGAAGTCTAGATGATGATAGATCTAAACTTAGATCTAAGTTAAACTTTAATTAAAGTACTAAAAAAAATGAAGTCGATCGTCGACTAGTCTAGGGTTTAGACTTCTAAATTAAAGTCAGACTCGTCTAGATCTAGATCCAGGCCTACGTAAAAAATAAATATGAAGGCCTAGATCTAGACTAGATTATTATTACTAGGCCTAGAATCTAGACTCTAGCAGATCTAGATCTAGACCTAGACTCTACTTAGCTTTGCTGGAGTGATCTAGATCTAGACTAGTCTAGTCTAGAGTCTAGTCTAGATCTTTATTTTTTGCGTAGTCTTGTGCAAACATAGATCCAGGCGTACTTACTGACTTTTGTTGTCAGTAAATCAACCTTGCTATTTAGCTACCAGGCCGGTGTCATAGGCGATTTGTTCCGTGCAGGCGATCGGTTCCTCCGGAACCGATCGCCTGGATATGTACCCGCCGATTTGTTCCGGATTCGTAGATTCGTTCCGCTAGTCACAGGCGATCGGTTCCGGCCAGGCGATCCGTTCCGAATCTCATCGGAGAGCGTGCGTGCTCACGTATTATTGAATACACGCCATGGTACACCCCTAAAGCAAAATGAACTATTCTGGTCGGCCTTTGCAACCAATCAAAATTTTCCAAATTAGCTACACCAACGATTGCCAATTTGAGAACTTTGTATAGAAATGCAGATTCCCGTTGTTCAAATATGTTGATAATTGCGGCCAATGATTGACCACAAACAGCGCCGTCGCGAAGCGACGGGGACTGGGTGGTCTAGCAAAAAGGGCAGTTGTTGCCATAGGCTTAGTTTGCCTGTAAAAGCAGATGTCGGGGTGTTTTCTAATCAGGCCTTCTAATTTGGTTTGAATGCTGCTTTATATGATATCGTGTTACGTCAACCACCTATTACCGGGCTTCGATCATCACAGAATCTAATTATGCATGTGGGCTGCATGCATGATGTACATGTAGACTCTAGTTTAAATGAAAGAGATGCGGGGTGGGGTGGGGGGGGGGCCGGGGTCAACACAAAAATATTTCAAAAAAAAATAATTTGGTTTTCATTGCAACAATAAATACAAAAGTATCAAGATAAAGCTAAAATTTATTTTTACCATGTTTATTCGACACAAGTAATAAAAATATACGCGATTATATAAGCAGAAACGTTCGGCCAATGTCGGATAAGAACGGCGGCTTTCGAACGTATCTGCGAACGAGTCGATCCAGTAGATTCGTTCCGAGGAACAAATCGGCGCGCCGATTTGTTCCGCGGAACCCGGAACAAATCGCCTACCACACCGGCCTGCCCTTTAATCTGAATGTCTCAAGTGATTCGCCCTCTCCCTAAATGCCTTGTGCCCAGTAGACTCTACCCGATAAACCCCCCACCTGAAGTAAACAGTTAGTCCGAGTACTGACTTTGTATTGTCAGAGACGCCAAGTTCAAAGATCCGCAATGCGTGACATTTTCATGATTCGACGAGCGAGGGTATAGATCCTAGCGTGTTTTTTTAATCTAGCGCGCGCTTCGTGTATTGGAGCGTTTTCAGACCCTCGAAATGCGTGATGTCACGCCTAATGCGTGACACTTTGTAGCTCTGTATTGTGACAAAGTGACCAGATTTGATTACAAAATCAGACAGTAATTGCATAGACTAGATCTAGATCTAGGCCTAACTCACTGTGATACTCGCAGCTGTCTAAACCCTATGTTAACTGGGGGAGTCAATTTGACCCCCCCCCCCCCCCCCTCCCCCCTGTAGATCACTACTCCGGAAACGCGGCAGATATAAAGTTTCCTTTCGTGACTTTTTTTCTTTCGAGTCTTACACATCTTCTTATAAGGGGGAAGAAAGAAGAAAGAAAGAAAGGAAAAAAAAAGGAAAAAAAAAAATTGTGATGACCCTACTGACCAGCGCTCAAAATACACGGGGGCAGTGGGCGATTCGCCCCCGTGAGCTCCATAATCGCCCTCGTCAGGTTGCTCACGGGGGCGATTGCAAAATAAAAAATCGCCCCCGTGGAATTATAAAATTAAGATTATCTTTTCTGATATAACTTTAACACAATATTGAGTATTAATTTTCAAACCTTAAACCAATGAAATGGAACTTAGATGGCGCTTTCTCTACCATCTCTACGAGTATTCCCGATACAAACGGAAGCTCGCGGTGCGGCCGTCAGCACAGTGGCTATACTGCGCTGGTAGTACCGGTGTGCACGCTGACGCCCAATATCTGCTGGAGCTGGAGATCGACAATCGCGCAAGGACTGAAACATGGAGAAGTTTTTCGTTGTGAAAGTTTGAATCCTCTGAAATCTGGTGATTCTTAAAGACCAGCAAATAATGTAACCCGACCAGTAAATCAATATTGAGAAGAAGAAGAAGGCATAAAATGTTGCAGGGGCGGATCTAGGCGGTTTAGGGGGTTTAACCCCCCCCCCCCCCCCCTTCCCCCTTGGGCTGCCAAGGAAAAATGTGATGAGCACAGAAAAATGCTATCATGTGTCCAGACCTACACAGTATTATTAGATGTCAGTAGATGCCAGGAAAACATCACTAACGGGGGTTCAAAAAAGCACCAAAAAATCGCCTCGCCGCTTTGCGGCTCGTGGACGATGATCCGCATGTTAGTAGATGCCAGGAAAATACCACATACGGGGGTTCAAAATAGCAACAACAAAAATCGCCTCGCCGCTACGCGGCTCGTGGACGATGCTCCACATCGTAATTGGGATACCCTTCCCCCACCCTTAGCAAAAAGATTGATCCGCCCCTGTGTTTTGGAAGGATATGGTAAAGACTAAAAGTAAAGAAAGAATGTAAATAGTAAATAAGGTTGCTCTGAATAACGAGGAGGAAATTATGTGCAGAACGGGAAGAAATGGAGAAAATGTCCTCACGGGGATAAAAGTCAATAACAGCTATGTAACAAGTAAATTTCTAAGAGGAAAAATACCGACTTAGATAAATGATAATGAGAAAATACCAAGGAGTTTCACGAGTACCAATTCAATGGAATTTTGTATTAAAATTAGAGCCCCCGTCAGCACTAAAAGCGCCCCCGTGAGAAGGCTCCCGGGGGCTCTTTTTTTTTTGGAAGAGCCCCCGTGGGCAAAAAATTAATTTGAGGCCAGGTTTCAAGTTATGACAAAAGCCTATTCTTAGACACCAGAAAGTGAGAATTGAATTATAAATAAAATCAATTAGTGACTTGTGAGGAAGTGATGTCAATGCGTTGCCAATATGTCCAGTGATTTTCAATTTCTCATGTTCTTTTTTAAGTCTTAGAAATATTCCTAACATTCTTATTCCTCGTCCGATTTTCCTCAACCCTTTTTATTCTGTTTGTCTGATTTTTCTGCTTCTATTGAAATTAATTTATTCTTGGACCAGACTTGCTTAATGTTGTTTTGAACGCCAAACCGGTCATGAAATGAATTACTAAATTGATTTCATAATCACATGATTTTTATTTGCTCAATCAGTTTTGGCAACGTGGTATTTTTCGGGAGGAAGGACCAGCTGCAACCCCTAAAACCTGGAGTGAAGTTAGTATACTTTTATGAATTCGCACCAGAGAGATTTATACACATTTATATTTATATGTATATGTGTATAATTTTCTTTTACATTTTTTGTAAAGTTCTGATACAAAATCTTGTATTTATGGTAAAACGGCGTCCCCAATATCAAGCATCTCTTATGCTTTTCAGGGGCTGAGCCACCTTCGATTGATTTAAACGTCTGAGGTTTATAATGTATATAACAGAGAAGAAGGAAGTGTTTTTACATGAATTGTATAAGTGGAAATCTTATGTGGTTAATTTATGAATGTATGGTTTGGTTTCAGGCAGTGCTAGGTCCTACTATTCATAACACTATACCGAATCAATTGGATACATCACTAACCAAACTTTACGTTATTTATGTAATTATTTCACAATGCATTCAAAATGCTTGCAGTTTTCTTTCTATTTTCTTTCTTAAAAATACATTTATTCCACTGGCATCGACTTGTCGACATGGTGTGGTAGAGGTAGGAGTGGGGGCATTTATGGCAGATCATTCTCAATTCTCTTGCTCACTCTTTCTGCTTCGCTCTCCTATTATCTCCCCATCTCTCTCTGTATCGGTCTCTCTATATCTCTCGCTCCCCTCTCTCACTCTCTCTCTCTCTCTGTCTCTCTATTTCTCTCTCTCTCTCCCTCCCCTTTCTCTCACTCTCCCCCTCTCCCTCCTCCTCTCTCTTACCCTCTTTCTCTCTCTTTCCCTCTCTTCCTTTCTATTGTCTCATTTCTCTCTTTCTTTGCCATCTTTTCATTGTATCTCCCCATGTTTCCTCCGTGAGATACTTTGTGTTCGTTACGTGGCGTGTGCTGGTCTACATCAACTATATTTACAGTTCTATTCTTTAAAAAAATGATGAAGGAACAGAAGGATATCTACATTTTCTATCAGCAGATGTATGAGATTTATTGTATAATTACCAACGCTCCTTCTCTCTCCTTTCCTGTTCTTCTCTGCAAGTCGCACTCTTTTTTATTTATATTTTTTTTTATTGTTGTATCTAAGTTGAGGGCTGCGGGCACGTCAAGCTACTCTGCTTATTTCTGCAGCCCTCCTGCATCTAATGTATGTTAATTATGCATTCAATATATTTGTTAAATCTCGTTTATTATCTGTATAAAATTATATACACTTAAAATATTGTATCAAACCATATTATGTTCATGAAAATGTATGATGAAAAAAAGAAAAAAAGATGCAGAAACCAATAAATCAAATCAAATCAAATCAAATCAAATACGTGAGTCATTTATTTCCTTTGCATTCTCTTCCACGGCTTATAAGACCATGTCCTGACATAAAGACGAGGGCTCCGTTTTTTTGTGGTCAACCTCTTCGCTCCACCTGATGATTTGTGTTCTAGGATAACATTTGATGCTGAATTCAAATATGTACGATGACATGCGTAAAACTTGCACGTTTCCACGATAATGAGGCTTTATTATGCACATTTATACAAAATGAAGATGTGTCAATTTTACATGAAACAAACAATATCACCCTCCCATCCCACCTTTTATTGAACATTATGTGATGTTTCAATACTAGATTTGAAAAACATGAATATTTTGTAACAATATTGTTTAAATGAATTCAATAGACACTATATATCAATTAAGTTATTCTACGCAAATCTATGCAAATACATGTGCGTGCGATGTGCGATTTTCAAATTTTCGGGAGCAAAATATTTAAACCCCCCCCCCCCCCCCCTTGAAAAAATCCTGCGTACGCCCCTGCCCATGCTTTATACAAATTGTATATTCCCCTATACATTGGAGTGATTATCAAGTTCCAACACCATTCTTTGCTGTTGTGGCCTGTGGGTGACGGTCTGAATATTTTTTTTGTTTTGTTACAATGCGACCGATTAGTACTCATTATTATATATGAAATAACCGATCCTAATGCCGGATTTTGAACACAATCTCATAATGGGATAAACTATAAATGCGAAGGACCGTAGCGAGCCAGTTTGGGGAAAATTTAAGAAAAATCGCTATTATTCACTTTAAATAAGTGGCACGTAATTATGAGGGAGGCTTTTCTTTCTTTCAAAAGGGGCGCAGCCAAATACACCTACTGAATGTTAACGTTGCAGCTTATAATAGGCAGATGATGAGGCAATCCGCGCGTGCAGTTTTCTGTCTATAAATATATTTCAATGGCTTTGGGTTTCCCCGCGCTGCGATGGAATAGCCCTAAACGTATGACATTTTGTCCACTTTATCAAACGGTTTTCTCCAGTCTCGTTCGCTTAGTGTTTATTGGGTGTCCGAATCCTGTGGAAAAGAGAAGTGAAATTCGGTAAGTGAATACGTTCTTATATTTCTATATACATGTAGTAAAGTTCTTGAACCCATCATAAACCCACCATGACCATGTCACCTATCAGGGTTTGACTACGATCTCTGTATATTCAAGGATATCAGGCGGGTACGCAGAATTTTTTCAAGGGGGGGGGGGTTAACATTTTTAAATCGGGCCGAAAATTTCGCAACGACTCAGCCGGCCGCTAAATAAGCGGGGGGGGGGGGGTTTAAGAGGACACATTTTTTTTTTTTTTTTTTTGGTTTCGAGATTTGAAAATTTGACATTTTGCTCCGTGGGGGGAGGGGGGGGGAGGGTAAGGTCACCTTTTTTGGTCAGCCATGGCAATTTTTTTTTTTTATTATTTAAAAAAAAAAAAAAAGGGGGGGGGGGGGTTTATACACACACAAAATTCCAAAGGGGGGGAGGTTAACCCCCCAAACCCCCTCCCTGTGTACGCGCCTGGGATATATTATACCATTCTATATTTTGGGGGGTATATACAGGGGGTATATTTTTTTCCTTCTATTTATCCTCTTTCGAGGGACTTTATTTGTTCATATCATAAAATAATAGCTATTTACAACAGTGTTTAAATACAGAATTCATGCAGTTGTAAAATATCATACATGGTACAAAACATGAAACTAATGTGACATAATCACTAACTAAAATAATGAAAACATTTTTGTAACTTCGTTTGTATCGAATTTCTTTTGATTACATTTCATATTGAGATAGGTGCGAATTTCCACCTTTACATCTTTTATCAAATATACAGCATGGTTCCTGTGCTTTTCACTTCCAAAACATTCTCTAATATAGTTTCTATAGATAATAAACTGAGCGAAGAGTAAAATAAGATTGACAGGATTCATTTCTCTTCTCTCTATTTCATGACCTATTAAAAGAATTTTTCCATTTACATAAATTGTCTTTACTGGACAATATTCTATGAATATATTTAAAATTAAACTGCTTAATTCTGTTGTCATTTATAAATTAAAATTTATAATGGAGCACCGTTTTCCAGTTAAACTCATTAGGTAAATCAAAATAAGCGTTCCAAAAATAAATGCACGGCAGATCCTGTCTATTTTTTTCTAACATCAAATCATAATAGTGTTTGGCTTTCGTGACCGCTACATCAATGGAGTCACCTGTTACTATTTCTATTGTACTGGATTCCACTGCAGACGGACTATTTACATATTGAAACCTATTACGTAACTTCTGCAACCAAAAATTCGGAAATGCACTTTTTAACTTTGCAAATTTGAAGGCGGAAAGAAATTCATTTTCTTGAAAAATTAATACAAATAGAATAAACTTCTTTCCAGATACCGTTTACTAAGACTTGTTTCACTTTAAAAATATTGTTTATCATCCAGTTTGGAAAATACAATAACACATTCATATATTTAATATTGCTATTATACCAAATCATTTCATTTTCAATATCTGTTACTTTAAACATATCAATATTTTAATTTAGCCCAAGAACAAAACATGTCAACATAAAAGTTAGGCAACTGTTTTTTTTTCTTCAAATACGATACATATCGCTCTTTTTGCAATTAAAATGCAAACAAAGTGGCAAATCCCCAATTTTCTTGATCCAATATTTATACAAAATTTTCCAAGCACTTTGTTCACCTCTTAAATATTTATGAATCCATGAAAGACGGAGTGACCGGCATTTTGACTCTAAGTCAATCATTCCCAACCCCCCTTCTACTTCAGGATTGTGACAGATGTTTCGTTTCACCTTTTCTGTTTTAGAATTCCACAAGAATGTGTAAGCCAGTTTATGTATACGTTTAATTATTTTAGAAGGGTTCGGAACTGCCGTGATTTTTTGTTGTTGAAAGTTCCGTGAATGTTAATACAATTTGGCGGTCATTGTTACCTGCTGGAGATCCATGAAATATTTAATACCGGGAAAAGACGAATGCTATCAAATGCTCGGTGTCACAAAGTATCAGTTATGAAATGCATGCATACGGTGATATAAAAACGCACCTGTACGAAAAATATTTGGAGTTTTGAGAAATAAAATCGATGAATGCAAATAACAGTGTGTGCCCCCCCCCCCCACACTCGGTGTTATTTAGGGTATGCATATGCGTTTTAAAAACACCCCCTAAGTCCGGTGTGTAAAGTCAATACGGGCCGGATTTGTGTGTACTACGAGCCGGACTTTGGTGCGTGGAAATTACCCCTTTACCGGACATTTTGGGAACACGGATGCGGTCCCTTCGACCCAGGAGTGAGGGGGCCGGGAGTGTGTGTGCATGTGTGCGTGTAGGGGGGGGGGGGTATCGAATAATTTCACCTTGTGTGCTGGGGAGGTGGTGGGGAGCAACTATCACTATGATTGGAATTTTATAGAGGCCACATACACTATAAACATGACTGACAAAGAAAGCGGACAAAATATACAGTTCCTCAGGTAGACAAAGGAACATCCCTTCACTGTTATCATGTAAAAATGTGTAGAACAGGTGTCACATGCATATTCACTACACAATTTTACAAAATAGCAGTGAAGGGATGTTCCTTTGTCTACCTGCATGAGGAACTGTATATTTTGTCCGTCATGTTCATAGTGATAGGCTTTGCATTCATTATGCGGGTGCAATTGGTATTCCCATCGGTATTGTGAAATGGGGATTCCCCAGTAACTATGTTACACGTACATCCATTGTCGAAATGCTTTTGCGTTCTATGTAGGGTATTCAACGGGTGTTCTTATTGATATGGGGATTCCCCAGTGTGTTATATACATCACTTATCGTCATGTTGGAACAATACAAAAAAATATAAAAATGAATACACAGAAGAAGCTTTATGGAGTATTATAATATGCTAAGGGTTTGTTAACCGTAAGACAAATATATTCAGTTTGGTTGCATTTCGTCCTGTAAATCTTCCACAAAGTGGGTATCAGTAGCCATCTGAATTTTTTCTTTCCACTCTTGTAACTCTTTCATTTTTTTTCCTAGAAGCCACTCTAAATATTTTTTATTTTGGGTAACCTGCATAAATCACATTTTCCCAACTAGATGACAGGTAAATGAGCATTTGTCTACATCAATAGCCCACTTCTTGTAATGGCCAAAATTAGACTGATTGAATCTTTGTGCAGCAAAAAACGTACGAACATTCGGTAAAAGGGTCTAAACATAATATTACTTAGCTGAATGCAATCACTTAAGTCGATCCGACAACTAATGGTCGTTATTTTCCTACTGAAAGCCATTTTCAAACCCTTTTGTTTTGAGGGAATCTCTAGGTTAGTATTGTCATTCAAATGCCGTTGAAATGCCTGCAAATGGGACATAGTACCTTTAAGAAGTAAAGAACATTTACCCCCCCCCCCCCCCCCCCCCCCGTCGGTCCTTAGTCGGCTCGGCGGCATTGTCGAGGCATAACGCACGATATAATGTGACCTTTTATATTACATAATAGAACATAGTACATTAATACACCACAACATGAAAAATATATTTGTATTTGTATTTATTTATTTAAAGTGACTCGGTAACATTTTAGAAGGTTGATGAAATAACTGTGTAATTCTTGTATGAAATGTTACGTATTATATTCCTTGTACTGTGCTTACCCTCCAACAGGCAAAAATTCCTGAGAAAATTCTCAAACAACAAAGATATTTATGGTTTTCCTTAAAGGCGTCACTGTGCAACACCCTCTAACAGTGATTAACAGTAAATTCTCCCAACTATTTTTGAGTTTTCCCAACCGTTTTTTCTTTAAAATAAGACATAAGACAGGCTCTTAAAAATCTCTCAACACTTAAATGTCTGGAACGATATAGAGAGCCAATTCATTGCTTTGTGACGATTTAAATTCACCTAAAATGTAATTAAATTGTAATAATATAGTTGGGAGAATTAAGGAATCGATCAGATCAGTTTTTCCCAATTATTATCGTTAATAATGGTCCGTATTCGCTCAAATTTTCAGATTATCTTGAATTGTACATCTAGCATTTAAGTCACTACCTTAGCACCATTTTCTCTCATCTGAACAATGTTACCAAGTCCCTTTAATTTGTTTTAAATATTTTTGTATAAATAAAAACAGAATATTTATTGATAAATTCCCAATTTTGCCATCCAATATTATATAAATATTTCTTTCAACAGGAAGCAACTATGCAAAAAATATTCGGAATGTTTATACCTATGCTAATCTTTTGACCTATACAATAGATTTATAATTCAGTCATCATGGTCATTCGACGAATCTTCACTGAATATATCATACGCTTTTGCGAAACCGAAATGACACAACATGAAGGGCTTTTGAGATTTAATTTCTAAATGCAGTCGTTTGGTATTCATGCAAACATGTGAAGTGAATAGGGATGTTCCACCGGATTGTTTCGTTTTCTAAAGTAGTCCAATTCAGTTTCGTAATAAAACTCTGCAATATTATTCAAACATCAAAAGCTTAGATTAGCATAGGTATACACATTCCAAACATTCCAGGCATAGTTGCTTCATGTTGAAAGAAAGTAATATCATCAATTATTAAGACTTTCAATTTCATGATATTCTCAATCTATGCTAGAATATCCAATATGTAAATTACAACGACATATCACCCTGAAATTGAAAGTACTTCATACTTCACATCCCATTAACACTTCTTTAAATATGGTAGAGATAATAACGAAAGTAAAACATAGGAGCGAAGGAGGAGGAGAAGACAGATATAATCTTACAGTGTAATATAGGATGAAACAAAGCAAGAAGAAAAAAGAGATAATATCAATTCAGAGTTCATACCTCTCTCATAAATTATTTGTTAATTACATTCAATGTATGTTAATATTTTAATGTAGTCGTTTGGCATTCATGCAAACATGTGAAGCGATTGGGGAATTTCCACCGGATTGTTTCGTTTTCTAAAGAAGTCCAATTCAAAGTCCAATTATAAAACCCCGCACTATTATTCAAACATCAAGAGCCCTTCATGATGTGTAAATTCGGTCTCACTATAGAGTATGATATTTTCAGTGAAGATTCGTCGAATAAAGTGCTTAGATTAAGTTAGTTATACACATTCCAAACATTTCAGGCATAGTTGCTTCCAGTTGAAAGAAAGTAATATAATAGTTTTTTTTTAACTTATGGTATAATACCCCAACCCCAAATAAAAAACATAAAGAAAACACTCTTAGTCAATATAATCAAAAATCAGAACGAATATTCTGATATTTCATTATTATTACTATTATTATTACTACTATTATTATTATTATTATTTTTGCTTTTGTTGTTGATGTGCTTAATAGCTGTAGTAGTCGCATTCGTATAGTAGCGTTGTTGTTGTTATTGAGTTATGAAAGTAGATAATCAGAAATGTATATGATATTTACATTACAGTGTGTACCATTATGTATCAGTATCAATATATATATCGAGGAAGTACATGTGATCAACATAAAAAGTGGGAGATTTGATTTTTTTAGCATTTTGGAAGAATTGAATAATCAATTTACGTAATTCCCGTAATTTTTCAAGTCCCGGAAGGCTTCAAACTAAATGGCCCGAATTTACAAAGGAGGTTTGTCGACAAACCGAGGTTAATGTACGTCATATGACGCGTTTTGACGCGTTTTTTACAAACCTGGTTTGTAAAAAACAAAAGGAGGTTTGTCGACAAACCTCCTTTGTGAATTCGGGCAAAAGTGTGTGCAGAATTTCATTCTTGAGGGCCCGTTGAACATATTTGATATTTTCTGACACAACTTGAACCTTTTAATCAGGAAGCAAGCAATCCCCCGACCATTTGAAAACCAAATCACCCGCAGTCTGATCAAGGAGTTACTATTAGGCTAACAATTCTTCGGAATAGTATACAAATATACACTGCCTTGAGAGGTTCTGGTTAAAAATATGCGCAAGAGGTGACTCCAATAGTAACTCCATGCTCCAATAGTACTATTTGCTGAGGGGCGCAGCCCCGAAGCAAATGGTACTTTTGGATTCACCGAGGCCCATAGTTTACCAGTACCTCAAATAGAAGGCATGGTATATTTGTTTTATATCCTGCATCAAAAATTTATTTTAAAAATGTATATAGATATATATATATATATATATATTGGAGAAACAAAATTTAGAACAAAAAAAGTCTAGAATATTTTGTTGTCATTAAATTAAGATTTGAAAAAAAAATTGTAATCAATTCAAAACAAACAAAAAAAAAAATCACTTTTTTTTTTAAAACTCCCAAATAGTAAACCCAAATAGTACTCTCATATAGTACTTTCTAAAAATAGGTCAAATATTTCTGGTCATGTGACGAGCTCTCAACCAATCAAAAGCCAACAAATTTTTGATGCAGGATATAATATAGTATAGTATAGTATTTATTTTCCGTTAAAAAAAACAAAAAACATATAATACAAGTATATAGATCACATTAATAAAACGGATGGATAGCCCATATTCAGCTGTGCCAGGCACGACACTGCTGGTCTTCCATGGGGTCCAGAAATCATCTACATAAATAAATTATAGATGCTTAAACTCTACAAAAGTGAAGTCTTGCCTTTAGTGAACATTCTTGCCTCTTTATAAATATTGCCTTATCATTCACGACTGGAGAGAAGTCCTTATGCCTCGTCTTTTTCCTGTCTCTTAAAAAAAAAATTGATGCAGCCTTTAACTTTATTTAAGATTATATACCTCTCTTTAGAAATCTGGCCATCTGATTTGTCGAAATTGAAGTCGTGATTTAAGCCATTCCCGTTAAGAAAAGAACAATGCCAGTACAGGTTAATATCTCATGAGTGAGATGCCCGCAAGATTCCGGGTACCGGGAAAACAGTAAAATTTTGCTGCGATCCCCATTGCTTTACGTGTTCAAACTTAGTTTGTGCGAACGCGGATACAAATAGCAGTCGACATATCTATACTCTTCAATTATTGTTCATATGCAGTTAATCAACTTTTATGGTGGTTCACGGACCGACATGGGTGGGTTCACTAAATATACAGCCAACCCATGTGACCGAAAACATCGGTCCATGAACCGTTTCCAGAAAGAAGGCTCATGAGTTGGAAATTGTGAGTCCTATGGGCTGTCAGTCCAGTGGGCTGTCGGTTTCGGGGTTCGTCGGTCTAGATAACCCTCTTAGAAGTGACGAGAATCCCTATGAGACCGATAATGTCGGCCTCGTGTGCTTTCGTCAGTGGGCTTTTTTTCATGTGATCCGTTTAATTTTAACAATGCTTTGAACCTTGTTTCTGCAGAGAACCAGATCGCTGAGTCTCCTTAACCTGATGACCATCATGCATCCAGTATATACGCTTTCCCTTCTCTATGTCTTACTTGCTCCCAGATTTGGCAGAGTAAATGGTATGTACGTGTATGTATGTCATATCTAATTGGGCAATTGTGTGTTGACAATATGGTTAACAATAAATAAATTCTTTTTTTTTGGGGGGGGGGGTGAGGATGGGGAAGGGGAACGCCAATTAAACATAAGGAAAACTTACCGTAAAGAAATGAGAAGAGAGTTACGCATCGGGGGATATGTAAACATTTGCGTATATCGTTGTTTAGTCTCCTATTCGAATGCCTAACCCACACAACACGATCCTCTTGCAATTTTCGAAGATATGGCAAATTATATCATATATGGATGTCTAAACAAATATTTTCTTCCCGATTTCCGATTCGGAGGAATGATAAGAGTACTTACATTCGGAATTGTAGTGTATTTAAACCTTCTGGTCAAAGTAAAGCCAAATCGGCCTCAAATCGTAGACAATCTACTGGTCTGACCGTAAAGATTCTCGTTCAATAATATTTTAAAAGTTCATCACTACGATTCTGAGCCGATTTAGCTTCTCCCCGAAGAAACTGAAATCCCTTTAAACTTAGATTTTGTTTAGCATATGACCGTCCAGATTCTCGTTCAATAAGATTTTTTAAATTTGAATTTTCATAATAAAGACTATTGCGAATTGTTCCAAAATCGGTTCTTAGTCAGATCGTACAGTGCGCGGTGGGCTTAAGAGGTATTACGATCACACCATATCATACTAAAAATCTCGGTATCAGTGTATTAGAGTATTAATAATAATAGGCAGTATACATCTCATGTAAGCACGGACTGACAAAAGTGTCCCAGTGATTCCCCAAACCGATATATAACACTTGATAAACATACATTTACAAACAGGGTCTCTTTTACAGGAAGGTAACTTACATTATAATAACAGTAGATTCTTCTACAAGAGGATAACAAAAAGCATCATTCCTGTTGCTACGTTTTTGGTCCTTTTACTACTTTTTATTTTACCGGACGTTAATTTTTCTTAATCACTCCATTGCCAATAACACGATTTAGAGAGATAGCATGGGTAACTTTGGGAAATTGCTGAACCATTTAATCGGTGAAGACATAACGTTTCATGCCACCTTCCTTATAATAATAATAATAATAATAATAATAATAATAATAATAATAGCCTAATAGTCCACTCCAAATTTTATTAAACCGAAACGGAAATTCTTTTTGTGAATCACGAGATGAATGATATCGAATGATCGAATCAGTATCTGTATAGGTCAAAATATTATACAGTAGTAATATATCAAAAGTTAATTTTTATTAGTACTTTGTTATAAACAGTTAGTAAGTTAACACCCTTTCTACTTATAGCCGATGGAGAGACTGTATCGATCACATTAAAATGTGGTGATATCAAGAACGTGACATCTCCGAACTATCCTGACAACTACAACAACAATTTAAAGATTCACTGGAATGTACGAGCAGACCTCGCTCAAAGAATCCTCGTCACATTTAATGACTTCCAAACTGAGGAGAGTGATTATCTACGTATAGAGGAAGAGAACTATACATCTGTTAAAGCAGAGTACAGAGGAAGCAAATTGGCTACACCATATATTTCCCTCTGGAACCACCTTGCGATTATCTTCACCTCCGATTCGTCCGAGAGTAGAACAGGATTCCATCTGTCCATCTCTTGTTTCAAGGAAACAGGTGAAAACCTCAGAAAATATAATAAAGGAAAATCCCCCCTCCCCACCAATTTTTTTTTTAACGAGGTCATGACATCTTTTACTTTCCCTGTTGAATAGATTATGTGTAACAATAAAGGTAGCTGGCCGGGTGATAATACCCACATTTAGGCCCTGTACTCAATTCATTTGATAATTCATGAAGCGTGTTACCAACACTACAGTTTTCAAACATTTTTCAAATACCCCTTTTCTATTAATTTTTCTTTCTTATTTATTTAGTTTCGTAATACATGCAGTTTGAAAATAGACATGTTCATAAATAGGAGACTAGCTTTTGGCCGCTAATGCCCGTTGTACACGAGGTTTCATTTTGTTACGGTGAGAGGTGTTGTGGTCGAGTGGATACGCCACCGCACTGTCGATCACAAGGTCTGCGCTTCGAGTCCTACCGCGGCACTATATGTCCTTTGGCAAGACATTGATCTACAGTTGCCACACTCAACCCAGGTGAGGTAAATGAGTACCTGGTAGGATTATTCCTTGAAATGCACTGTGCGCTGATAATGCTGCCGGAGCTAAAGCTAGGGCAAAAAAGTTCAAAGCTCTTTGGAAGCGCATAGAGATGTTATTTCATAACGTATTATTCGCTATACAAGAACTGAACTATTATTATTACCAACATAGAAATGCGTCAGTGACTAGCACGGTCTTTGACACGACATGTGAGAGTCGTTCAAAAAGTGAATGCATAAAGAATAGAATAAACATTTGTTGGAATCTGTGCATGGGAAGACAAGGTAATTTGTATTAAAAAAAAGAAATTGTACAACCCGCCAAGATGAATACTGGATACGAGCTTATAAAATCTATGTAATTGTAGTCTTGTTCAGAATTCGGATGGGGTTTTGCTAGTAGGCGTAAGTTAATCCCGGCAGCAGTAAATACCTCATTCATATTTCACTTACCGTGGCACCAATAGTTGTCCACACGGACCAACTTGCCAAGATTAAGTTAACACGACCTTCCACCGACCAGCGTAACTTACGCAGAGCCATCTATACAGAGTTTGAGACCATGTAAACCATTGTAAAAAAAACAAATTTACGTAGTAATATCTGCTACCTTGATTTCTCTGTTAGATTACACTGGTATCCACGAGGCCTTTGAGGGTTTGGAGCATACTAGAGTGATGATGCAGCCTGTATGCACAGATGCCTGGCATACGGATGTCGCAGATACGGTGTGCAGAGAAGCAGGATTTCCCGGATCTTACGAGACTATATTCACAAAGAGACTGAGAATATCTCGGAATCACAGGGAATAAATTACCAATGCAGCAAATGTGAGTAGGGAGGTACCACGGGAAAGACTCGAAAAAGATGTAGATTGATACCTGCATTCACTATGAATATGACGAACAAAGAAAGCGGACAAAATACACAGTTCCTCAGGTCAGTGGCGGATCCAGGGGGGGGCCCCCCCCCCCCTTGAGAAAAAAAATCATGTAAAATCACGTGATTTTTACCTTTTTAGGGGGTGGGCCCCCCCCTGGCGCTCAAGGGGGGGGGGTGCAAATTGAAATTTTTTTGAGGATCAAAAAAAAAAAATGTGCTCACTACCCCCCCCCCCCCCCCCCCCCCCCCCCCCCCCCCCCCCCCCCCACTGAGCGAAGTTTTGGCCGGCGCGTTTTTCAAATTTTCGGGAGCAAAAAAAAAAAAAAAAAAATGTGCTCTGTACCTTCCCCCCCCACTGAGCGACTTTTCGGCCGGCGCGATTTTCAAATTTTCGGGAGCAAAAAAAAAAAAGTTGGGCCCCCTCCCCTAAGAAATCCTGGATCCGCGCCTGCCTCAGGTAGACAAAGGAACATCCCTTCACTGCTATTATGTAAAAAGGTGAATATGCATGTGACACCTGTTCTACACATGTTTACATAATAGCAGTGAAGGGATGTTCCGTTGTCTACCTGAGGAACTGTATATTTTGTCCGCTTTCTTTGTCAGTCATGTTCATAGTGATTATTACCCTTTCATATCTTTGAATAAGAACATAATATGTTGATAATAACTTTGATTTAAATTTATTTATCTTCAGTTAGGATACACTAAAAAAGGAAAATGACCGAATAGCAAAGGTCGTAAGAACGTGTGCCGTAAGCTCGTCAAATAAGTTAAAAATTTGAATTACATAATATTAATTATTTATAATGGTGAACGATATTTCATGAAGCATTGCTGTGTTTGTGCTTCATTGAATGAACAAATTCGATTTATCTATCATATTGACTGCTAATAATTTTGTTTTAAATTGGACTGGGAAAGTAGTATAGGCAGGTGTATCAATTAATCGCTTGGTGTCGCGTTAAGAAAGAAATGCTAGAAGTTATTTCAAATAGTTTCGTTAAGTAATGAGTAAAAATATTTGCTTTTTTTAATCAATGATCGGAATTTAGAATCCATTGGTTCATCTAAATCATGATAACAAATTTCGAAAGATTCACAAAACTGCCAGCCCTCGAGGTTGGTCTCTTGGGCTGCCGGTCTTGTAGATTGTAGCCAAAAATTGAGTTTAAGATCATTCAATTTACAACTTCTTATGTTTTATTTTTAGCAACTTTTCGCCTTCAAGACTGCAAGATATCAACGTCCAGGTGCACAGTTCAAGTCTCGTTAGTGATAGTGTGTAGTGGTAAGTACATGTCTACACACAAACAAGGTCAGAATGTTTTGAAGGTGTGCCCAGACCAAATATTTGACAAACATTAATGTTGAAAAGGCTGAGGGTGGAGGTGGGGCGTGGGGGAGGGGCTGGTGCGATCTGCGCTCCTATGTGCTAAAATGCCTGAAAGATTATGTATACACTTGGGGTGAGTGTTGGGGTTCAGGTGTTACCCTGTGCACAATTTTGAACGAAACGTGGAAGAAAATCATCAGATTTGAAACGACTCAGCTGTGTGATAATGCACTCTTCTTATCTTTAAAAAATACTATGATAGAGGTTATTCGGGATGGATGTGGGAGGCGGTTCCCTTGCTACCGTGATAACAACAAATGACATTTGAAAATGCACAGTAGCATCTTTTTGATAACGTTGTTAAATGTGAAAATGTGGAAACTGCCACTAATCTTACTGAGCGTTTATATGTTTCTGAAAAGGTGTGAGAACCCATTTTCTGTTTGGTGACCTTTACCCTAGAGGGTCCATGCTAGAGTTGGACCGCTTTGTAGAATAACGTTGCATAATCGATGTTGAGAAGTACTAGAAACAAGTTGTATTAATCACTAATGTTTTCTGGTTACTCTTAGTTTTAAGTGAACTTGGATGCTTCGACCTTGCGGAAAACACTCATCTGCTGTCAAGAAGTGTAAAACTGAGCAGGAATCAATGTCTTACCTACTGCAAGGCCCTCTCTACCACTCCACAGTATGCTGTACATCAACACCGAATTAACTGTTCATGTATTAATCAAACTGCACTGGATGTTACCGAACTTTCTCAAGAACGTAGCCGATGTAGGAAAACCAGCGAAAGCCAAACTGGGCAATATGCAACCCTCTTTAACGGTATTCCAATTTTGAAAGCTTCTAGTAGCAATCACCACATTGAAGCACAAGCTGAACTTACTGTAATATCCTTTATCAAGGAAATATTTTTATTTTTTTTAAACATGGTAAACATGACAAAACCTAAACGATAAATACTTTAGATCAAAGTCCAACTGATCCAGTCCAGTTTCAAACCACTCTGAGATCACATTTCTTATTCTTGGAAACGGAGATTCATGGCAGATGACTAATGAACTGACAAATGAGATTTACACCTTGAGGAGGCTCGAACCCATGGCCTTCACATCACTAGTTAAGGGTACACACCACTCAAACAGAACACTTTTATGTCAGTGCAGCCTTTGTTGGATACTCTGTAAAGGATAAAAAAGATGCTTGGAGCAAAATTGCAATTTAGGAAGATAATTATGTGCTAAATCTAATTTTAGACAATTGTTTTGCCCAACTTGGGTAATGTTTTGCTCAATCACGATCACCTAAACTAATCTATAACATAACTTTATAACATATAAACTGTCTCTTTAATCAACCAAGCTGGGCTCGTAATACAATAGACATATCACTACCATCAGGCTGAAAACACCTTTTTACAGTGTATTTAATTGAAGTAATGTGTCTGGTTCACCTTTTGATCAAAACCTTACAAGTCTCGTTTGGATTCTGCCACGACCCGCCTGAGATAGACAACGGATCTTGGATTAATACATTGAATGGATTCATGTACGGCACAACTATCACCGCCAAGTGCAACGACAGCTACGAGTTGGTGGATGGAGATGGGAAGATGAGATGTGACAAGGCAACAACCTCTACAACTCAAGACTTTGTATGGCATGGAATCATTCCATCGTGTCGGAAAACGAATACTAGTACTCGTAAGTAGAACTAGATGTTAGGTGATGACGTGAAAAAACATGTTATGCTATTCAGCTATTATATTACTATACAAGTTCATATGTACTCAGTCGCCTGTAAAGTTGTAATAATTTGGTATTACTTCTTTTCATGAAATGATTGGGATAGTTTCGTTTATTCTTGATAGAATCTTCTCAGAATTGTATTGATCAGTCGTTACGTCTCTTGCTTCAGTT
Organism: Strongylocentrotus purpuratus; assembly: GCF_000002235.5. NCBI lineage: Eukaryota > Metazoa > Echinodermata > Echinoidea > Camarodonta > Strongylocentrotidae > Strongylocentrotus > Strongylocentrotus purpuratus. The sequence continues at coordinate 31,380,038 of NW_022145613.1, forward strand.
TCCCAATATTTCATTCTCTTTCTTTCTCTCCGTTATTATCCCTTCCACGCACCCCTTTCCTCTCTCTTTCTGTCTTTCTCTCTCTCTCTCTCTCTCTCTATCTTTATATCTTTCTCCCTTATATACAGAAATCAATGTAGTACCAGCTGACGAAGAGTCGCCCGGGTCTGGTAAGATTCTGAAGTCAAAATGGCAACTTATGATTGTATCTTTCTTCTTTATTATTATAAACTAATACAATCAGTGAGTGTTTAGGAAATGATTCCTTTTGAAACCACTATCAAAATATTTGCAAGGAGAAATTCAAGAACCTCATAGCTAACTGATAATGCTAATTAAGGCTGAGTTGGCTCGCGATCTCAATGATAATTTTTCACAAGAAAGTAATATATCATGCGTTGTTAGCAACAACACTTTCTTGGTTAAATCATCGTATAGAACAATCACCATTTAAGTTACTAAAGTATACTTTTATCTCTTGGAGAACATATACTGCCGTAGGAAGAATACAAATTGCTGATATTTTAGCGTAGTTGATATATATTTGATGTATGATTCCGAAAATACTTCATCTAGGCCATCGTTTTATTTCAATTTATGAAAATTGTATTTTAAGTCTGTTCGATAATAATGTTTAAAATGATTTTCGACAAGTATTTCCTTTCTTTTTGATACATTTCTAAAAATAATTCATTTGCAGTGTTAGAATACCATACACAATTCGTGTATTAGATAGTGTTGCTTTATTATATTTTAGTTCGTTTACGTCATGTGCCATGAAAAAGATTAGAGCAGATGAATGGTGCTTGCGATGAAGGCTTAGGTGTATAAATGTGTAACTACTCACTGCACGTAAATAGGCTTTCAGCCCTGTGTTAATCGAGATAAATACTCAAGAGTTGTGTTACTTTACTTCCCGGTTTTTATTTTATCTTGGAAGACGGTTTTTCATGTATGCTAAGTCATATATTGTTGTTTTTCTATAATTATGGTATAATTGAAGGGATATAAGATTAATGTTGAGTTCATAATATGATGACATTTAGCGAAAAACACACCTTTGCACATTTCAGTCAGATTTATCACTTTTTGCGGAGTTTTTCTTTCATAATCTAGTTCCAACAAACACGGGTACAGTTCGTGTGTGTGCGGGCGTGGGCGAATGACCGTTTGTGCACATTCAACAATATGAGATCAAAATAATAATAAAATGGCAAAGTAAAATTGTTTTGTTTATGTTTTCCTTCCGTAAGGGGAAGTGTCCTTATTTCTTTTAACCCTCTTTTGGGTTACACATCTCAGATTGAAGTGAATTTCAACCCTGTGCCCATTATACAGGTGCGACTGATAAGAATCGGACTCAAGTCCTCCAATCAATACCTGATCAATGATATTAATATCAAATGTAGTTGTGAAAACTGCGAGCTCTCAATAAAACTGGGCCTTCGTATTTTTGGAATCGGGTTACAGCACAAATTTAAAATGTTCATTTCTAAGTTGTGCTTACAAATATCAGGAAATAAATTTCCATTATCAATGTTTGTTGAAATACTATGATTTAATTTCTCATTGTATGGCAAGATCGTACTTATGCTAGCTATTAGCTACAGTTAGTAACTGTATTCATCGATATAGGTAATTATAGGTAAAGAAACAATTTTGGATTTATGTAAGTTTGTGAACTCTTTTGAATGACGTTGCAAGCTGTATTTTTGTTTGAATTGTTTTCACGTAAAATAAAGGCAAAATAACAAGTCACGGTCTCCTTTAACATGGCTTTTCTTTCTGCTTGTTTTTTTTTAAATACTAACATCGACATTAGAATCTTTCAAAACCACGTCCAACATAAATTGCAAGCACTTTATAACAATCACATACCAGGTTATTTAGGTCACGTCCTTTTTTTCTTTCTCTCTTTTCTCTTTAACTTTTTCTTATAATATTTTTCTCTTCGGGTTATAAAAAAAAAAACATATTTAGATGTCACCATACGTGTAGTGGCATATCCAGGGAAACGCCCCACCCGCAACGACAAATTTGGAAAACTCTAAAATGAAAAGCAAAAGTGCTGTCCCCACATTTCATTTTATAACAAGGATATTTCACTTTGATATCAATGAGTAAAACTTAAAGATAATCATAATCAACCAATCTTCCACTGTATCATCACATGTAGTTACAGAATGAAAAATAAAGCTCTTCGATTTAACGGAATACTTATTGATGCTGATAAATTTGCAGAAACTAGTGGCACTGAAACTCCCAAGATTTTGTTAGGACTTCTCATTCCCTTCATCATCATCATCATCATCATCATTATCATCATCTTTGCCTGCTTCACTGTTTGGATAAAACGGCGAAAAGAAAGAATAGGAGAAAGTCTGTGGTAGGTAATCCTTGATAAATCTGATGACTCGGATTTTCGAATTTTATTTCCCACTTTCACTTGCATTTGCCATTCACTTAATTGTGAAATATCGATGCTCTGTAAATGTGCGGAAGAACACAATAAAAATATCAAGAGGATCACTGTACAACGCACCTAATGGATTCAGCGTTGAATCCCTGAACACCTATTTTTTTTTTCTTTAGGTCTGGGGAGGTTTCAGGAAGAAAAAAAACATCCCTAGAAAAAGCACTGTAAGCTTACCGGCTAAATATAAGCTCAAGAAGGCATAAGGAGAGTGCACGCAGTTATGGGTAGTTGTGGGACCTATTTTCATATCATTTCCATTTCTGCCAAAATATTTTAGGCCTACCAGAAACATTTGTTTGGAAAGATGTATTTCGGTTAAAATTTGATAAGATAAGAGACAATAATATCAAACAATATAATTTCAAATTAATTCATAGAATATTGCCATCTAAAGACAATCTTTTTACATGGAAAATCATACAGTCTAACGAATGTGAAATTTGTCGTGAAAAAGAAACTATTGAAAATTTTATATTTCGTTGCAAGAAATAAAGAGTTTTCTGGAAAATTATCTCAAGAATTATATATTTTATCTTTAAAACAGAAATTGAAATTGATATGAAAATGTTATTGATTGGATATAAAATAGTTAACAGAAAATTGACTTTACTTAATTTTTTGATAAATTATGCTCAACTCGTTATATACAAAGACTACGTAAAGCGAAACTTTGGGGAAGTACCAACCAATCCAAAGAAGTTAATAAATAATTTTATTTCATCATTAACATGCTATTTGAGATACAAAGAAAATATAAGATACTTCGATGATGAAGAAGTTAAGAAAGTATTAGAAATATTTTTCATTCATATGTTTAATTTTACTATTTTCGTAAATAATATATATGTATTTTGAAATGGAACAATAAAGTCCCTCTGAAGAGGTAAAGAGAGAGAAAAAAATACCATTGAACAAATGTATATCCCGGGAAAGTAACTAGAATAAATACACGTATAGGTATTCTTAAGCAGAAGATCATAATAATTAGATAACGGGGAAAATGGACTCCATACCTCGAACACCTATTCACTATATTGTAGCCGTTCCAGGCTCCTTTATTTTTCATGCTTGAAAGTAAGAAATTAATTCAAAGAAACGTTGAACACCCTCCGATTGATTATGATTTTTCACATTCAATTTCTCACTCATTATGCACGTTGGCAGCGGTTGGCTGCTTGTTATGGCTTACGAAAGACGGTTCTGTAAAATGCATCACCTTGCTCCTTGCTTCTTCTTTTTTACACACACCTAATCTCTGATGCATTCAGCTAAGTGGCGGTTGGTGACTTTCAACAGCCAAAATGTCGAATTCGTTTTCGTTTTCTTCGAGAGAAGTATTACATTTAGCACTTGAAAAACTGTACATTAACCAGCAACGCTGCACCATCGGCAGTAGCAGGGTTCCAGCAGACAAACTAGAGTTATATGCCGTGGTTGAGTACAATACAAATATTGTATTTGATGATCAAATTCTTTCATTTTTGTTCTAGATTTATATACAAATCCATGATGAATTTATCACAGACCATCCCAATGGCTAACTTCGAACCACCGGGTTTTCGCGGTTGGGTGCACAAATTTTCGTGAAAACGTATATCCTTATTCATGAAAGGCCGGGGCAGGGGCGGATCCACGTAGCGATTTTTCCGGCCCGGGCCCCCCCCCCCCCTAGCCCCAAAAAACGATAACAAAATAGGATAATAACGTAAAGTTAACCTTTTTTAAAACACAAAACAAAAGCGCCCCCCCCCCAAAAAAAAAAAAAATAAATAAATAAATAAATAAATAAATAAATAAATAAATAAATAAATAAAAAAAATAAAAAATAATAATAATAATAAATAAAAAAATAAATAAAAAAAATAAATAATAATAATAATTGATTCACCGACCGGCTGAGTGGGCGCTAAATTTTTCCTCCAAAACTCGATCAAAAAAGGGAAAGAAGAAAGGTGCTCTCCCCCCCCCCCCCGACTTATTCGCCGGCCGGCTGAGTCGACGCTAAATTTTGTATTAAGATTTGCCCCCCCCCCCTTGTCGCCGGCTGGATCCTTTTTTTTTTATTATTATTATTGGAAAAAAAAAAAATTCTCACGAAGAAGGCCAAAAAACAAAAAAAGTGGTCTTACCCACCCCCTCCCCCCGCTTATTTACCGGCTGGCTGAGTCGGGGTAAAATATTTCCTGAAAAATTGGACAAAAAAAGTGCCTACTACCCCCCCCCCCCCCCGCTTATTCACCGGTGGTTGAGTCGCGACTAATATTTTCTCACGGATTGCCCCCCCCCCCCCCCTCTTTCCGCCGGCTGGATCCGCCACTGGGTCGGGACAATCGAGTGCAAATAGTTTCTTTCTTCAAAGATGGTCCTTGGGATAAAAACAATTTTTGTTTACATGTATAATGTATATTTATGAAACGTGCCCATACTACTGCGAAGTGTCGGGTAAAGTTTAATAACCAATGGAATAGGTATTTTTGTTATTTTGTGTTTGTTTTGCAAAGTAGCTACAGGGGGCATCCCCTAAACAAAGGGAAAAATATAAATAAATGAATAGGGGAAAGAGAATGAAGGAGATTTGACATATCCCCAACGTATCCCAATCATGCCAGTGCCCCTCAATGGTGTGACCAATACAAATGATATGGTTACTAAAAATGTACTATAAACGAGAAGAGCAGTAGGCCTAATAGTAAAGTTATGTCAGATGGTGTGTGATCAGGCGCGTACGCATGGGGGGGGGGAGGGTTGGGGGTTGAACACCCTAAATAAAAATTGTGCGTGTTTCGGAGGTAAACCCCCCCCCCACCCCCTCATTTTTTTTTGTTAAAATATTTAGAAATTGTGCTTATGGGTGACCAAAAAAAGTTGTCCCTCCCCCCCCCCCCCCCCCCCCCCCAAAGGGGACGAAATGTCGATCGGCGAATTTTTCAAACTTTCGGGATAAAAAAAAAATGTGCTCTGTAATACTTTTTATAAAATCTTATTCTTTGCTTTTTCTTCCTCTTCTCTTCTTCTTTCTCTCTCTCCTTATCAATATTATTCTCTCTCGTTTTTGTTCCTTCATTCCTCTCACATTTTCTTTTCAGCTTTCCTCTCTATTTCCTTTTTTCTCGCTCCTTGTTGTTTTTTCAAAGCAAATTGTGGGACCCCCCCCCCCCCCCTACCTGGAAAACCACACTTGACAACATGAGAAGGGAAAGAACTGCGCTGTTGATATAACAAAACCCAAACCAGCAATAAATACATAATTCGTTAAGATACACTGTCGCTCATAAAGGTGGAATATTTTAGTTTTACCCCAATTTATGGAATTATTTTAAAAATTATTTAAAAATAATAGATATAGATAATAGTATATATTCTCAGATTTTATTGAATAATAACTTGCCAATGTGTGTTTTGCGGAACTGCTAAAGCATGTGTATGCTACTATGCTTATTAACTAGGGGACCTACGCTCTCAAGTCATAAATGACAGTAATGAGGATTAATGCCCCACAAAAGGACACTAATATAGCACATCGACACGGTTTTGATCCTGGGGCCTAACAGTTATGAGGCCATTGCTTTGTCACTGAACCATGACTGTACGCAGCGGGGGCTAGGGTAGGGGGCAGTTTCCATAAATTTAAAAAAAAACAGAAAATGCAATAAATTTTCAATAATTTATTGCATTTAACCCCGGTGCCTAACAAAAAAAAAAAATTCTGTGTGCCCATGCCTTGAGCCATAATGCATGGCCGTCAAGAGGATTTTTTATGTTGGGGACCGGGGTAAAATGCAATAAATTATTGAAAATTTATTACATTTTCTGTGTTTTTATGCCTCCGCCACCGAAGGTGGTGCCGGAGGCATCATGTTTTCGGGTTGTCCGTCCGTACGTCCGTACGTCCGTACGTCCGTCCGTACGTCCGTACGTCCGTCCGTACGTCCGTACGTCCGTCCCGTTTGACCGTTATCACAATATCTCAAGAACCATTTAAGATTTAAACTTAAGACTCGAGAATAGTATTTATCACCATAGGAAGACGATCTGATTAGATTTTGGAGTACGTAGGTCAAAGGTCACAGGTCACAGAGGTCAACTTATGAAATTCCTTGTATTGAGTTTGTTAGCGCGATATCTCAAGAACCATTTGAGATTTAAACTTCAAACTTAAGGATAGTATGTATCACCATAGGAAGACGATCTGATTAGATTTTGGAGCACGTATGTCAAAGGTCAAGGGTCACAGAGGTCAACTTATGAAATTCCATACATTGAGATTGTTAACATGATATCTCAAGAACCACTGGAGATTTAAACTTCAAACTTAGTGATAGTGTGTATCACTATAGGAAAACAATCTGATTACATTTTGGAGCACGTAGGTCAAAGGTCAAGGGTCATAGAGGTCAACTTATGAAATTCCATACATTGAGATTGTTATCATGATATCTCAAGAACCACTGGAGATGTAAAAACTTCAAACTTAAGGATAGTATGTATCACCATAGGAAGACGATCTGATTAGATTTTGGAGCACGTAGGTCAAAGGTCAAGGGTCACAGAGGTCAACTTATGAAATTCCATACATTGAGATCGTTATCGCGATATCTCAAGAACCACTGGAGATTTAAACTTCAAACTTAATGATAGTGTGTATCACCATAGGAAGACAATCTGATTAGATTTTGGAGCACGTAGGTCAAAGGTCAAGGGTCACAGAGGTCAACTTATGAAATTCCATACATTGAGATCGTTATCGCGATATCTCAAGAACCACTGGAGAATTTTCACTTCAAACTTAATGATAGTATGTATCACCATATCATAATATCTCAAGAACCACTGGAGATTTAAACTTCAAACTTAATGATAGTGTGTATCACCATAGGAAGACAATCTGATTAGATTTTGGAGCACGTAGGTCAAAGGTCAAGGGTCACAGAGGTCAACTTATGAAATTCCATACATTGAGATTGTTATCATGATATCTCAAGAACCACTGGAGATTTAAACTCCAAACTTGTTTAAATTGCTCTATGGCGGAGGCATCATTTTCGACTGCGCGCAGTCAAAATTCCATCTAGTTTTTAATTTATGGAAACTGCCCCCTACCCTAGCCCCCACTGCGTACAGTCATGGTTCAGTGACAAAACAATGGCTTCGTAACTGTGAGGCCCCAGGATCAAAACCGTGTCGATGTGCTATATTAGTGCCCTTCTGTGGGGCATTAATCCTCATTAATGTCATTTATGACTTGAGAGCGTAGGTCCCCTAGTTAATAAGCATAGTAGCATACATATGCTTTAGCAGTTCCGCAAAACACACATTGGCAAGTTATTATTCAATAAAATCTGAGAATGTATACTATTATCCATATCTATTATTTTTAAATAATTTTTAAAATAATTCCATAAATTGGGGTAAAACTAAAATATTCCACCTTTATGAGCGACAGTGTACATTGCATGGTATGCTAAATCAGCAAAGTTTAGCAGTTACTTACCGTAATTTTACCTTTGTAGGATACAGTAAAGTACATAAAATGAAAGTCGGTCGACTGAATGAGAACTGCATTTGGTTCATAAATCGGGATTATAATTTGAAGAAAAACACATACATAATTGCTTTAGTATATCTGCCACTTTAATTCCATATTACATAAACTTAATGTTAAGTCTAGTTGACAGAATAAAAATATTCTCACCAACTTATTATAACTATATAGTATATATCGTTTAAATTTAAACAAGCGCTGACAACAATTATATGTGTAATTCGTTAATATCAATATTCGTCAAAATATTTCTTGATATAATATGTAGACCCAAATATTCTAATCGGCATTTCTGGTCTTTGAACCCTAAAATGAACTTACATGTGTATCATCATTGAGAAATAAAAATCTAATTTTGACCATAGGTGTTTGAGGCGGCACCAAACCAACGTCCACGGAGAGTCCGAGGGAAGATCCAGAGGAACATTAACCAACTCTCCAGAAGAAACGTCAAGATTCCACCCAACCTTTGGAATCTTTTATTCAAACACAGTCGTTGAAAATGAATACATACCAAGCATAGGTATGGTAACAACATCGGGTCTGTCAGAATATCCTACAAACACAGACCACCTGATTAGACCAGAAGTATCTAGACGAGACCATTCTCTTTCTACGGTTTCCATAAGTGTCCGACCTACTGAAAATTCTACCAACGACATCCCAATTATTAATCCTCTTCAAACGGCTTCCAGTGTCGAAGAAACCGAGAACACCTCAACGAATGATCAGACTAACTCCGATTTGGCTATCCACTCCTCTGCACGAACCCTTCCATCAGCGCAAGTTAGTCCAAGATCAAGGACTCTTGGGGCATATGTACCTTCGGTGTGTCCTTTGACCCTTCGACCTCTTCCTCTACGACCAATCAGCACGAATCGTACGTACGCTGAACTTGGAACCCAAAGCGACCCTGTAAATCCTTGTCAACCTATCAACAAACATTCGCCTCCTCCTGGAGTAGGTAACACCTTGTCGAATGGATCATCTAATGTTGGTGTACCGCATCAATACAAGGAGCCTATCACAACGGTAGACGTCCACGGTTCATCCCCAACGTTTCGTCCACTACCTGGGCAAAATGAGCTCTCAGATTCTGTGAACTCAAAGGGAAGCCCAATTTCTGAAGGTTCTACTACTTACCATGATAGACATTACTATGAAGATGCAGACATTGAAATGGATAGGCCTACGCCGAAATCTATGACACCGAACTCACCCGATCCAGGTGGGGCAGATTTCGATCGAAGGATGCGACAGGCACAACGGAGCTCATCCTGTTCTGAGAGGAAATACTACTCGATCCATGACCCTCGACCTCAAAATAAGAGCGAGGAAATTAAGACTTCTGAAGGACAGACACCATCATCACACGATCCATTATATTTTACATTGGAAAAAGAAGACGATGATACAACAGAAATGATTGTCAATCCCTTGTATGAATCCACTGAACCTGATCTGAGAGAGAAAGAGGGGGTGTGGCGGGAGAGATAAATGAAAGAGTTGAGGAGAGAAGAAAATACAGAGTGAGAGATGGAGAGAGAGAGGGTGGTGAGAGAGAGAGAGAGAGAGAGAGGGGGGGGAGAGGTAGTGGAAGGCAGTGGTATTGATTATGTGATTTTTATTTTTTTTTAAAGCTAAACCCGGTTCCAGTAGGGCACAATATGGCGAATATGGCTTTGTTGGCCAAGGACAAAACGAAAGAATATACAAGCAGGCCATGCTGTGACCAACTGGAACCAAGTTGGCTGAACTCTGTGTATAGATGGCTCTGGTGGAAGGACGTCATTACAGGATGTCCAACAAAAACATGGTTGGGTGTCATGTACGCTTGGATCTATTGTAGAAGCAGAACGGAAAACAAACACATTCTCAGATTATCTTAGGACAATATAGCTAGGTATAGCCAGAATATCAAACATAGCTAGCTATATATTATCCTATATTGTCATAGAGAGAAAGAGTAACAGAGCGGCAAGTGTAGGAGTGTGAGAGCCGGAAAGAGCTGGAGAGTTAATGAAAGAGAATAGAGGGAGAGAGAGAGAGAGAGAGAGATAGAGGTGACGTATAATTGAAAATATAATACATTAATGTGGTGAATGCAATAAGATACACGATTTTATGGTAATACTTTTTGCAAACCTATGCGTAAACTGCACAAGTTATGTCGTACTTCTGTGAATCGAGTTCTCTATTTTAAATAACTGAGTATAATTAAATTTTAAAAGTGGTGTTCTAAACACAGTGTACTATGTATTAAAGTTCTTATGTTTATAGTTAATATGTAAATATTCATCTTTATTATTGAGATGAAGATAAACACCATGTTAATTAGCACTTATATTTATAGATAAATATTACTTCTATACTATTTTGTCATATGCGCAAAATACCATATTTATGTTATGTAAGAGCATTATTTTACACATGGAAATGGAGTCATGTATTTAGTGGGTTTGTTCCTCTTGAAATATAAATTAAAGGTGATTTTTTTTAAAGGTCCAACTAGTACTGAAGCTTCTATATAAAAGGAAGCATCTAAAGAAAATATAAAGAATTTTTTTTACCCTGATTCATTCAATATCTTGCGTACAGGAACTTATTATTTTCTTTAGATATTGTACAAAATAGTACATCATTATTATTTATTGTCGAATTTATCTGAATTTTTTCGATAGCGTGTTCCTGTGAATGAAAATATTTGATGCTTTCATTGGTTTCAATTTCTTTGTGTAAAATATATTATATCAGACATTTCGAACGAGAAAAAATCAAGTCATGTCTCATTTAACGAATATATTGTATTAATGATTTGTTACCATAATTCCAAATATATGAAGTGAAATTGACTTGCTTCTTGAACCACACACAGTTCTTTGTTTCATTATTGATGAATATCAGTATTATGAAGACCCTAATCCTACTTTAAGGCAGTAGATCTAGGTCGAATGGTCAGTTGGATGCCCGGCCTCAATAAAGTAACACACACACGTAAATATTACTCTCTGACATGGTCATTCTTCTGACTTACAGTGTGATGCGTGAATGCGTGGATGAAAAATGCTACAATACGCTTAAGAGAAATGAAGGAAACCATAATCAGTGATATATAGTTAACAACTAGATTATTCATAGTTGATAGTTTTTCGTAAACACAAGAATGAAAGGTTTACTGGTTGAATTAGGGCCTTTGATGAATACTTATAGATGTCAGCTTTCATATTCGTCATATTCTTAACAGAGATAATTCAACAGTTACTGTTTAAGTTTGACTTTGATGAAAGCAAAAAGTCTTATATTGAGCTACTACGTGTATAATTATGTTAAAATGTCATGGGATTGTTCTTGTAGTCTTACCTAAATTGAGTTTAAAGACACTTCAATTAAAAGATACCTATCGGTGTATTACACCGTCAGGTATGTTATCTCTCTCTTAGTCGTTCTTCGTGTGATCTCAATTCTATGCAAATCAAGATGATATACCTCTGTGGATGAAAGAAATTAGCGCCACCTCTAGACGTGTTATTGTCAATAAACTAACTCATGACAGGGCATTTATTGGAATACGAAGGGAATCTTTACTTTCTGTGGATATTTACTGCGAAGCTAAGGACCATGCGAGGTAGGTTATTGATTTTTTTGGGTCATATTTTCTTGTTATACAATGAGCAATCCTGGAAGTCTATCTTGGGTCAGTAAAGGTCTGATTACATCCTTCAATCATTTTAAGGCATTATCATTTTCATTCTAACGCTGTTTGAATTCGTTGTTGATCCTCAAAATGACGTCTCATTTATTAGATCTATGTTTATATTCATGTTGATCTTCAAGTAAATTGGATGATTTTTAGTAATTAACTAAGGTCGTTATCACTTGGCATTTTCGTTGTTCATGTATTAGTGTGCCGTAGTATCCAATAATTCAAAGCACATTATATTGAAGCGAAGGGGAAGGGAACAGGGGCGATGTCCCCCATGAACCACTTAGGGAGGTTTGTCAAAAGAGATTAACCGACAAGATGGCATATTCGTGCGAATAAAAATATTCCTTATTATAAAAATGTGGTTTTCGCTCACTCATGCAAAAATGCCATTACATTTCATTAGATTTCAAGTCTGGTGTTCTACTTTTGGCAATTCCTTGTAAATATATTCAAATATGCTTATCTCTTAATTGCTCGATTTATCGATTTATTTATTAAATACTAATGATTAATCAATAAATTTACACACAAACATACATACACATACCTACATATATATAATACGAAAGGAAATGAGATATTAATTGCTGCGCGTAGCTTAAATCGAAATTACCCACTGCCGTCCTCCTTTTTTGAAAAGTGTTGAAAAGGTTGAAAATGTCAGTATATATGAAAGAAGATAGTTCATGCATTTCAAGAAGTAGGCCTACAATTAGAGCTGAACCTACACGTACTCGTAGCGGTAGGATAGTGAAACAGCGTACTTTGTTTACTATTTAGCTTGTAAATAGACTGCATTATACTTCTACATTTATTATTGTCACTATCTACATTGTACTTTGTGTTTACTAGTTGGTTCATTGTTCATGTTTGTACTTTCATACACTATATACCTATTATTGTTTGTATCTTTGTGTAATTATCTATGTATAATGTATGAGAATTGTATTCATAAGTCATGCATTGCTATTTATACTTTTATTTTTGTTTGTACTCTCATACCCTGAGAGGGCGTCATAGAGTCAATAAAATTCTAAATCGAGAGATATAAAAAATATATATAAACATTAAGTATATTCGACCTGCACTTGAAATGCTGTTGTACGCAAAATTATAATAGTCTGTTAATCACGGAGCCCTTATTTCAGCCGTCTAACGTTAACAGCGTTTTACACTTGTTTCTGCAGGAACCCAGTTAAACGAGTGGCCTTAAAGAGATGATCATCATGCATCCAGTACAAATGGTGTCCAGTCTCTGCGTTCTAACTTTATCTGTTCTTCTTGCTCTCAGATTTGGCCGAGTAATGGGTATGTACATTGTATAATTTATAGCGGATATGGCAGTTTCGATTTTCTTTCGTTAAATGTTGATGCTTTCCACACTTATTGATGGCACATTGACTTTAACTCTTTTCTAGATCAATCCATGTTTAGATAACCTTTGCAAATAAAACTATTATTTTAGAGTGATATCCTGGGTAACTTCGGGAAATCGGTGAAATATGTTATCGTTGAAGACCGCTGTGTTGGCTCAGTCAGTAGAGCGTCCGCCTCACAACCGGGGGGTCTTGGGTTCGAACCCCGGCCGCGTCATACCACAAGACGTTAAAGACGGGAGTTGCTGCTACTTTTGCGTTCAACAATAAGGGATAGAGCAACGTCGATCTGGCGCTGCTCAGTGGCTGCCGGGCTTACGATCAATTGGGCAAAAAGAATTTCCAATTTCGGTTTAACTTAATAAAATTTGGAGTGGACTTTAAAATTATTATTATTATATAATTATCATTATTATAAAGTTTCATTCTACTTTTCGTACGTGTGTATATCACGAGATGAATGATATCAAATGAACGAAACAGTACTTGTGAAGGTCATGATATTCTAAAGTCGCGATAAATAAAAATTGAGTTTTTATCAATATTTTGTTGTTCTTTAGTTCATTAGTAAATTCACGCCCTTCCTACTTACAGCCGAAGGAGAGCCTGTATCGATCACATTAAAATGTGGTGATATCAAGAACTTGACATCTCCGAAATATCCTGGGAACTACAACAACAATTTAAGGATTCACTGGGATGTACGAGCAGACCTCGCTCAAAGAATTGTCGTCATATTTAATGATTTCCATACCGAGGTTGGTGATTTTCTTTACGTTGAAGAAGAGTACTATCCATCTGCTAGAGCAAAGTACAGTGGAAGCAATGCGGCTACACCATATATTTCCTTCGGGAACCATCTTATGATTATCTTCATCTCCGATATTACCGAGAGTAGAACAGGATTTCATCTGTTCATCTCTTGTTTGAATGAAACGGGTAAATGCATGTACCTTTGAAAATAAAACAAAAGAACACCCCCCCCCCCCCCCAAAAAAAAAAAAAAAAAAAATTAAAATACAAAAATCAATAAACAATGTGATAAATTGCCAAAGAGGTCATGAAATCTTTTACTTTATATGTTGATTAGATTATGTGGTACAATAAAGGTGGCTGGCCAGGTGATAATACCTACATTAAGGCCATATTCAATTCATTTTATAATTTCACGAAGCGGGTAACCAATACTACAGTTCTCAAAACATTTTTCATATGCCCCTTTTATTTTCCTTTGTCGTTTTTTTTTTCTTTTCTGTTTTCTTCTCTCACCCTTTCTTAAATTTCTTATTCATTTAGTTTGATAATAGTTTTATTATAGATATGTACGTAAATAGGTTAAAAGCTTTCGGTCATTAATGCCCGTTGTACACAAGGTGGCAATTTTTTATAACACTGGACTATCACACTCTGTGACATTTTAAACATTGTGTTGAATCAGCCAGTTCGTAAATACAATCTATGTATTGGCCGATATAGGTAATTTGTACCAAAATTGAACAACCCACTGAGACGAATACTGGATACGTGCTCACCACGAAAACTATGTAACATATTCATATACGCACCGACGGTACATTCAATGGAGCAAAGGTGGAAGTATTCTTCTCAAGAGGGCAAATAAAAGGTATTCAGGAAGCATATACGTGACTTTGACGGTCATTATTCTAATATGCACAAATTGGGACGTATCCATGTCAAAAGATCTGTGAATATTTGCAGTCATTTGTACTATACGCTATCTACGAACTTGTCTGTCGCTGGCGTATGCACTGATTTCCTTTCCTAGACTTTATATTACTCCAGGAAATATCTGAATCGAAATAACTCCTTGTGTACATCGGGCGTTATTATTAATGCGCTGTGAAACCATGTAAACTATTGTAAATCTAAGTATACGTAGTAATATCTGCTACATGGATTTCACCGTTAGATGACACTGGTTTCCACGAGGCCTTTGAGGGTTTAGAGCATACTAGAGTGTTGACGCAGCCTGTATGCAAAGATGCCTGGCATACGGATGTCGCAGATACGGTGTGCAGAGAAGCAGGATTTCCCGGATCTTACGAGACTAACTTCACAAGCGAGACTGAGAATATATCGGAATCAAAGGGAATAAATTATCAATGCAGCAGATGTGAGTATGGATGTGCCACGGGGAAGACTCGAAAAAGATGTAGATTGATACCTTCATTATTACCTTTTCATATTTTTGAATAAGAACATAATATTTTGATAATAACTTTGAACTAAATTCATTTATTTATCTTCAGTTAAAGGCACACTGCCATACTTGTAGCTACTTGCTCCCTCTATATAGAAAACTTCCCTAATCGGTGCCTGTTGGTCCCCCATGATCCTCTTATTCTTATGTTAAATGAGAGCTGAGTCTAGAGATAGCCACCTGTCACAGTGACCTCGATGGCTCTCTGTGTGGTCTAATCCCTTCTGGCCCAGTAGTGGTGACGATCTTTAAGATACACTAAAAAAGAAAATGACCGAAGAGCAAACGTCGTAAGAGCGTGTGCCGTAAACTCGTCAAATAAGTTCATTTGAATAGAAATTAATGAATATTAATTATTTATAATGGTGAACGATATTTCATGAAACAGTAATGTGATTGTGCTTCATTGAATGAACAAATTCGATTTACCTATCATATTGACTGCTAATAATTTTGTTTTAAATTTGACAGGGAAAGTAGTATAGGCATATAGGTGTATCAATTAATCGCTTGGTGTTGCGTTGAGCATACTCGTATTCTAAAAGAAACGCTAGAAGTTATTTCAAATACTTTCGTTATGTAGTGAGTAAAAATAATTGCTTTTTTAAAACAATGATTGATCTATTGAAACATCTAAATCATGATAACAAATTTCAAAAGATTCACAAGACTGCCAGCCCTCGAGGTTGGTCTCTTGGGCTGCCGGTCTTGTAGATTGTAGCCAAACATTGAGTTTAAGAATTAACCGACAATTTTTAGCAACTTTTCGCCTTCAAGACTGCAAGATATCAACGTCCAGGTGCATTGCTCAAGTCTCGTTAGTGATAGTGTGTAATGGTAAGTAGATGTCTACACAAAAAAAGCTCAGAATATTATGAAGGGGTGTCCAGACCAATTTTTGGCAAAAACATTAATTTTTCAAAGACTGAGGGTTGGGTGATGGTGTTGTGAGATTTGCGCCCCTATGTGCTAAAATGCATAGAAGATGATGGATACACTTAGGTTGAGTGTGGAGGTTGCGGTATTACCCTGTGCACAATTTTGAATAAAATGTGGAAGAAAATCATGAGATTTGAAATCCATCACGTGTGTGTAACACAAATACTATCATGGAATTCATTTCGGATGAGTTTGGGAGGCGGTTCACTTTCTACCATGATAACAAAAAGACTTTTCAAAATGCAAAGTGGCATCTTTTTTTATTAAGTTGTTAAATGTTAATATGTATAAACTACCACTAATGCATATCTTACTTAGGGCTTATATTTTTCTGACAAAGTGTGAGAACCCATTTTCTTTTGGGGTGACTTTTACCCTAGACGGTCCATGCTAGAGTTGGACCGCGTTGCAGAAAAACGTTGCATAATCGATGTTGAGAAGTACTGGAAAGAAGTTGTATTAATCACTTATGTTTTCTGGTTACTCTTAGTTTTAAGTAAACTTGGATGCTTCGACCTTGCGGAATACACCCATCTGCTGTCAAGAAGTGTAAAGCTGAGCAGGGATCAATGTCTTACCCACTGCAAGGCCCTCTCTACCACTCCACAGTATGCTGTACATCAACCCCGAACCAACTGCTCCTGTATTAATCAAACTGCATTGGATGTAACTAAACTTACTCAAGTTTGTAGCCGATGTAGGACGAACAGCGAAAGCCAAACTGGGCATTACGCAACGCTCTTTAACGGTACGCCAATTATGAAATCATTTAGTAGTATTTACAAACTTTTGAAACACACACTGGACTTAATACAGTAATATCTTTTAGCAAGGTATCATTCATGACAAAACCTAAACGATAAATACTCGAGTCTCGAGATCAAAGTCCAACTGATCCAAAAGCAGTTTCAAACCACTCTGAGATCACATTTCTTATTCTTGTCAACAGAGACTATGGAAAATGACAATGCAATGACAAACGAGATTAACACCTTGAGGAGGTTTGAACCCATGACCTTCACATCCCTAGATAAGGGTTCACACCTCTCAACCAGTACACATTTGTGTCTGTGTGACTTTTGGGGGGGATACACTTTACACAAACTGTCGGGAGGGGAACACCTTTTACTCATGTTTTATCCCCAACTTGGGTAATGTTTTGCTCAATCACGATCACTTCAACTAATTTTTTTTTATAAAAAAGAGAGAGCGAAAATCGACGAAACTGGGTTTGTAATAAACTAATCGTTGGTAGGACATCATTGTCAACCCCTTTATACAGTGCATTTCATTGAAGTAATGTGTCTGGTTCACCTTCTGATCAAAACTTTACAGTCTCGTTTGGATTCTGCAACAAGCCGCCCGAGCTAGACAATGGATTTTGGAGTAATACATTGAATGGATTCATGTACGGCACAACTATCACCGCCAAGTGTAATGACAGCTATGAGTTGGTGGGTAAAGATAGGAAGATGAGATGTGACAAAGCAACAACCTCTACAACTCAAGACTTTGTATGGCATGGAACCATCCCATCCTGTCGGAAAACGAATACTAGTACTCGTAAGTAGAACTAGATGTTGCATAATGACGTTAATCAACAATGTTATTATATTAGATTACTTTAGAGTTTCATATGTACACTGGAGCCCATAATATTTTAATACTTGTATTTTTTCTAAGCTCTTTTCATGAAATGATTGTGACAATTTGGTTTATTCTAATAGATAAATATGGGATGATATTAACAGTATCTATAAAGAATACAAATTTATTCCCAATGTATGGACAACAGTGTATATTTCAAGTGACCATTATTAAAGACAAAAATTGGAGAAAGAAAACTGATCTGATCGATTCCTTAATTCTCCTAACTATGTTATTACAATTGAATTACATTTTAGGTGAATGGAAATCGTGACAAAGCAATGAATTGGCTCTTTATACAATTCCAGACATTTTAAGTGTTGAAAGATTTTTTAAAGCCTGTCTTGTGTCTTATGTTCATGGAAAAAACGGTTGGGAAAATTTACTGTAAGAGGGCGTTGCACAGTGATGCCTTCAAAGAAAACCATAAATACCTTTGTGATTTAAGATTTTTTTCAGGATATTTTTTGTGTTATATTAGTGGGTTAGTACAGTAAAAGGAATATGATAAGTAACATTTCATACAAAATTACGCAGTGTTTTTCATCAACCTTCAACAATGTTACCGAGTCACTTTAACGACTTCATGTTAACTCTGTAATGTTATGAGCTTCATTTGAATATTGTTCTACTTTTACATATGTATAGTCATGTTTATTGTTTGTTACTATTGTCACTTTTGCTTTTCTTGATAGTTTTTCCATCGACGACCTTGTTACAAAACGTACCTGTAAATGGTAAGTATCTTAACATCAAGTTTTGTTGTATTATATATAATATGATCAGCAAGCACACAGTTGCTATTTCCATGGCAATATTCAATTTCCATTTTTTTTATGACGTGTCATAGCTAAAGGGACATATTTCGTTTGGGAGCCAAGCAAGGACTTCATCTGATACCATACTGAATTCATTTTGATGCCTCTTTACTCTGTAACCACATACGTACTGGTGATGTGCTGTAGGGTCTTGGTGAGCCCAACGTCACACCGTATAATTGGCAATAATGCTGAAGAAATATACTTTTAGGAAATTCATATATTTATTTATACTCTCTCTCTCTTGGGGTAGAAGACCCTAGCAGTAAAAGCTGATATCCAACAACCTCATTGACAACAACAACCTCAACAACCTCAACAACCTCATTGATATTTAGCCATCTTTGAATATTAGCACTTTTCTATCTGTACACTATCTTTACTGTACAGGTACGTGCAAAAGCGTCAATTATTGCACCATTCCATTATACGCCCTGGCCCCTGTTGTCGTTCTTTTTACCCTCGCGCTTATTTCTGTACTCGTCGTCATCGTCGTCGAATTCGTTTTGTGGATGAAAAGGCGAAGCAAATCTATTGATCTGGTAAGTAAATTGACTTATCGTGTGCACACACACACACACCCTCAAGTGCACACCCCCTACACATCCCCGATCACTCACGCCCACACTCCCGAGGACGAGCGCAAACACGCGGGTGCGAGCTCCCCCCCCCCCCATACTTTATTTTTTTCGGCGGCACAGATTAGGGTTAGGTGCGTGTTGAGCCTATGGGAAAGTTTAGGGTTAGGGTTAGGGTTAGGTTTAGGGTTAAATCAAGACCTTTTTTAAAAAAATACGCCCCGCACAGCCACGCACGCTCACACATTCACCCACACGCTCTCTCTCACACACTGTAAGAACGCAAACCAAAATACCGGCATTTATGAAATGCATCCAACATATCTTCCGAATGAGTTGTTTAAAAAGTTACCGAGATTTGATCATGATACTTTTTGTTCGTAAATCCTGTTTTTTCAGATCCTTTTTCAATACTATCTCTGTTATCTCTACTATAATTGTTTTTGTTTTTTTAGTAATAATTTTTTTATAACTTATATTTAGTTTTGTTAATTGTATTTATCCTGCCAATAATTTCTAATTACTTTTTAACGTTGTCTTCTTTTGTGAACGGACTGGCTAAAAACACAGCCTCGCGACTGGAAGCAGATTTTTCATTACCGTATTGAAATAAATAAAACAAACACACACATACACACATCTACAATCACTTTGATGGTTACGGAGTATTTGTAAGGCAATGCAATGAATACATTTCTTCATATCACTTTAAAAGAAGCTAAAATGAAAATGTTTGGTTTACGCATATGATTCGTTTTCACATTTTTTGTAGCACAAAAAAAAAATATTTATGGACAAGCCAAATGTCAAAAATAAATATTTGGGGTTAAAACATGTTGTGTTCATTGTTTACCAGCTGGTGTGATATATCTCTTAATGGGTCAATAATCTGAAATTTAGGGGATTATCATTTGTCAATGTGAAAAACACTTTTCAAAGTCTAAGAATGCAGAGGAATATTTATTTATTTATGCATGTCACAATTTCACAATTAATTGGAGTTAACATCATATGAAGAAAGAAAATATATAATAAATCATTTTCAATTTCACTATCCATTTAAGTAGACTTCACATCAAAAAAGAATATAACAATCTTTTATCAAAGACAAGTTGCAACTATTATTTGGTTTATAGAATGAATACACAAAGGTGATGAAACATAAGCGAATAGAGTTTGAATCATTACAACACCTTTCAAATATATAATATATGACAAATGGAATTCCTAAAGGGCTGTGAACTATTAACACTATTTATAAAGAACAAGAAAAAAAAAGAACAACAAAAGTATATCGTTAAGTCTAGTAAAATGTCTTTTAGATCATGAGAGAATTGAATTTATGTCCGATAAAATGAAAACTATTATGTAAGTAATATCTTACATCTGTGAAATGCTCATACTTTTGAGTGCTCTTTTAAAGGAGTTTGGTGATTTCATATTTCGAATATTGTTAGGTAGAAAATTCCATACATCTGGACCCATATGTCTGATTGATTCCTGAAAAAGTGAGATATCTAAATGTTAAGAAGTGGTAATAATTCGCTTCATTAAACAGATGCACATAATTCAACGTAAGATCAGAATTCTAGCGCTAAAGGGAGAAATTGCTTAAAATGTAAATCATTGCTCTCTTTCTCAGATTCCTCTACTGCCCCTACAATAACAAAATATGTGTTGACTCAATTTGAATTGTCCGTATCGTATTATTTATAATGGTTAGGGTAGTGTTTGCATCCATTTTGGCTATTGGCCCGGTTAAATCAAATGAATATAAATGGTTCTCTGTGTTTCTCCTTGTCTTGGAATCAAGAAATAATATTAATACATGAATTTTATTTAAGGGTTCTTCGGCCATTCAATCGCAGCATCATGCCTGAACAAGAAGCTGTCCCTGTGTTAAAAGAACACGACCACCAAGAGAATTAGCCGAAAGCTACCGCAACCTCGACGCACATTCTACTAGTTCAGCAATAAAAACAACTATTTCAACGAGGAACTATGGATGCTATCTGCTTGGACTAATTTTATCATACCTGAACTCAATACCGATGTACATGACCATTCCGAAGAGATGGCATTTGAAGGTTTTCGAAGTGGTTTCTATTTCTTGAAAAATGATTTTTGTTTTGATAGTGCTTTGGTCTAAGTGAAGATTTGTTAAAGGATTTTGTAAGTAGTTTCAATTTCTATATGTGATGCACAAGTTCCTAGCATTGACGATTATTAAAGTAGCGGTAGTAATTCACTTCAAGTGACTTGTGCAATTTTGTATTTCAATAGAGTCCCACGTGATGTAAACTACAATTAAGAATGGAATATTAGGTATGTACACTTTACTTCCTGTTAGAATAACACGCAATCGCTCAATAGCACACCCTGATAATATTTAAACCACTAAGTACAATATATCATCATTTCATAAGGATATTTTGAGTTCAGTACAATCATTATATTCACTTGAACATAAGCATATACAGGCATGCACGTACATGTATTTAGTCTCGATATTTCTAGAAAATAATATATCTAATCCGAAAATTAATCATAATGATTGTCGTCCTAAATGTAAAAATAGAGTTATTACCATTTGGGGTCAAACTGTAGAATACACAACCAAGAATTAGTCAAATGTTTTAGGTTAGGGGTAGGTTCAATGTTATAGGATTAGGGTTAGGATGAAGGTTACGGGTTAAGGGTTGCTTGTATGGTGAGGTATTTTGCAGTTTTATACTATTTTTCCTTATTGGATGCTATCCTATTTGGGTGAGCGGTTGCAAGTGTAAATACATTCTTTACAGTAGAATAAAACTATTTTTTTCCTAGGATGGTTTACGAAAATGAATAAGAGATGTAAACAAACACTTGAACTTGGAACTCATACTTCATCTTGCACTCGGATGTGTGCGAGACGAAAAGCTTAAGTATGTCTGTATTTACTGCTATTCGATTTTGTAGTACCAATCTGGCAATCATTTCTATATGAAATTGAAAAAGTGAAACCAAGGAGACCTTGAGTCTCTTACAGAGAATACTACAGAGTCTATTAATACAGGGAAATATTGTCACACAGACTTAAAGCAGCTATTCTACAGAAATGTATTTTTAGGGATAAGATATGACATGTTTCACTTTCTTTAGATCACGAGCTTTCATTTGACATGCAATATCGATTTCAAGTAATGTCTACTTTAATGGAAGAATCATGAATACCTCCCCAAACATTTGTATTGACTGTTTCATTTTAATTATGATTATCGTAGTTATTTACAAGATGGTTTATAAGAGATAAGCATATTGTTAAACAGATAATGATTGCTTTCAAACAGCATATTCGTATCACGGGCTCAAAACTCTTAAATTATTTGAATGAGTTTGTTAAAAGGAAGACTTTTAATTCTCTATATATTTATTGTATTGTTGCAATAAACAATGAACCTTTTGTTTGAATAATACACACTGTTATACAAATAAGACAAACTTGCTTTTCTTGTTCGGCTTCTTAATGTCTAAGTAGCATGTAAATATCTCAAAAGGCAATATTTGATGCAAAGCAATACCATATACATGAAATATATATATATATTGCTAATGTAGTTAATTTATGTTGACATCAAAATAAAATTTCAATTACATTGCAATTAGTGCAGAATATGGTGAATATGGGTCATACTCTAATTAATAACGGTTTTAAATCTGTACTTAATCATAAAAAGTATCATATTCAATTTGTAATTGATAGAAAAAAACACTCATCAGTGTCATTTAAGTGTTTCTTTCATTAAGGCACGTTTCGGTTTCAGGCACATCTCGGTTATCCGTGCTCGATTCACCTTGCGAAGCCGGTTCGTAAAACCGAAGTGCCAGCGCGTAGAAGAGCACCGTAAGAACATTACAGACAAGCGAGAGCGTTGTTAGTTTCCAAGACAGGCTTTTATTGTTATACAGCCAGCAAGCGCCCCGTTCGCCACACGTTTCTTGCCATCGTAAACATGTACTGTCAATGATGGCACCGAAGAGAATGGGGCCTGGAATGGAGCCTAAAATAGAAGACCATTAACACAAACAGGATTAATCGGAACCTTCTTTTCTCCAAGAATATAATGGCACTTTGACTCAAAACCGTTTGTAAAAACTTCTTAACACATGTGTTGCAACCACTAGAATGGTGTCTAAAAGGAACACCGGGGGCATTTTTCTCAAGCCATTAATTAATTTGTCTTATACGACACGCATTCGGGAAACAACAAGAAATATGAAAGATTCAAAATTATCCTTCAACTTCTAAACGATTGGGTATTAGTTCTTTTTAAGTGAATGGTGTCTGCAAGTGTGTTATGTCATAGGGGAACTCAGTTTCAACAAATTTATGCGAAGTGTAAAGTAAAAATTTTCCAACTTTGTTTTAAATGTTGTTCCCCATTTTTTATTCATATGCCTCAAGTCTTTATCCGGGTAACTCAAACCCTGACATAGGAAAGTTAATCCCAAAATGGACATGTTTTCAAGATTTTCATAAAAGTCACACTTCAAGACACCATACCCCCTTTAAAAAAAATCGGCTAATTTTGGTTTAAGTTGGGCGACCACAAAACTGGAACATATTTTCCAGTTCTGTGGACGCGAAGTTACCCGACCGTTTAGTTATGACCCCTAAAATATTTTTGCCGGAAATTATTAACATTTTATTTAACTAATGCATAATTCAAACACTTTTATTGTCACACCCTTATGGAGCTCTCACACTCTGCCGTGTAGGCCTACCGTCCACCTGCCGGGCTATTAAAAAAACAACAGAGTCCAGAACGTTGGGTTTTGAGCGAACTTGTCCCCGGCCGCAAAAAAAATTCATAAAATTAATCTTTTCACCGTTTCGTTGCCATCTTCTGACCGTTCTCACCGGGCGCATACCGGGTGTTGAACGTGCTTCTACCGTCTTCACCGCCCAGATTGACTTTTGTTGAAAATTTTGGCCGTTTCCATACCGGGCCCATACCGGGTCTCGAACGTGTGCACCGGGTTTGTAGCAGCCACCTACCAATCACTTAGCGTCCCCTCACCGCTCGGAGCGTCCTTTGAGCGAGTCCCCGGACTGCTGACGTCATGACACGACTGCCATAAATACCCCGATTTGAACGGCAACGGTCAGTCCGCTCTCCATTTTTCATCACTGTTCTGTAACGGGTTATGAGCGTGTTGTGAACGTGTTCATACAGTGTGACCGTTTTCATAACGTATTCATACCGTCCTCATACCGTTCAACACCGTCCTCTTGCCGCTTACTTGCGGCCGGTGCCAGCCGGCCAAAGTTTTGAACATGCCCAAAACTTTCGCCGGGTCCCACCGGGTGTAAATAAGCGCCAACGGCCTATTAACGTGTTGCCCGCTTTGATAACGAACCACCGTGTGCCCTCGCCGTTCTCCACCGTCCGCAGACATTTTCGCGCACGGTGGCACACGGTAGGCCTACACGGCAGAGTGTGAGAGTCACTTTAAGGCCATCCACGATATTTCCGTCATTTCATGGCATTTATGTTTAGACCAGTCACTTACCAAGTGTTCTGGCTACTACAGAATTCATGCCAAGAGCTACGGCGCGTTCATGCTCAGCAACGCACCTGATGAAACAAAACATGATGGGAACTTGGTATTCATATCTTCTTTATTCTACATCAGTTTTATCATCTGACAAAAAACACGTACTTTTGAGAGTTGAATTTAGTAAATAAAAACAGGGGTAAACCTCCTCCCTCCTCGAGCCAAACCAAGTCTGGTATATTCACCTAATTACAATTATGACTGTGTGACGTGAAAGATGAAAAGCGAACTGACATGAATGAAAGAAAACAAAATACATGTATAAAGAAATATAAAGAGATATAAATACAGAAATATATTTAGATAGATAGATAGAAGGAGAGAAAGAGAAAGAAAATATAAAGCAAGAAAATACTTCATTTTTCGATTCTGTTACATTGCGACAGTTTTCCTCTTTCTATCGAAATATCTGACTTGCAGACGACTATGCTATGTATGCAACATTAATTCGAGTAGAAAATCCTAAATCATTTTTTCATGATCTATTTATAAAAGTTATTAAAAAACTTTGATTTGTATTTGCTTATAGAAGTGGAAAAGCGCTGTAAAACTAAAACTTTATGCATTTTTGAAAACAGCATTATCCAAGAATATGTACCATGTTTTACATGAAATTATTTGATTATATTATTTCATAAACTATGTAATGTCCCTGACTTTGTTAAATGTAAATATTCTTTTTCAAACAGAAAGAAAATATATCCTTCTTACCTGAGAACTATGTTCATTAGAGGCACTTTACTCATAAATATGGCAACCAATACTACGTTCATCATAAATATGAAAGCAGGTTGAAGATTGCATGGTGTGGAACATTTTCCATGTCGGACGGTACTTGGAATTCCAAAACTCATCCCCGGGGAACATGAACAACCTCCATATGTCTGTTGAAATAATAAGAAAAAAGATGAATGCAAGTACAGGTGCTGTGATGTAGTGGATAAGTTTTCGGTCTACGGATCAAAAGGTACCGGGTTCGAGTCAGTGTAACTTATTGTGGTATTCAGGTGCAAAACTACACCGGGGTTTCTCCCTTATTTAATTTATTCGAATAATGCAGTTGGCTGTTATCATCATGCATAGTTAGGGACTCTCCTATGGATTGGACCTCCATTTAAAGTCCTATCTGAGGGACAGTGTACTTTCTATTGGAGCGTGGTATGTGTCTATGAAACAGGGGGTAGAGTGCTAACATACGACCCAGGCTTTAGTCATTTGCCTGGGTTGGATTCGAACCCTTGATCTTAGAATCGACAGGCAAGAGCTTCATCGACTAAGCCAACTCGCCTCCTGTACTGAGGTCCAATTTGAACTAAGGAACAACCGAGATGAAACAAAATATATAGGCCTAATATTATGATAATGAGGAAGTTTTATATACAAATCAGGTTGAATTCTCGTCAGGTTTTCATACACCGTTTTCGAAATCTTGGCTGCATCCCGCATGGCATGGACTGAAGAAACTAAGACCGGACTCTTCCAAACACACTGGTTTAAACTTGTCAGCAGAACAGGAGCAGGCTATGTTGCATGACGACGTCAAGTTTAGAAGAGTGGATCTGTAGTGACAGAGATAAGAAGATATAGCGATATAGGAAGATATAGGGATAGGATGAGGGAGGCGAGATAGAGAAAGTGAGAGGGAAGGGGAAGGATGAGAAAGGGGAACCGAGAGTCAAAGATCGGAGAGAATAATATAGATATAAGCATGATAAATCTATAACTTATATTTCCAGGAAGATTTCAAAGCTTCTAATAATGGGCACGAAAACAGACAGTGTATATCGCATAAGACTTTTGACCTTAAGTAGGTTATTAGCATCAAAGTATACCGTTCGATTTTAGTGAATGGCGCCAACTATTTTACAGCAATCCTTTGTGAAAAATCATTTTGTATTACTTTTGATATCTGTCTACATTTGTTTTTGGTTCTCGTTTGGTTGGATATGTTTCATTTTTAATTATAATAATAATTATTATCATTATGGATATTTGTATTGTTATTATTGTTATTATTATAATTATCATTATTATCATTATTATTATTATTATTTTTAAAAATGAATTAATATGAAGCTCAACAATCTTGTCTCAGTAAACGAAGTCGCAGACGAATGCGTTTAAATATTCACTGTCAATGGTAACTAAATTGATGACCGTGTAACTCACCCATTGCCGCTATCATATGCCGTCGTCACCCCAGCTATCTGGGTCTGTGGACAGTGCATGAGGACACAGAGGAAGGCGATGGTTTCGATGGTGCTTCCTAAGATGGCTAGCTTGATAAGACCAGGAACCTTCAGTTTTCGCCGTCTCATCACCCATCCTCCAAGGAAGGTCCCGAATACGGATCCTGGGATAACAGCAATCCCTGAGAGGATTACAAACACCAACAAAAGTGATACAAATGAAAAGATTTATTATTCTGAAGGTTTGTTATTCTGAATAGTTATAATTCTGAAAGTTCGTTACTCCAAATATGTAGACGAAGAATCCTTCGTTTATTAAACTTAACAACATTCAGAAGAACGAAACTTGTTTTATTTTAGGAATTATGAAGCTTTGGAATAACGCAACAAATGTTTGGAATTATAAACTCCCTGGTATGAGGAATTAGTGTTTCAGAAATTAATAACCTCCAGAAGTGTTCGTGGGAATAAGTGCGTGTTTTGGGGTGTGTGAATTTTAAAAAACCTGTTATGATGGTAGCAGTGCTTGACGTCACCATGAACTGATTTTCGAGGAGTTTAGGCAAGAAAGCAGCGAACGAGTTAATGAGGAGAACATCAGGCACGGTGGAACAAACAGTTAAAACATAGGTCGGGTTGATGGCCAGATGTTTCAGAATCTCCAGTACTCCTCTGATCTCCTGGACTAAACGTGGTGCCTCGGACTGAGGTTGTCTCGGTGTTTGACCGCCCTCTCCGAGCCCTGAGTTCTTATGAGATTCCACAGGCTTCTCAGCACGTATTCTGGCCGTTTCTGTTCGTTGCCATGGTTTTGAAAAGAAAATGGCGGACATACTGGTTTGACAAACGAAGGGTAATATTAGAGCGAGAAAAAAAAACAGAAACAGATTGAAGATGGAGGGGGGGGGGCCGAAAACCAGACAAAATATTATTGAGGTGCGGTTATGGTAGGATGTAGAGAGAGGACTCATATATTACTCTTTAGCTCACTAATGTCCTTTGGCAAGACATTGATCTACATTTGCCACACTCCACCCAGGTGAAGTAAATGGGTACCTGGTTGGAATTTATTCCTTGAAACGCAGCGCGCGTAACAGCTGCACTGCTAAAGCCAGGGTAATTATGCTGCATTATTGTAGAGCGCTTAGAGACTTCTGACAAAGTAAGTGTTAGGCGCTATATAAGCACTGTAATTATTATTATTATCTTGGCAGCACAATTTAAACCAAAAAAAAGTTTCCTTACCAAATACTTCTTTCCCCTTCCCTTTCCCTTCTGATCACATATTTAACCGCCACAGTATTTTCGTTTTCTGCTATATCATCATAACCACTGTAGTAAAAATGAAAAATATATAAATATTAATAAATACGCATTTCTTATCCATTTCTCTGCTAACGACGATTTTTTATTTTTTGGGGTTGGAAGACTTGAACCCCAATATATCAATATACCAGTATTCTTTTAAAGGATGAATCTGGTTTTCCGGGTCAACTCACTAGGTAACTCTCTGGGAAAGAGACCGATTGGTATAGAGAGTGCGATGATAACGAACCCTGCGATGACGAAACCTAACCACCATGCACCTACCCAGCCAGGATCGGATGGGGATGCAGTCATCCTAATTATGGGAGACAAGAGTTAATGGGACTTAGTAACATTGTTCAGATGAGAGAAAATGGTGCTCAGGTAATGACTTCAATGTTAGATGTACAATTAAAGATAATCTGAAATTGTCAATGAAAACAGATCATTGTTAATACTAAAAAAAGAAACTGATCTGATGGATTCCATAATTCTCCCAACTATATTATTACAATTCAATTACATTTTAGGTGAATGTGAATCGTCACAAAGCAATGAATTGGCTCTAAATACCATTCCAGAGATTTAAGTGTTGACATATTTTTAAAAGTCTGTTTTATGTCTTATTTTCATGGGAAAACGGTTGGGAAAATTGAAAAATAGTTGGGAGAATTTACTGTTAGAGGGTGTCGCACAGTGATGCCTTCGAAGAAAACCATAAATTTCTTTGTGGTTTGAGATTTTTCAAGGATTCTTTGCATGTCAGAAGGTAAGCACAGTTAAAGGAATATAATAAATAACATTTCATACACAAATTACATTTTTTTCTTCAACCTTCAAAAATGTTACCGAGTCACTTAAAGAACATAATCATCTACCCAAGATCGTTGTAATAGTACTGGATGTTCAAGATAGGCACAGGGGACATCAAGACATGACAAGAAGAGGTATAAGAAATGCTCGAGTTCCCCTGACCCTTTTTTAATAACGTTTTTAGCTTTGAAGCATTTCTTTTAAATCTTTTGGCCATCACAGGGTCACAAACTCTTGGATTATAAAAAATATATCAAAACCCATGACTATGATTTCGTCTTCTTCATTTAGGCGTCTGCTGATCCATAACATGTTTCATGTTTAGAAATTAGTGTAAATGGGAAACAAAGACTTTTACCTCTAGAAAATAAGAAATGATTATCAAATACAAGAGTAGTAAGGAAGGACTTTTCTATAACAATGTGGCATGCGATTGATGTAAACTGTAAGATTGTTATCGAACAGTTACAACAGATATCAAAAGTGTATTATAGAGAAGGAAATTACCCAGGCGGCATGTCAATATCTGTGTAAATGTTTAGAAAGATGCCCGCTAAAATATATCCGATTGCACTTCCGAAGGTTCCCATGGTGAGGTAAGTACCTGCAGAGAGCAATCCAAAAATAGTTGTCATGGTGATTTATGTCAATTAGCCACAATGCACTGCATTAGATTACATCAACTCACACAAAATGTTCTAGCTTCTGTTTGGTTTACTGGAATCAGGAGTTTCTTTATAGAATGGTTTCCAGAATATGAGGTAGTTCAAATTAATTCTCCGTTAATCTTACTTAAAGATAATATGTCTCTTTTGCAGCCCACATCAAATTCTGTAGAACTTTGCAGGAATTATGAAATCGTCATGTATGTCCTATCTGTGAAATTTAAACGTTAGCAGTGGCCTAATATTCAAATTATGCAAGGAAACCCGTTTACTTGCTAGACTTCACTGCCAGACACTATGGAGTGTCTGACTGGCTTTTTTCTTGTTTTTGTAATAACATACATAAAATGAGCTGTAGAGGGTACATGAGCATTTGTCTACATCAATAACTCACTTCTTGTAATGGCCAAAATTAAACTGATTGAATCTTTGCGTAGCACAAAACGTACGACCTTTTCGGTACAATGGTCTGAAAATCAGACTATTACTTACTGTATTGCTATTACTTAAGTCGATTCGACAACTTATAGTCGTTATTTCCCACTTAAACACATTTTCAACCCCCCCCCCCCTTTTTTTTTTTAGGGAAGTTCTAAATGAGTATTATCTTTCAAATTCCGTTGGAATTTAACCATTTCATTTTTTGGGCTGCAAACGGGACATAGTAACATTATACAAATAACGCACGTCCCAGAGTGCAATAGCGGTGAATGCAGTACGCGCGAGGTTTCTTTAAAAATTTGTCAATGTCATGTGACGCGTATTGACCAATCACGATGCTTAAAATACTAGAGCCATTTTATAAATCATGATATTGCATTTGTCCTTGTAGTTGTCCTTATCCTGTCTCTCAGTTATGGGATTATTCTTTATTTTTGTAAAAACCCATGCATATCCACCTCTCCCCGCCCACCTTAGCATACATGTATATATATGTACACACACACACGCACACAACACCACGCCAAAACAGCTACCCACGCATCACTTTAGACTTACTAAGGTACATCCCATTCTGCTTGGTGGTGATGCTTTCGTCGATGAACACTACCCCGAGGCTTCCCTGTGGTGGTGCTCCGATTCCTGCTATAACTTTGGCTGCTCCAAAGAGAATGATATATCTCGATAATAACGATATACTCTTGCCATTCCGCCTACAACTGTCTACAGAAGATGTAGAACTACTATTAGCCTCGTGCAGGTGGCATGTTGCTTGCTCATTGCCCTTTTCGCTAAAATAGGCGTATCTTTCTGTCGTAAAGTGAGGCAGAGCGAAGAGAAGTGAAGCCACGCCCACCACAAAGCAACCAATCGAAATCCATCGTGGCTTGTTACCACGCCCACCAAAGTACGTCACAGGTATTATGGAGATGATAACGGTGAATTCATAGATGCTCAGTATGGTGCCAATATCTTGACTGCGCAGCTGGAACCGTCTTTCGATCGACGTGATCGCGCTATTCGTAAATCCATCCTCGATCATGAGCTGAAAAAAGGGAGGGAATAACTATCTTCTACATGTAGTTCCTCTGCATGTTACTGTAATCAGACGATTATATTATTCATTAAGGTTTGTTCCGATATGACGCGGAAAACCGCGGCGTTTTAAAAAAATGTTATGATGATTAAAGTAAAGTGTAATATGCTTCATATTTCCGTATATTAACACGGAGCTCAGTGAATACGCGCAAGTCCTTTGTTGGGCTCAGTTGCCATTTATTTTCACCTTTAAAAAAAACGCGGCAGCTTCTTCTTTTTTTACGGCGTTTGACCGCGTCATATCTGAACATGCCTTTATTGATGGTTTATTATTTATTATTTTCACAGAAATGGCTGTACAATCATCATTTAAGTAGTTATATCCCGCAACTCCAACCATTTACAAATGGAGTTTGATGTTAACGGAAATGTCTGTAACATAGATGGACATAACTATTTGCTATAACCAAGGAGTTACTAACTCCTTGCTATAACGGACATGATTCGAACGGAAAGTTTTGAAGTAGTTATAAAAGCACTGGGGGTAATGGGGCAAAATGTCCCCACACCTTTTCAAGAATTCGGCTATAGTCAGTGTGTAAGTTGCCATTAGTTTTCCTTAAGAGTGACATTTTACAAAGTCGTGCACGTCGTGGTTTTGTCGGTTGTCGTGTTTGGTTTACTTTACCGTCATGCAAGCAGCACTGCTTATCGCAGCCAGAAGCCAACGTTGAGAGTTGAACCTTTGCAGCCATCGAGGGCGCCAGTCACACCACCCACATGACGTCACAATTTCTTTCGGACGCGATGTCGTCTGCCCGTTTGATATATTGCTTGCAAGGCTTGTGTTCAATGTTGGCCCTTCCATCTGTATGAAAGAAAAATCATGATAAAAAGACATTCATAAATATCTTTTGATAATGTCGGTATAATTAATTTATAGATGATGTAGATTAGGCCTAAAATTAAAAATTGGTGCATTGCCCTTTGCGACCGACCCACAAATCTGAAAATCTACGGTCGGGATTTCAAAAAACAGTTTTTTTTTGTTTTAACCGTTTTTTAGATTTTTTTTTATTAATGAATACAAAAATATGTATTTTGTTTGTGTAAATGGGATATGAATGCAGAAAATCAAATTATTACAAAAATTCTCACTCGTGCAAACCATGGATGATTATGAGGTGAAAAAGAAATCAATGGAATGATGACGTTGAAACACATGTATTAAAGCATTAAAGAGGGCGGGAAAAAAACATTCAAATCTGAAAAATATCGGCCCAAAGAGGGCGAAAAAAAAAAAGTTTAAAAAAAAAATTAAAAAAAATCTTTTCCGACCGACCGACCCATGTTTTGGCACCCAAAGGGCAATGCAACAAGTTTTTATTTTAGGCCTTATGGTCATTTTTATAGATTATTTTTGGTTCTGAGCTAGAGAAAGGTACAGAAATCGCCGTTGCTTTTTCAATCAGGAAAGAAAAGTTTGTAAAGCTTGGATTGTGAAGGAGCCTATTCAAGCATGTTCTACCATTTTTTATTCTCCTCGCCTTTTCTGTATCTGTATCTGAAGTTTCGAAGTTATCCATTTTTTTCAACGTAACGGAAACTATGCTAGTTAACAACACACGTCAAAGAAATACATTCTTCACAATATCTCCATCGTGCTCGAATACTTTTTTCTCATTCTATTTCCTTACATAATCTTGCAACCATACTGGAGATTCTTTGTAAGATTCTTTGTAATGAAATCTATTCAATAACAACATTATTTTGCAGAGGATTAATAATAACTAGACTACTTTGGTCTTATTTAACCAGGATAGCCACATCAGTAATGAAACTGCTCTTCCTTCGGGCCCTGCAATTATTTCAAGCCGGCTATTACGATCATAATGATAACGATAATAATAATATTAAGTATACTAGTACCAATACATAAGCTAAGTGGGACGTACATAATACAAGCTTTGCTTTTTAGTAGATCCCCCACTTTATTTAGCCTTTTTTCAATGTATTTATCATACTTATGATTGTATCTTTTGTTATAACTATTATCATGTACATTATGTTTCTATATTGTATGTTTAGTTATAATTACTACCATGTTCATTATGTTCAATTATGTTATCTTCGATAAAGTGGAAATAAGTAAACTTGAAACTTGAAACAATTATACAGTTCAAAGAATGAAAACACAAAGGTGATGAAACATAAGCAAAAAGAGCTTGAATCGTTACAACACCTTTCAAATATGTAATATATGACAAATAAAATTCCTAAAGGTTTGTGAACTATTTACACTATTTACAAAGAAAGACAAAACAGAAGTATAATGGAAAGTCTAGTAAAAAGTTTTTTTTTAGATCTTAAGAGAATTAAATTTATGTTCGATATAATGGGAACTGAGCTCTGTAAAATGATAATACATTTGAGTGCTCTTTTAAAGGAGTTTGGTGATTTTATATTTCGAATATTGTTATGTAGGGAATTCATTACATCTGGGCCCCTATGTCTGATTGATTTCAGGGATAGTGTAATGTGAGGATTGACCACAATGTAATTCGATGACTGCCTTGTTGAACATAAGTGAGCCATGTTATTAGGTAGGAACATTGAAGATTCAATTCAAGTCAATTAAAGGTTTATTAAACAATATCTTCGCAGCCGTAAAAGGCTGAATTGCGATACAATTCACAAATAAAAACATGCAAAATTACAAAAATATACCTATCAATTACAATGAACATAGTTTGACATAAATTAAACATCTAATATAAAAGATTTTTAGAAGATAATGAAGTAGGTAACAATTTGATATTGACACGAAACATAAATATGGCAATATGGAGGAAGTTAATATCATCGATCTTTAAGCATTTCAGTTTAAAAAAATAGTGGGGTAGTATGTTCATGATAACCAGTTCGGGTACATAATGCGTACAGCTTTCTTTTGCAGCAGAAGAAAATTATTTGTCACACACTTGGATGTTGCCCAAAAAATATGACAATATGAGATATGTGGTAAAATTAGACTATTATATAGCATAAGTAATATTCTATCAGAAACAAAACATTTTATTCTATACAGTACGCCAATATTTCTGGAGATTTGTGTAACAATGTCTTTTACATGGTCGCTCCAGTCAAGTTTTTATTGATATAAACACCAAGAAACCTTTTACATGTCTTTCTGTTTATAGAAATATCCAGTGTAATATTAAGAGCAAGGTTGTCATTAGATTTTCTACCTACTAAATGAATATAATTGTTTGAAGCACATTAAGAGAGAGAACATTACTCCTTTGGCATA
This sequence comes from Strongylocentrotus purpuratus, assembly GCF_000002235.5. NCBI lineage: Eukaryota > Metazoa > Echinodermata > Echinoidea > Camarodonta > Strongylocentrotidae > Strongylocentrotus > Strongylocentrotus purpuratus. The sequence goes on from NW_022145613.1 coordinate 31,414,700, forward strand.
CAAATGTCACTTTCTGTTTCAAATTTGTAATCTTCCGGATATAAATCTCCAAACAGATCCCCCATTGAACTTTAGTATAAAACATGGGATAAAAGTTCAAATCTCAGTTTTATTTACCGCATGCAGAGAGACATTCCTCCCTCAGATCACCGTATTCGAACTGTTACGATCGAGAGCCCTTTCCTTATTTCGATTCAGCTTTCAGTATTTACCTCGTTTCTTGTGTATGGTTGATCAGGGCCTATACGCGTTGTAATAGTATTCCTGTGGACCGGCTTCAGTGCGCACTTATGCAGATATATATATATATATATAGAAGTTACTGGTCCCTAATGAGCTTGGTGCGACGCTTCAAATTTCTTTTCCTTTGTCTTTGTCACTATGATTTACTTTATCATGTTTTCGTCTACCTGCATATCCGGGAACACCAAGTGCTTTTCTCAAGCATACCGTACTACTAATAATGTAAAATGGTACTTGTTTGTCATATTATTTGGTAGGTAAGTTTGCTAGTGCAGAAAATAAGTACCCAAATATCTTTCACACAATATGATCAAGGCAGTAGTAATAATGTTTTTAACAACGTATACCTCTACATCGTGCATCGTAATTCGTTTCTAGGTGACATATGATGATGATGATGATGATGATGATGATGAGGATAATAATAATCATAGTATAGTAATAATAATAACCACAACAATACTGATGATAAAGACTGGATTGATGTACCACAAAAGTGAAATCTAGATTGCAAATGCAATGTATTACACTTAGTAAAGTATTTGCACGAATGTCACAACACTTGAATACTGCAAATTACTGTAATTTCCTTCAACTTCACAATGTAAGCCTACAAACATTAATCCGATACAAGTCCAACCTATGAGTTTTTACCAGGCAAAAGAGACAAATAATTTTACTCCATTGTATGTTTACCATGGAAATATATATATACATATATAATACATGAAATATGTAAAAAGCAAAAAAATCTTGTAAATACAATTATTTAAACAACGCTAAGTATTGGTAAAGAACCCCAGTTGTACTAGAACACTACGCAACAATATTTTGCCTTTCGGCTCAGTCCCCCAGGAAGTTCACGGCGTGGCGGACCTGACCTGTTTACAAGAAGCCACCATTATTTTTTCTTAAGGAGCAGTTTTGGGGTGTTAAGATTCCTCTCCAATGATTGGTTTTTGTTTTGATTCAGACATCAGGGCTCTTTTAATCCAAGAGCGAATTTGTCGAGACCATGCCGTTGTATGTCTTCATCATGTTTTATTGTTCGTTGGACAAGATGTTAGATGGCTTGATTTTATTTGTTTTGTTTTGTTTTTTGCTTCAAAACAAGCATAGTCGTATTGGCACAATATATTTTTATACATTTGTAGACCGAACAAACATCAAAAAGTACAGAAGAATTTAAAAAATCAATCAATAACATATAATTGACCTAATGGCTGAACGTTTACAGTGCCATCAAAACTGCAAACATGTCAAAATAGGATTTTGAGAAACGAGTTTAAAATCATGGACCTTATTTTGATCGTTTAGTTTGATGGTTACAATGTTCCTTAATATTCATCTTCGCAAGTTCTGTAAACCCGTCTGTAAATTATATAAGACATGATTAACAAAATCATGTATTACCCGGAAATTCACGTAGGAAACAGCATTTCATGCTTCCAATTAGTATTCTTTTATTTATTTTTGGTCATTAATGTATTTACTTATTGATTGATTTATTCATTCAGTCATCTGTTTACTTTTTCATCTATTTATCATTTACAAAGACAAGGACTAGGACAAGGCCTGAGACAAAAACAAAGAGTAAAGCAGAGACAGTACGTAGGAGCAATAGGTCAGTCAGACAGGAATCCCATGACGTAGGAAGAGAAAAAGTGGTAAGGATATAGAGAACAAAAGAACATGAGGGATGAAAGGTCGACGGTTAATTTTTTCGATTAATTACCATAGCTGCATTTACACTGCGACCATAACTCGTCGGTTCGAAATGTGTGCACTAAAAAAATGTAATCGTTTTATTTATTTATTTTTTTTATTACTCAAAACCTCCCCCCCCCCCCCCCCCCCTCCTTGAGCAAAAAAAAAAAAAAAGGGTAAATTTGTGGTTACCCTCTTCTGTTCTTTGTTTACTCTTTTTTTGCGGGGGTGGCCCGGGCCTGTCGGCCCCTACCCTTTTTATCATAAAATTCTATTATCTCACAAAAATGAAATACACTAGCGGTTTTAATATTGGGGTTTTCACGAAATCGATGTTATTTTTATAATAATTGTTCATGTATTTACAATATTTCTCGTGTGGCTCCCTGGTTAAATAAACGATGTGCTCGAGAACATGGACTGTATTCGTTCTGGTATGCTTTTCTTGTGCGTCTTGAATATCAATTACAATAGCCGCTGAACACTCGTTGAAGGCCCAACACAAAAATAGTCCCCTTAGGAGAATAGAACCCAGCCCTTTAAGGCTCATAATCCTGTAAAGAGTAATATTAAAACATGTTTGATACGAAAACTCGCTCATTCGAGCCTTCAGAGGTGATTTTATTAACTATTTAATATGACACGCGCCCGGACACGCGTCGTCTGTTCGTGTACCATATAAGGAATCGCCATTTTCTCTGCCTAAGTCTGAATCCTGCCGAGTTGTGACGTGTTAGCGGGTATTAATGCATTAGGAATCGTATATGCTCACTAAAACATTAATTAAAATGTTTATTACCAATCAACCAGTTTATTTCATATTTTGCAGATTACGAAGTCGTACAAGTTACTTATGCTTAGCAGGGGCAGATCTAGCTCTTTGCTAAGGGGGGGGGGGGGGGGTTGACACAATGACGATGCAGAGCCCCCGTAATTTTGAACGCCCGTAATGCAGAGCATCGTCCACGAGCCGCGTAGCGGCGAGGTGATTTTTGTTTTTGTTGCAATTTTGAACCCCCGTTAGTGATGTTTTCCTGGCATCTACTAACACAACGGAGACCATAAAAAACAGTGCATGATAACGTCTTTTTTAATCAAGTAACAGTTTAATACGTAGGTATATCCAGAGTTATCATGTGTTTGGTGAAGTTACCAGATGAGATGAATCTCTTTTCACAATATTAGCACTTGAAAGGTTTCTCTCCAGTGTGCTAAGGTGGGGGGGGGGGGGGGGGGGGGAGGGGGGTTGACCCAACGACGATGCGGATACTGTGTGGAGCAGCTAGGACCGCCGCAGCATTCCCACGGTCACATACGGTAGCGGTCACATTTGTTAGGGTAGCCGCACGGCGTATTTTGAATTTGTGGAGACAGAAAATCTGTGACTGCCGTACGGCCTTTGAAATGATGACGCACGTTCGCCTTAGGGCGCGGCCTGCGGCGGCCGTAGCTTTATGACAAATACTACGGCAGACGCAAGGTATAGCCGCAATGTGCCCGCAAGGCGGCCGAAGGGGGACCATACGGCGACCGTGCGGCCAGACTGATGCCATCGCTTCACCCCTGGAGTATGTAAAACGCAAGGCTACCGTACGCTCGACGTATGGTCGACGTGGAACCGCTGTACGGCATGGCTACGGCATGTCTAATCGCTATGGCGAACCTAGAAATGAAAACAGCTATAACTCCGCTTTATAATCCCACGGCGACCCGCACGGCCTGTCAAGATAGGGATACGCCCTAGGGTGACCTATTCAACCTAATTATCTGTGTGAATCAGTCCTCTGGTTGCAAGGTCAGCAAGGTTGGCAATACCAAAAATAGCAAAACATCTCAGCTGCAAGGTGTTGCTCGATTCCCGCCTTGTGACATTACCACTGCCTTGCTTTTAACCGAACAGAAAACTATTAATGTGTTTTGGCTAGTGAGCAAGTGGGCTCCACGATCACGTCTTTTTACTATTATTTGGTTACCTTTTTTATTTGCACTTTCTCCCTCGTTTAGTGACACTGAGTAAATACTTTCGAATAAAAATACGTTTGTACGCTTTCATCAAAGTAAATCATACCAAGAATTTTCTTTGGCGGGGGGGGGGGGGGGGCTTAATTTGAAACCTCAATGCCTTCCCCTCAGGAGCGAGCATTTTTCATACATGAAAAAGAAACAAATTAAGTATACTATTCCAGAAAAGGTCACATCATTAAATGTTTAACATTTCCATTTCATCTCCGCTCCAATATCCCCTTTCAAATTGTTCAACCCTATGGCCGTCTAAGTAGCGGCGCTTCATTTCAAATTACGTTAGTAACGCGCGCATTTCTGTGGTTTTCTCGGCAGAATGATATTCCGCTCAATAAGATGGTTTATCGCAATCATGTTACAAATTCAGAGGAACAGCACTTTGATTTATAACAAATTCGTAAAGTACTACATTTATAGAATTCTTTATTTCTGAGTTGACATCTTGTTTACCTCTGACATTCTTACCTCTGACATATTTAGCTCTCACTGTAAGAGGTACAGCGCCACCTCTTGGCTAGAAGGGTAACAGTGTGAGAGGACAGTACGAATGAGCAGAAAGGCTGAATGTAAGCAGCGCGAGACAAACCAGAATATAACTTCTTCAGTGTTAACAAACCCACTGTTTCCAAGAGTAGTTCTTAATTGAGAGTCATAGTAAGATACTACAACACTCACATTATTACGTCTGACAAATTTACCTCTCACATTCTTACTTTAGAAATTTTTACCTCTGACATTCTTACGTCTGACATTTTCACCTCCGACATTTTTTCCTTCTGACTTTTTTACGTCTGACATATTTTCCCCTCAGACTATTTAAGTCTGACATAATTATTTAACTCTGACATTCTTACCTCTGGCATTATTTTGTTCCTGGCACCCATTCCAGGATGTTCAAGTAGTCCTAAAAGCTCTGGTGAATATTGTTGTATCTATAATATTGTTGAATCTTTGCTGTTAAGATAAAGTTGGTATTCTGAAAATTGTTGTAACCTTTGTCTTAACTTTTCTTCTATTCTGTCTCTCATCGTTCTCTTTGGCCTGCGCTAAAATGTGCGCTTGTGCGTATTATTAATGAAATGGCGCTAAATCCTCATTTGCATATGCGCATGAAATATAATAATGACACGAAAATTGGTATTTTGAAAATTGTTGGATCTTTTATTTTATCGTAGGCCCGTTGAATAAAACGTAGCCTACCATTGGTGGTAACTTTGCCATCATTATCATCTATCATAGCAACATCACTCAAAAGCCAATAAAATCAAGGTTTCTGTGAAAGTTACCATTAATGCCAAACTTACCATCAGGCATCAGTGGTCAGTTTTATGTAATGATATTTACGACAATATTTACAATATGTAGGGGGTTCAGGCGCGTACGCAGGATTTTTTCAAGGGGGGGGGGGGGTTTAACATTTATAAATCGGGCCGAAAATTTCGCAACAACTCAGCCAGCCGCTGAATAAGCGGGGAGGGGGGGGGGGGGGGGGGGGGGGGGGGGGGGGGGTAAGAGGACATTTTTTTTTTTTTTTTTTTGGTCTCAAAATTTGAAAATTTGACATTTCGCTCCACTGGGGGGGGGGGGGAGGGGTAAGGTCACCTTTTTAGGTCAGCCATGTGAATATTGGGGGGGGGGGGGGAGGGGGTAAGAGGACACTTTTTTTTTTTTTTTTTCTCAAAATTTGAAAATTTGACATTTCGCTCCACTGGGGGGGGGAGGGGTAAGGTCACCTTTTTAGGTCAGCCATGTGAATTTTTTTTTTTTTTTTTTAAATTAAAAAAAAAAAAAAAAAAAAAAAAATCCAAAGGGGGGGGGGGGGGGGTTTAGGGGAGTGATGGGGGGGGGGGGGGGTTACAAACATAAAAATACCAAAGGAGGGGGGGGGGGGGTTAACCCCCCAAACACCCCCCCCCCCCCCCTGTGTACGCGCCTGAGGGGGTCGTTCTATCTTTCGCGGTGATATAATGGCTGCAATATTCCTTGCCCAGCACCAACTTCGTGCAAATAGACCAGTAAAGAAGAATATTGTGTGTCACCGAAGACATCACAAAAGTGAACTCTAAAAGAAACTACATGCTAGGATATGACGATTTCAATGCTCTCTGCGATGTTTCTTTTGTCCTTGTTGCCATAATCACGGTGAACAATAAGTGTATGCGTGACTGGTCTAATTAAGCAGCCGTAGCGCATTCACTAGATAATTTATGATGACGCGTAACAAGCGCTCAACTATTACGCCTAAAACAATCAGAAATGTCAGTGAATTATATTATCTTTTCTCATCTAATCAGTTCAGTGTACCTGAACTTGATTTTTTTCTATACTCCTCTCTCTCCTATCAGTCACGATGGTATACTAGTTACGCAGTCTTTCTTTCTTCTTCTTCCTCTTCTTTTTTTCTTTGTGGTATCGCCAACGTAGTGACGTATGACGTAACTCTGACGCAGCTGTAGAAGTATTCCTGAGATATGAGCTGCATACTAAACTTGATCATCACAGATGAAACTATTACGCTGACGAGGTAACATCACCTGAAGTCTCGAGCAGAACTTCTCCGCATCAACTCCAAGGGGATACGTATCGAAGTTTGGTCAATAATTTTCAGGTAACCGAGTTCTTTATGCGTACCTACTAGATATTGCATGGCCTGGATGTGCTTGACTTTACCTTACATTCTGACTGCGTCTAGACAGTAATTTTGTGTGTGTACTGTATTGTTTAGACAGTTTTGTATTCTTTTGTATTCAATGAATGTCGTGTATACATATCAATTGATTTTTAAAATACTGTTTTAAGTCGTGCATTACCCGAGTAAGTGTAGATGGTATTGACAAGAAAAGGAGTCCTTTCCTTTACAAATAAATTTCGAAATTCTTCTTTTGAAAATATTACAAAGTTCTTTAAAAAAAAAGGAAGACGCGTGTCTCCAACAGCATGCAAAATGTGTTTTGTGATATCATTAATCAAATTTTGACACGAATTGGCAGATCAGTTCATATTCCACATGAAACGAGGAAACTGAGAACAAGTGTAACTATAGATTTACAACAACAAAAAACTGAAAATTGGTTAATAGAAGCCAGTGTTTCAATTTATTCATTACAAAAATAATAATTTATGAGGTCCAATTAGTAGTAACTGTTTAACAAAATATAATATATGCTTTGCTCTGACAATTTGAGGCGTTTTCTCGAAAACTACAGTTTGAGAAAAATCCGAAGATATTTACTGATTTGTTCCGCTACTTTGTTTTATATTACTTGCAAAAGGTGTGCACATATTGTTACGCCGGTTACGGTTATTGATTTAAAGAGGTATACAGTAATCGTTGTGTCAAAGTTTATCTAACGGGAGACAAATCTTGTTTACTCTTTTATAATTGATTTTGTTATGACCATTTTTTATAGATTAAAGACTCGTCCGTAAAAACAAGAAGCCTACAACACACCATCCGCAGTATAGGCAACATGAGTATGGCAGAAAAGACAGCATCGAGGCTAACTCCTACGTCAACCAAAAATAGATCGAAAAACAAGAAAGATTTAACATTGGGAAACGGCACCATTGATGACAAACCGGTTCTTGCTAAATTCATGAGTGCAGGACTCGAGAATAGACGTTTCAATCAGTATACACCAACAATCAACGTCGCTCCATTAGTATTTATCCATAGTGGAAAGGATGTTCCATCCTACATTTCTGATTGTACATGGCTCCATGACTGCTACTACACGAGTCTAGGAATATCCCCCACAGCGACTGAAGAATGTGTTTCATTGATTCTGAAAGTGAATCCGAAGATGACACACCGAACAAAACTCGCGTCAACGACATTTTCACGAATGTTGCCTCCATGGTTGATTTGGAGAAGATTTCAGATGTGAACAAGCTTGATATCATTCGGGTTAATTCTTTGCCCTCTCTAACTTCACGTCGGTCAAAGAATTATCTTGCCACGGGACATTGCTTTTCAGAATCAGAGTCTTGTCTTCATTCGTTACATCGGCGAGAAACAGAAGTACAGAAAACATCCAAAGTGACCTCTACAGCCCAGCCTCTTGTTCTTCCAAACATTGACCAACAAGAAAACTCTATCATGCATTCATTTCATGACACTACAGATACCAAGCCATCCGTGATGAAATCAAGCATAAAGACGGCTTGGGCTTCACCTGAATTACCTATCAAAAAGATTCCACAGTACATGAAAGACCTGAAGGTTCCCACATCCCAAGTGTCACATTGAGCAAGTCATCGGATCAATGTTTTGATTTGGTTGTACTTACCAACAGCTAATAAGTACAATATATTTCATACATTAGTATTGACGCGTACAAGACGGGAATCTATTTATTTACAAAAAAGGGGCCAGCCGAAAAAACAGCACATGTGCTAGTCGAGAGTAACATCTTAGAGCTAAACAAAAAAAAAGTATTTTGGTACGAGTAAAGTTCAGAAAAAAACAAATGTACCCTTTCAATCGGTACTAAAAAACTTAGAATACTTACAATGCTTCGAAAAATACAACTGATGATATAAAATAGAATCTTATGTACACTATACAGAATATTTAGGCCTACATGGATTTTTCATTCAAGGTTTTTCAACAATTAATGTGTTAAAACATTATTCTGAAACATTTTTCTAGACCTTGTTAAATCTGACATTAATAAGTAATCTATTTCATAATTTACTGGCCATAAAAGACAATGAAAATTGACTTTGTATTGTTCTAAATAATTATTTTGGAAGACGTAATTGTCCACCTTCTTTTTTTTTTGTGGAATCGCTAATGTCACAGCACATTATTGAAAATTAGGCAACTAGTTATTATTTATTAGATCGAACATTATAGTAGATATTGATAAATCGTGCAAATTATACATATTTAGGATTTGTATTCTTTTAAATAGTGGGTCTGTACTCTGTATATGATTTCTCCACTCACTAAATGTTATAGCACGAACTGCCATTTTCTGTAATATGTTACTTAGGCTAATTTTGTAAGTGCTTCTCCTCGCCTCTATTTCGTAAGAAATGTGTGGTTGTATAAACGCTTTATATAATATTATCAATGTACACCGAAGAACAAAAATGACGCCCTAACTTTCTTTCTAATACACTGATTTACAAAACGAAAATGACTATTCCAATACAGATATCTACCAATGTTATTATTTTATATTAAGCTATGGTCACAACTCAGAGCGGCGACCGACCGATTTGAAGCCTGCTCGGTCGCCGCTGAATTTTTGGCATTGCCCAACGATTTTTGGAGGAGTCGAGCAGGCTGTAAAGCGTCAGCGATGCCTGGGTGGTGCACTATCGATATCCCATCGGTCGCCGGTCGATTTAAGGTAAAAAAAAAAAACTGGGCAAAATCGGGGAGCTTCTCTAGCGGGCGTCCCGCCAGTGACCGACTGATGACCCACCGATTCCCGAGCGGTCTCTCACCGGCCACCGGTTAATTTTAAAGAAATTGCCCGGCGGCCGAACGGTGATCGGCGGGGCAACAAAATACGCTCGGTGCCCGGGCGGTCGCCGTCGAGCGACTGGGCAGGGACCGCTCGGCAGCCTTTGACCTAGCGGCTTCGATTTTTGACCTAAATCGCTCGACGGCGAACGCTCGATTAATTCGGTGCGAAATTGACTAAAAAATCGCCACCCGGCCGCTGAGCAGGCTACTTTTGCGGGTTGTGACTATAGCTTTAGATTGGTTTTCATTCAATTAATTTAATCTTGTTATCAATGCACCTAATCTGTATTTGCTGTTTGTTATTATTCACTTAATTCACATCAATTTCTCTCTGGACTAGCTGGAAAAGTATGACAATGGTTGGAATCATCGGCAAACATCGAAAATGTTAATTATCAGTAATGCAAGGCAGATCATTTATGTAGATCAAAAGCACCGTTTGCCCAAATAGTGATCCTTGTGGAACACCACATCTTATCTTCTTCCTTTCAGATAACGTTTGAATACATAGGACAATCTAATATCGGTTACTCAACTTAAAAATAGTCCTTAAACCGTTCAGGAGGTAACACTCGAATACCATACTTAAATAGTTTATACCTAGTAATATATTATGATTGATGGTGTCAAATGCTTTCTTAAAAACGATGAAGATATCAAAAGTTACTTTCCACCTATCTATAGATTTCAAAATTGAATTTATCAACGTAATTAATGACTATTCAGTTTTATATTTCTTCTGAAATCTAAATTGATGGTAGTAGAATGCGTCATATCTTTCGAAAAAATTTGATCAATCTGATATTTATCGATTTTTAAAAAACCCTTTAAAAATTTCAAAGAACTTTTTTTCTCTCGCAGGAATCAGAATTTCAGTGATATAGTGGAATTAGTGGAGATGGTTAGAAAATAAAATTGGAAAGATTCGGGAATAGGCGCAGTGCAGTGCATTCGCAGGTTAATACGTGCTTAAAAATCAAGCACGGAGGGATGGGAGTTGCTGACCATGCCGAAACACAAGGCATGCACGATGTAGAATATAGGGCAGAGAGGATCCGTTTCCGCCGAAATTGGGCTGTTGAATTGAAATTAAAAGTCACATTTATACCCTTCTAATTATAGTGGAAGATATTCATTGACAATGTGGTAGACATGCGATCAGGGCCCATATTCATTTTACCTTTCTAAACTAGTTATCAACTAATTACATAGGCTATAGTACAAAGCTAGTTGACAACTATAGGCTTAGGAAGGTTTTATGAATGAATATAAGCCCTGTACAGTAAAGAATTAAGAGAAAACAAGGATGTAAAATTAGCTCTATATGTGTGTATTGTCGTCGGCTCGCTCGAAAGAAGTCATTTTACATGGTTTCCCATTTTGAGTTTTTTTCTTTTCACAAACTGATTATTTGTTTTCTTCATATTTCCATTTCCATTTCAGTGTTGTATCGGCAGAGTTACTTTATCTTATTATTGCCATCCGTAGTATCCAAAGACTAACATGCATTGTACATAACGGAATAAACCACATTAATATACCCGAACTATCAGTGACTATCTGTACGAACATTGGAAGTGTTGGCTTCGAAAAAAAACATAGGAAGAGAGAGGAAACGAAAGAGGGCATGAGGGAGAGAAAGAAACAGAGATACGGAGAGAGAGAGAGAGAGAGAGAGAGGGGGAAAGAGAAGTGGGGGAATCATGGTGTTAGTAAGGAAAAGTGCACAGGAAGACAAACAGAAAGATAAAAGAAAGAGAAGAACAAAAGAAATACAGCAGTGGGAGAAACGGAGCGAAATCGGATTAAAAGAATTGAGATAAGGATAAATCTTAAAAACAGAAAATTGATTGAGAGAGGACATGAGAGGCTGAGCAGGCTACTTTTGCGGGTTGTGACTATAGCTTTAGATTGGTTTTCATTCAATTAATTTAATCTTGTTATCAATGCACCTAATCTGTATTTGCTGTTTGTTATTATTCACTTAATTCACATCAATTTCTCTCTGGACTAGCTGGAAAAGTATGACAATGGTTGGAATCATCGGCAAACATCGAAAATGTTAATTATCAGTAATGCAAGGCAGATCATTTATGTAGATCAAAAGCACCGTTTGCCCAAATAGTGATCCTTGTGGAACACCACATCTTATCTTCTTCCTTTCAGATAACGTTTGAATACATAGGACAATCTAATATCGGTTACTCAACTTAAAAATAGTCCTTAAACCGTTCAGGAGGTAACACTCGAATACCATACTTAAATAGTTTATACCTAGTAATATATTATGATTGATGGTGTCAAATGCTTTCTTAAAAACGATGAAGATATCAAAAGTTACTTTCCACCTATCTATAGATTTCAAAATTGAATTTATCAACGTAATTAATGACTATTCAGTTTTATATTTCTTCTGAAATCTAAATTGATGGTAGTAGAATGCGTCATATCTTTCGAAAAAATTTGATCAATCTGATATTTATCGATTTTTAAAAAACCCTTTAAAAATTTCAAAGAACTTTTTTTCTCTCGCAGGAATCAGAATTTCAGTGATATAGTGGAATTAGTGGAGATGGTTAGAAAATAAAATTGGAAAGATTCGGGAATAGGCGCAGTGCAGTGCATTCGCAGGTTAATACGTGCTTAAAAATCAAGCACGGAGGGATGGGAGTTGCTGACCATGCCGAAACACAAGGCATGCACGATGTAGAATATAGGGCAGAGAGGATCCGTTTCCGCCGAAATTGGGCTGTTGAATTGAAATTAAAAGTCACATTTATACCCTTCTAATTATAGTGGAAGATATTCATTGACAATGTGGTAGACATGCGATCAGGGCCCATATTCATTTTACCTTTCTAAACTAGTTATCAACTAATTACATAGGCTATAGTACAAAGCTAGTTGACAACTATAGGCTTAGGAAGGTTTTATGAATGAATATAAGCCCTGTACAGTAAAGAATTAAGAGAAAACAAGGATGTAAAATTAGCTCTATATGTGTGTATTGTCGTCGGCTCGCTCGAAAGAAGTCATTTTACATGGTTTCCCATTTTGAGTTTTTTTCTTTTCACAAACTGATTATTTGTTTTCTTCATATTTCCATTTCCATTTCAGTGTTGTATCGGCAGAGTTACTTTATCTTATTATTGCCATCCGTAGTATCCAAAGACTAACATGCATTGTACATAACGGAATAAACCACATTAATATACCCGAACTATCAGTGACTATCTGTACGAACATTGGAAGTGTTGGCTTCGAAAAAAAACATAGGAAGAGAGAGGAAACGAAAGAGGGCATGAGGGAGAGAAAGAAACAGAGATACGGAGAGAGAGAGAGAGAGAGAGAGAGAGGGGGAAAGAGAAGTGGGGGAATCATGGTGTTAGTAAGGAAAAGTGCACAGGAAGACAAACAGAAAGATAAAAGAAAGAGAAGAACAAAAGAAATACAGCAGTGGGAGAAACGGAGCGAAATCGGATTAAAAGAATTGAGATAAGGATAAATCTTAAAAACAGAAAATTGATTGAGAGAGGACATGAGAGGATATTTAACGTTATTAGATAAAGATACGATTTGAAAAAGGCCCTTTCGTTTTACAAATTTCCTGACCAAACAATACAACCCATCGGTGTAACATTCCCCTCAGTGGCGTAATGAGCCAGAATTTGAGGGGGCTGATGTAGTAAAAATTTGAAAATGTTCTCACGCACCAGCAACACAACAACAGTTGGGTATCAACACTCCACTCAGAGGTAGCCCTCCCTGATGACAAGAGGGCCACAGTGCCCCCACCTCACATATTCAAATACCCCAAACGTGCCCTTGTTAACGTCAGAAAGGTGCCCCTTTTATACATCATAAGTGCCCCGAATTCAAATCGGAGAGGTCCCCTTTTTACTTTGACAAGTGCCCCTTTCTATTGTAATAAATTCTCATTTCCCTTTCTTATAAGTGCCCAAATTGTATCTATAATTAGTGCTCCTTTTTAAGGTATGAGAAATGCCACTTTTCACCTCTGATAAGTGCCCCCTTCAATTTGACTCGTGCCCCTTTCCGTTTCTTTTAAAAAAAAATGCAATTCTACTTCCTCTTTCTCATAAATGTCCTCTTGTTTACCTCTGATGGGTGCCCCACGTAAACTCTAATATTGGCAAGTGCCCTAGGATGAGGACGGTTAAATGGAAAGATGAAATGAGGAGAAAGCACGCATGTGAATTCAGTTACGAACACCAAATGAGCCACTAATTAATCATAATAAAAAGCTCTATGAATAGTGCATAAAATGTCTTGGTATTCTTTTATGAAGAGAGGGTCGGGGAGGGAGCAAGAGAGAAAGAGAGGCAGAGATAGAAAGTTGGATAATGGCTATCTGGTACCAAATTGTACCTAAAGAAAAATTGTATTACCCCAAACTGCATTATGTAAATTTTAACAGAATTGCGTAAAACACTTTTAAGGTCAAATACAATTTTTTTTTAAAGGGGGGGGGTCTGTACATCCAGATCATTTCGGGACTGAAAATTTTGGTTTAAGGTCACTTTGGTGTCTTTTTTCAGGGGAGTATTACATCCCCTTCCAGATGGACGATTTTGTTAGCTAATATATTTTTTAATGGACATGCAGAAATAGATCTACCTTCGGACCGAATCTGGTCAATGGGGTGTAAGGAGAAATATTTACCGCGATTTCTAGGAGCCGTCTGACACCCCATCCCGACGGAAACTTTTGTCAGCATTTTTATTTCTGTGTGTTTGTGTGTGTAATGTCCAGTCACATTGGTGCATGGGCTATAGGTGGGGTGAAAGCGATCCAACTTTGGGGTCTGTTTTTAGGGGCTCTGTGGGCCTAAGATCAGATTGATTGATATTTTGATTTAAGAACTGTACAGGTCAATCTCTCTGAAAAACATTAAGCTCTCTTTCGCTACTTGCCCTTCAAGTTGAAAGGTCATTTTTAGTTACCCCTTTTCACGAAGTGATAGTGAGAATATGACCCATTCTTGATGGATAAAGTTTATATAACACGATGGCAACTATTTCCCCCAAAATCAACCTATTTTAAGGGCACTTTCAATAACTTAGATTTATAGACCTCATTTTCGGATTATGTAATACATCATTGTCATGTTTTCACAATTCAATATGGGACGCACAAGGCTATTAATTTTTCGGTGGGTTGATTTTTCGAATGCATGTATCGTATTATAGTTTCTCAGAACTTTATTTCTCCATCTAAAAAGTCATAGAGATTGTTGAGTAAAGTTTCGAAAAGACATAAAACTTGATCTATCAAGAATAAAACATATTTTCACAATAATATCATGAAAAGATGTATGAAAATTATTCCAACTTTATGGGCTACAATGACATTGTAGAATGTATCTGATTTTGTAATGTTAAATAATTGTTGAGTCTAATTCTCTCCCGAAAATATGTTCAATTTCCTTGACTCATACAAAATGGTAACTGGTCTTTTTTTATTCATAAAATAATAAAGCAGGGTCTGCTTCACAATAAAGTATCTCTGTAAAAAAATAAGCGCTACACAGTTCCATAGAGATTGGTATTTGACTAATAAATATGAAACTAGCCGGTTATATTGTCTCCGACAAAATTACATAAAGATCTGCTTCACCCATCCGGAAAGGGTCAGTTACGTTGCAATGACAAAGGTATGGATTCTCTTTCTCTCAGACCTTTTTTTCTAAGCTATCCACCTGATCGTGACGTAGCAAACATTTTCATGTTTTTTTTGTAATGGTGGTGAAAAGTTATTTCGGCGATTTGTGTGCAAAAAATGAATAAATTATGCTGTATAGGCTTTGCCTTTGCCACCTCCCTGGTTTAGACAAAATGCTAATTCAGATGTTTACACTCCAGAGCAGAACAGCTCCCCCAGCTAGGGCAAGACCGCTCTGGCTTTCTTCGAATCATCGCGTCGGGTCGGGTGGTCGAGTTAATATATATCCTTGACTGACCAAGCAATGGACTCGACTTTGTCGTTATATGCAGAGGTCAGAGCAAGATCTCATAATTTAAAGCCCAAGTCCACTCCAAAAATAACTTACTTTCAATAGAACCAGAAAAATCAGACAAACCAATCAAAAAAAGTTTGAGCAAAATCGGATGACTAATAAGAAAGTTATGAATTTTTAATGACATGAATTTTTTTAAAAATCACTACACAAATTGGCAACTCACTCATGAGTCTGTGACGTATGGTCCTCATTATTCACTAATTATTTTCTTTATATTGATAATATAAATTTCCTATTTTCACCCTAAGAATCTTATTTCTTCACACCAGCATCCAAGTTAGATTGTTAGTAATATGTTTTTGTGTGGATGCACAAATAAAGAGTAATTTTTGTCCAGTTAAATCATGAAAAATAGAATTTTGATAAACTATTTATATAAAAATCAATAATTATGAAATGTAATATTCGGCAAATAGTATCAATTCTTCAAAATTCATAAAAAAATTTGGGAAATGTCATGCACGCAATAATGATACAAATCATATAACCTGGGCAAAGGCATGGGGAAATCAAGTTGTGGGGGATAAAAAGGGAAATTAATGGGATTAAACTATATAAAGCAATTGATAAGTTGTGAGGACATGACGTCACAAACTGATAATCATCTTGGCAATTTGTGTCGTGATTCTCATTGTTCCATAGTTTTACATACTTTTTCAAAAATTCATAACTTTCTTATTAGCTATCCGATTTTGCTCAAACTTGTTTTGATTGGTTTGTCTGATTTTTCTGCTTTTATTGAAAGTAAGTTATTTTTGGAGTGGACTTGTCCTTTAATACGATGGATTTACATAGCCGCCAACCCCGGCCTGGGATGGCATCATGTAAATAGGCCTATGTGTCCGATGACATTAACAAAATAGAGTACTTCCTTTTCAAGGATTGTTCCAGACGAGTCGTCATCTCCTAAAAATAGAATATCGCTAATGATATTAAAGTCATTCATAGATGACGAATAACATCATCAACATACAACAGAAAGTTGAATCTCCAAAAGAGAGTAATTACTTTTTAGGATTGTTCCAGAAGAGTCGTCATCTCCTATAAATAAAATATCGCAAACGATATTGAAGTCCTTCATAGATGTCGAATAACAACTTCTGATACAACAGAAATACTACTTATTAATAAATGTGAAATCAGACATCATATACTGTAGCCAGTGTGACAGCTTTGGTCGTAATAAATGAAATAATAATAATAATAATAACTTGAATATCAAATCAAGTTGAAGAATATCAGCTAGTTGAGTTTTTATTTGATTTGATTTGATTTCTGCATTTTTCCAAATACATAACTGAATAACAAAGAATATGTAAACGTAAGGTATGAATATGCAAACGATAATGACTTCATGTGTAAACGTGATTTATTCATATAGATATAATAACGAACTTAGTATTTCTATAATTATTATTATGAATTTGAAGTATTGTTCTAACTATATGTGGAAAAAGTGCACGAGACCGCAATCGTAAGCGACGCTTGATTAGGGGCGCGTTTATCTAGGCTTGCCACTAGATATGTACATATCGTACCCCACTATTGAACCCCTCTATCATACCCCACTATACGATCGTGATTTGTGGGATGTCGCGTTTATCGTCCCTTCACGATTCAAAATAAAGGCCTTGTGTCTGCCCAGCTGTTTTTACCCGGGAAGCAGACAGTTTCTCGGAGGTCAACTTCACACACATGTTTGTACACAACACCTGGGTGGGCCTATTTGTATGTGAGGTTCAAAACAGCTTTGCGTTTATCGATCTCTCAGAAACGTGATTCTGGCTGTATGTCACATACAAAACACACATTTTTGCGTCTTTAGATATGCCCATATCTAAAGCCCTTTAAAAAAGGCTTTGCGTTTATCACCTCCTAAATTTGCCTGAAAGACGTTTGAGAAACCTGATTCTAGCCAAAAATCTGGTCGATAAACGCAACCTAGGATGGAGACCTTAAACGAAAAATCTTAAGGTGGAGTTTATTAATGTATGATGTGTGTGTGTGAGTGGATGCGTGTGCGCGTGTGCGTGTGTATGGGTAGCGAATGGTGGATGTGCACGTAGCTTCGTTTGTATGGTGGAGTATATACATAATTATAAGTCCCTACTTCAAAATATCGGAAAGTTAGTGACTCTTTGACCTTCTCTGGATTTGGACTTGCACACGTTGCTAGTAATGGTGGTCCTATTCCTATAGTTAAGCGATCATCTTTTCTGATTCGTTTTCGTACTGTAGACTTTCTACAAGAATTTGAAGATCTTGCCATCGGATGTCACTGTTACCATTAAGTTTTTTTTGTTGTAAAGCTTGAAAAAGTTATTAAAATCTCAACTTTCATCTTACAGAAAACCAGTTATGGCTCAGGAGGTCGTGTTAGTGACAGGTTGCGTGTCTGGTCTAGGCCTATCTACAGCCACACTCCTCGCCCGGGACCCAGACAAGAGATACATCGTCATAGCAACCGTCATCTCGCTGACGCAGAAGGATGATCTGGTTGTTGCCATGGGAACGCATCTTGAGAAGACTGCTTACATCATGGAGATGGACGTCACCAAGGATGAGGGTGTGCAAAATGTGGTGCAGACAGTTCTGACTCGGTTTGGGCGGATCGATGTACTAAGTAAGATGCTTTCCTCTGTAAATTAATTTTAATAAGGCTTCTTTGACATGCACAATTAAGAAAAGTTCATCTCATCCATTTGAAATATCATCATCATAATTGTCCATATGGCCATGCACAGTCTTAAACACTCTTAATGCAAGCTGTCACTTACTTAAGCATGACTGGTGTACTCTGATACATATCAATTCAATGAATTAAATAGGAAAGGTTTCGAGTTTTAAAATACATGTTTAGTATCTGGTTCTCATGAGGAAATTTGATAAAATTATGTTTCTGAGCAAACTTTAAATTCATCTTGTATTTAAAGAAAAAGAAAAAAAACCTCTTAGGTTGTCTTCCGTAATTTATACACTGTTGATGGTAAGAAATATTATGCTAAACACAATAAACCAAACTAATACACTACAGTAAATGAAAAAGAAATGCTAGTGAAAGGAACAAGGTTTGATATACATTGTCTTTTTAAACATAACATACCTCATCGTCATCACCTTCGTTTAGCGTCCGTCTCTCCCACGTTGTGGGGTTAGGCGTTTCATTTCCCTTATGACCGTCCCAAGCCTTCCGGTCTGCAGCATTCGCCTGGGTGAGGCCAGAATGATGCTCTCATGCGTATCTTCTTCTAGCGTCGTCGTCCAGGTTTTGCTAGGTCAACAAAGGGGGTTCAGACCCGCAACCTAATATATGGAACAATTAGATATTCTATAATGAATTCTTAATCAATAAACATGCATGATAAATCATCTCTGACTATGTTTACCTTCACCAATCCAACAGTGAATATTGCTGGTATTGGGACGTGTGGTTACATGGACACCATGCCCCGGTCTAAGATAGAACTGGCTTTCAACATCAATGCTATAGCAGTCATCCGACTTACCCAAGCCGTCCTCCCTCACATGAAGCAACGAAAGATGGGCATGATCCTCACAGTGACCAGCAAGGGAGGCAGAATAGGTAAAATACCTGCACTGTTGCACATAAAGTTGGAATAAATTTGTCTCCCCTCATTTCATAAAAATGACCGTGAGGATACGATTTATTCTTAATACAGTTTTCATCTTCTCAGAACTTTAATGATCAATAACGTTCTGAAAGGAGGGGGAGGGGGTGCGGAAATGGCCAGATGTAAGTTTCCAGGGACTTGATTTCTGGAATCCCGCCGGTCCTTTGTAGGCCTTTTTGAGAGAGAAATGGGTGCTTAATAACATAATAGCATGTATAATACATTCTCATACCCTGCATTTAAAAACAACAATCCTCTCTAATTTGTTTGTTCCTCATGAAGGCCATTAATTGTGTACGATTTCATTGTCATAGGCCTATTTTTCGCATCTTCTATTAATATATATCCCGGTGTCCCTTTGCTCGAAGTGTATTGCGCCTCTTTAGTTTACCGTTGAAGGTTTCTTGGAGTCATTTACTCTGTTAGACCTTGATTCTTTTTAAATATTTTCCACGTTTTTTTACCCTTTCGGTAGTTATAGAACTTTTATTTTTTTTAAATGATTTAATCTCTTTTCGCAGTTTCTAAATTCATTCTACTTATTTTGGGGATTTTATCCTTTTTTACTTCAACTACGTCTAAAACAGTTTTAAACAAATTGATTGTCAATAAGACTAGCAGCTATGTTCATAGCATAAGTTAGTCTTCTTGTATTTTGTATATCATAATCCAGGTATCCCTTTACTCGAAGTGTATTGCGCCTCCAAGTTTGCTGTTGAAGGTTTCTTCGAGTCGTTGGTACCGGTAGCGAGACAATTCAATATTGAGTAAGTTCCTTTTGCACTTTCACTCGGGAAGTTAGGAGCATGGGTCGGTTGTGCCCCCTTTTAAAACAAAATAAATGTGGCAAACAATAAGTACATACAAGTAATGATAGCATAGTCTTGTGGTTTAAACATAAGTCTTGACAGGAGATACACAGGTCATGGGTTTGGTTTGAACCCTGACACGGCATTTATGTCCTTATGCAAGGCATTTTATCTACAATGCTTCTCCCTACCCAGGTGTTACATAGATACCTGTTATATGATGCGAAAGTCATAGTTTAATGAGCATCTTGGGCGACTGTAGAATGGCGCCTCGCTGAAATACTCTCCAAGGAGTTGAGAATGTGTCCCATATTGTATGCGGGCAAGCCTAAATCCTACGACCGGGGTAATATCTGTAAAGGTGCTTAGAGACATCGTCAATATATACAGAGCTACGTATATCAATTTAAAATAATCTTAAGACAAGCTTTGGTCACAAGATGTCTTAAATGCTATAAACCCATTTTATTAAAGCATCGTCATGGTGGAGCCCGGTGGTATGCGAACACAGCTCCAAAAGGGAATCTTTGCGGATTTAGAAGGCGTCATCGCAGACGACTCCGTGAACGACCTCGACAGGTCATTCGCTCGGAATTGGATCGGCGACCGGAAGACAACAAGACAAGCCATGACACCGGACGAAGCAGCCACCAAGCTTCTAGAGATTATACAGGCGGAGAAGCCGAGGTTTAGGTACACCTTACCCGAGAGTATGGGGGAGGCGTTAGCCAGCATCCTGGCGGATCCGTCGGAATTAGGGATCGCCTTGAACGAGAGGCGCATTGTTGGAGCAGGGAACAAGACAGCAGAATAATTATTAAAAAAATTAAAACATGAGTGTAAACAGGATCCTTGCTCCATTGAGAACAAAAAATACGAGAAAAAGTTACATTCCCTAATTGACATACGATATCTTGGATCCGCCCCTTAAAAGATAATTTGTTTTGTGTCACATAATTACTTTTTTACCATTTAGAACAGGAATTTTGAAAAGTATACATCGGTGACCGAAAAATATTCAATTCGTTATCCGTATATCATTAAAGAAAAGTGAAACGTAGAATACAATAAAGAAAGAGGGTTTGAATGCACTCATTGTGTCTACGTTATACAATGTTACATAGTAATTAGTAGCGCCCCAGGTGGGGGCAGCATCAGCAAAGCCCCCCCCCCCTCTTCGGCGGCCCCAATAGGGGGGAATGAGAGCGACAGAAAAAAAATAAAGAAGAAAAGTAAGGTAAAAGAGGATAAGAGAGGAAAAGAAGTGAGAGAGAGAGAGAGAGAGAGATGGAGGGAGGGAGAGATAGAAAGAGATGAAGAAAAATCGCTACCTCGAGTAACGGGATGGGATAGGAATCTCACCTCACCTCAAAGTTTCTTATGGTGGCAGGACAAACAAAGTCATGTCCTTGCACTTACCCCCCCCCCCCCCCCACACACACACACACACACAAACGCACACAAAAGCAAACAAATAGGATAATACCCAAATTTGGATAAAGCATTACAAAACTATAGTGTAACATAGATAATAATAGAGTGCAAAAGTAAAGATTACAATAACCAGGAATGACAATGAATGTACGTACGATTGCATGTCTCTATCTGGAATATAATTCAGAGATGAAGATAAATGTAATTACTCGTAATACTTTTTACAACTTTTTTTCTTTTTAAATAAATAGGAAAAGAAAAGAAAATAGAACATGAGAGTAAAACTAAATATATATATATATATATATATATATATATATATATATATATATATGTAAAATGGTATCTCTATCTTATAATGGGCTTGATGTTGCAAAGTTTTCAAGATTGTATATGTTCTAAATTTTGTAGAGTTTGCAATATTATTTTCATTTGATAGTCTGTCTTTCCACGCTGTTATATACCTATCTTGTAATTTGATAAACATAGCTTTTTTAACGTATTGATAGACAATGTATTATGGTTTTGCCAGATTTGAGAGTAGCCTAATAATGAGTTTTAAAAGGATTTTATGTATTTGCGATATTTTATTTTAAAGATTTTCCCCTCAACGTAATTTTGCTTTACCAAGCTTTCTTCGGAGGAATTTATCATGTGATGCCAGCAGCCAACCACATCTTTAATCCCTGGATTAGCCCCTGGATAGCGCTTTTCAACAAAAATCAAATGTAGGGATTCGGGTAGGAATGTTTTGTAGCATTTTTCTTATTCTTTCGTATCATTTATCAAGTATTCAAGATTTATAAAGAAGGATTGGTTTTATACGGGTATCGAACAATTTTAAGTATATCTGTTCTTGAGGAAATTCGGTCTGTAAAGGGAACATTTTGTGTAGGTTAAATACAGCTTTTTTTTTGGCTTTGTTGATTAAGTTTTTTTTATTGCGTATGTACATGTGCCTGGTGGTTTGAATATAAATTCTTAATATTTGTATTTGTTAGTTGTTTCTATTCTGATGTTATCAAATAAATATACTTAATTTTCAACATTTGTCCTGCCTTAATAAAAATCATTATATCTGTCTTTCTCGTATTGATTTCTAAATTACACTTCGCACAATATTCATTTAAGTGAATTCCACACTCCTTTTTAGATGCTAAACCAGGTCATCTGCATACAAAAGTCATTTTTTTCCAACCTGAATGTAAAGTCACTGGATGACAATTATCTCCAAATGAATTTATAATATAATTTGAATTACAAAGAAACAAGACAATGTTTGGCTTAATACACAACCTTGTTTTACTCCTACCGAAGTGGGGGAAAGACTGGGTTATTTTGTTTTGCAGTTTAACAGAAAATCGTACATCTTCATACATATTTTCGATGATATCGTAGAATGGGCCGGCTGTAATGCATTTGTTTAATTTGAAGAGAATATTACAAATACTTCTTATTTTTAAACATTTTATGTAATAGTGGATAGAATGAATATACATGTATGGTCACTAGTCCTATAACCTTTTCAAAAACCTATCTGATTAAAGGTTATTATGTTGTTTTCGTCCAATGCATTTTGAGTCTATAATTGTAGATTATTCTTGAACATAATTTTGCAAGGGAGGTTGTGTAGGGCTATCCCTCTTTAATTGGAAGGGTCATTACTGTTTTCTCCTTTGAATATTGGTTTTATGAGATTATTCCTCCAAATGTCTGTATATTCCCGATTTTAAGATAGCATTAAATATACCTAGAAAGTTTAACGTGGACTTCTTCACCGATGCTTGGACACCCCCCCCCCTCCCACACACACACACACACACACGCACATTAACTTAATCTAGCGACACTGTAGTGTTTGTTGTATTGATCACTTACTATTTCCTCTAATATAGTGATAGTGAACTTTCCCTGAATTAAGCCTATCTATCAATGGTGAATAGACATAATCCATAAAGGTGGAATTAATTAAACAAGCTTTACAATATTTCTCCATAATAACGTACTTGCGTAATTTTCAAATTACCGCCTCCCCCCCCCCCCCCCTCCCTCCTCTCACCCTCCTAACGATAGGGAAATCCTAGATCCGCCCCTGTATGCTATTTCTGTACCTTTAAAAATGATTTAATCTAGAAAGCCTCCCCTTTCACCTGGTCTATTCCATCAGAATTTCATGGATGACCATCATAATCTGTTTTGACACCACCAATTGCCTGTAAATCAGGGATGATGGGATGGGGGCAATACACGGATGAGCAGATGCATTCTGGTGAGATGAGAGACGGGGAAGACCATTCATCTGTTTGCTGCCACCCATCTGCAGTTGTGTTATGTGTCAACAGTAATGATGTTTGATACGCACTGAATGAAGAGGAGCTGGAATGAATTTTTCATTACAGTGCTCTTGGCACAGCTATTAACCAAAGCCATACCCTTCCGCATTCGAAATTTCCATCATCACTGACAACGCTGCATTTTTTTCGAAATATTGTACATTTCCAATGTCATGCGAGACCATCTTAAAGATATACACATATTGTCTAACATAAGGCTAAATACATTTTTCAATATCACGTTGACTAATAAAAGTACAAATATAATGATATAAAAAGGACGTCTAATATTATTTACTCGTTTAAATTTTTTTTTTTAAATGTACAGGGTCATATATGAAATGAAATGGTAGGCATTGTAAAACATAATAGAGTTATATGTATTATCTAAATTTTGACTCGAGGAAAATCAGTTGGATTGATATTAAAATGTGTATTACTAAGGCCATGGACCTCGAAGTAGGTCCATGCTTAAGCTCAGTTCTTTTGGCATAAAATGGCCTAGAGCCCGTTTATCCACCGCTTTGCCCCCCCCCCCCTCCCTCAATTTTTGTTTTAAATGACCAATATTCGGGAATCAGTCATCTCATATCTGGACAGAGAAGGGGTCATTTTGTACTTTTTTTAATTTTTATTATGAAGTGAATTTAATAACGACGGAATATTTTCACGATTGCAAGTGGTCTCCATCTGATGGTGAAAAAATAGAAGAAAGAGAAAGAAAGGGAGGGGGTTACACCCGTCGCACGCAAGATTTTAATTATTAAACTGAAGGGTGTCCATTCGCCTATGCTCAATTTTATGTCATGAACTTTACACAGCTGGTATAAATGACCGTTTCTTATGAATTGAAAGTAATAGTAGTAGAAATACTTGACGCTGTTCTAAAAGTAGTGACCATCGGTAAAAGCACGAGTCGCATCATTTCACATTCCCCTGGACCTATATAAGCATGGACCCTGCTGCACGTGACTGTAACTGTGACGCATCTACAGCCTCTAGGCCCATTTGACAAAGATGTTAACCTAGTTCTTCAAACTAACAATGAAAGGTTATACAGAAATAAATCAGAGGCAGTATAAGGGAAGTTGAGCTACTAATTGTGAAGTCGTTGTTTTCATGGCGTCCCTGATTGTTTGTCTGGTCGTCGTAAATTGCGTCCAGTGAGAAGCAACCAGTCTTTAAGTTCAGCCATCTTCATCTACATGGGCCATGTTTCTATTAAAAACAATCATATGCCATAAGTTTATCACAAAGGTGCTCAAAACAAATCACGCAAAGCAGCAGATGAAATGCTACGATTTCAGTAACTTGTATCAAATATTGGATCTCGCTATTGCCGACAAGTGAACAGGTTTTATTAAACAGGACCCATCATCAGATTGCAATAACAACTTTTGAAACAAAGTAAAGTTTTTTTTTGAAAGAGAGTTTTGAAAGAAACCAAATGAAATGATTTTACGTTTTTAAGTACATGTATATCGGGAAGCAGCGCATCTAGGTATAGGCCTTGATAAACAGGAAGGGGAAGGATGCCTTTCCGAAGGGGTAGGCGGAATGTACGTACATCGACAGCCTGCCCCCTCATGACGTAGACACAGTTCAATTAATAGGCCTATGCTTCCCTTTCTTTCTGTCTTTCTGTTCCTCTCTCTCTCTCTCTCTCTCTCTCTCTCTCTCTCTTTCTCTCCTTTTATCTCTCTAAGCTAGTCAGCTAGTTATAAGTTAGTTTTTTAATTTTTTTTTTTTTTTTTTTTTTTTAATGCAGGAAAACCTCCATGGGTAAAAAAAAAATAAAAAAATCACCGGCCTAATCATCATTATGTATGCATGATTCCGTACAAAAATCCCATCACCCACATCCCCTCCCTCTTCCAGACACTCATAACTATTTTGATTTGATTTGATTTGATTTGAAAAGGTATTTATTAAAAACCACATGGCAGCTCAACAGTTGAATTGAGTGGAATTCACAACATAAACAATTCAAATAAATGCAATACAAAGTCAATATGATGCAATTTGACAGTATGAATGGTAAAAGATAATGTTCAGTTTGGGTTATGCGATGATATTGTAATCGGACAAAATTGGAAATGGTTTGTTATGCGGTAAAGAAGCAATAGGCGTACCGCTGTCTTTAAATGATTTTGGAATCACCTGATAAGAATCTCTTTCAGGGGATATTTCTATGATATTCTTCCAAGCTGACATAAACAGAACGATACGTTTTATTTTGAACACACTTAATTTGAACACACTTAACTCAACTTTCATTTCGAAGGAAATTTGTCTTACAGTATAATACACCCACATGAACTTTTGGAATTACTTCATCAGTATAAAAGAGGAAAATTAAGCGAAACAGAATAGCGAAAGTTTTAAACAAATAGGACCAATAGTACGAAAGTTAAGAATTATGAATTATGAATGTTTGAAATATGAGATCACTAAGTCTATGCAAATCTCAAAATGGCAATTTGGTCAGTAGTATGTGACGTAGTCATGGACAACTCTCCCGTTTGTCGTGTACAAAATATAATTTGATTTCTACTTTTCTCCTAAGTGCTTTCTCCCTATACATGTATAGGGGCACTACTCAAAACATATTAGGGATAGCATATCATTACGTGTCCATTACAAAAAAGGCCCACCTGATTTATACATTTTGAAGAAGAAAAGAAAAGACTTTAAGGTGATTTGTATATGTTGGGACAAAATAGAAAGTTGTCCTGTTACAGTAACATTACTGATTCAGAAGTGCCCATCAAAATAGTAGTTACAACTTTCAACAACTTTATTTGTTGGCGAACTGGCACGCCAACTTTATTTTAAACCCAAGATTTGCAACTTTCAAAATGTGTAGTTGCTTGCAATGAAACAAGGGTCATAACGATGCTGTCAGTTATTGGCACGTTTGTGTAGACTAGCACCATACCACGGAGTAATTCATCCCAATACCGCTGTGACAGGGGCAGATGGACACACCGACCCCGCATCACCTTGCCCGGTAACCAAGGAGAAGAGACAGGGAGAGGATACAGAGCACGCGAAGTGATGTTATCCTTCTATCCATCTCCAAACTCCAAGCTGAACGTTCATCTCGAGCCCTGTGGAAGATTCTTTCCTGGGGAGGGTTAGGGATGCTCCCATGACAAAATGTGATTTTAACTTCTACTGAATTGTGGTAATAAAGGCACCACGAAGGACACAGGTTGCCAGGTGACAACCATGATGTATTATGTGTAACTGTTGCATCGACAATACTGTGCTATTTCTCCTGGAATAGCAGACGTTTAATCCTCTTTCATGATCGCGATCGGTCAACCTCCCAACAATGGAGTAACATGGAATGGAGGAAGACATTTCGACGACGCTTCTTTCGGCCCTGTTGGCCTAATCAGGACCGATTTTGTAATTATTGTAGCCATTTTGCTGAAGTTTGCCGTGCGTTGCAGTGATGTCCTCTTGCGGTTTCTCCTTCTCAATCAATTTCTACATACGATGAAACATGTCGTCTGTTACTTTTGTTCACCTCCACCTTCTCGTTACTATGGAAACAAACAACGAGTAAGTGTCATGATTATGATGTACATAACAATAATGATAATAATAATGATAATAATAATTATATACCTCTCTTTATTATGTTGAATAAATCTAGTCATCAGTCTGATTGGTCGAAATTGGATATTAAAGTGATTTTAGCCATGCCCGCAAAGAAACGAACCCTGCCAGTTGCCCCGGGTAACAGGCAATAGTTAATGTCAAAGATGCATAATAATATATCAATCAGCATCATGTACTATTTCAATGTTAGATGTAGTAAGGTCATCAAATCTAAATAAAATAAAATTATATTTCCATTGCTGATGATTACAAAAAACTACAGAATTATCATGGCCGTTAATTAACCTGGGAGAATAAAGAGAATTAATTGAAAACTGAGTCATGTTAATGTTTCAATTTGGTCGTCGATATGAATTGGAGTTTTTTCTCTTGTTTTTCGCTGCTGCCGTCACAAAATTTGAGGATCCTTAACATATCTTTTGGACACGTACGTACATTGCGTAATACGTACACTAGACGCATGTAAGTCCCAGAATTGACTCGAAATTAAGTTGAAGGGGCTACATCCGTGCATTTTGGGCGTATTGGCGATAGCGAGAATTGAGTAGAGTCACTAGCCTTCCCGAAGCTCTTTAAGGTTGTCCATCAAATCACGATGCACTGTATAGAAGCCATAAAAAGTACTTTGTGTTCTCGAATTCTGTAACATAAGTCTTCGCTCTCCAGACTAATTTGAAAAAACTAAATGTATATATATATTTTTTACCTGACTGTCTTTTTCGACTGCAGGAAATGCATGTTTTGTTTTGTTTTATTTTGTTTTTGTTTTTGTTTTTACGGAAATCAAACAAACATTGGTTTTAGGGGGAAAATCATTGCAAAAGTAATATATAACAGTCTCATGGAAGAATTTATCATAAATTCGCTGCAAAAGTAATATATAAGAGTCTCATGGAAGAATTTATCATAAATTCACTGCAAAAGTAATACATAACAGTCTCATGGAAGAATTTATCATAAATTCACTGACAATACAATGACTGAACTGTAGGCATAGTTTCACTGTAATTTAAATACAATATCAATGACATTAATAACATTGAAACGAACGGCAGATGTGAAAACCATCATTATCATATATGTAAGTCGAAACCTTTGAGCATGTATCACTTTGAATTTTCAATCGCTCAAAAACAAATCAGATATGAGAATTTCACAAACGGCGTGTTGTATATAAAAGAAATGCTGCGTTATTGCAGTTAACTTACATGTATGTAGAGCCATTTTTAAATGCCGTCCGAGATGTGTCTTGGTGTGTGTATATGTTTGTCAGTTTTCGTTTGTTTTGTGTTGTTTTGTTGTTGTTTCTTGTTTTAACGTTATTGATGTCTTTATTTTAAAACGGTACTCTCGCACCGTGTGTACAATCATGTAGCAGTCTACTTTAATCCACACCTTAAATTAATGGCTGACTAGGATATTGCCTGGTGAAGAGCCTCAACCATAACCCTGAAACAAACATTGCTTAAACAGTTACAGAATGTGCTGGTGTGTAGGTCATTAACACGCTACATCTAGATACCACGCATATATCACCCGGCTGGAAGCCCCGCATGAAAATAAATAGTTTATCATGGGCCCCACGTACTAGATGAATGGATATATAACATTAGAAAGGTGGCCACATTCAAACCGAGGACACATAGATTCAAGCGTAAACGTTATGATTATACAGAGAAATGTCATTAGCTATTTACGGGGCTAGTGGGGGGCGATGAACACACCCCTTACCAGTGCGAGGAAAAAATGAGAGAGTGAGTGAGAGAGAGAGAGAGAGAGAGAGAGAGAGGGGGCGAGAGAGAGGGGGCAGCATGAAGTGAACATGATACGATCCCCTCTCTCGCCACACCCCCCTCCCCATCCCCAACCCAATGTCATTTCAGCTACCTTCAATTAGTGCCCCCTCAATGGTTGGAGCGACGTCACTCCATTGACTCAGTTATCTGGAGCACATAGTTAACATTTAAAGTAACTTGTATGGACAGTTTGTATTAATCTTCAAATGTTTATAATAGATATTTTTAATGATATAATACATATTCACTCTTCGAAAGTTCATGAAGTTGTTTTATTTACAATATATAGGCCTACATGCGGAAGAAGAAAAAAAAGGCAGGAATTTTATTTGCTTTGTATATGGTTTCCTTCTTGTTTACATTTGATGCTACTTTATTTCAGTTAAACACTGTCAGTTTAATTTGTTTTTATGTGATTGTCATCCGATTTAATGGATCCTTATGTTGGTAATTATATATGCATAGTAGGAGTATTTCTTGTGCGAAGTGATAGTGCACACATTGTATTCATGATTTATTATCATGATGATACTACCACGAGGGGATATAATCATGGGCCCTTCTAGGGGCGGCTGACGATCATCAACATAAAGGATATTTCAAGGACACCACCTCCTCTCGAGCGGTAATTTACCGTTACTTATTTTTAATCTTCTTTTTGCTTCATTAATCTCATATTAACTCTTTTTTAATTTTCTCATCGTACGTGAAAGAAAATAGTGATTGATACTGTATGATTGCCAGACGTTTTGATGCTGGCCGCCAAAATAGTAGATAATACCAAATAATTATTATTTAAATAAATTACATTTTTTAAAGAAAGTGAAACTTCAACATGCTGGGTAAAATTAATTTTTCAAAATCATTATTATGGCCGATGAAAATTTTTATCAATCGCAGAGAGTTTGAGATAACAAGTTCTTTTTCGATTTTAATGAGCTTTGGGGAGTTAAAGAAGTCCACATCCCCCCAAAAAGAATTCCCTCTATTTAAAGTTTAAAGCTTAGAAGGCCCTTGAAAAATTCGATGAAATTTAATTATGTATCATTCCAACTTTGATTACTGGTTGAATTTTCTTTCGTTTAAATGTATCTCAATAATAAAACATGATAATGTTGTGGAAGAGTATATCAAATTCCTTCCACGCGGGATACGAGGGAACTCTGACATTTTTTAGTTTTATCAGAATTCATGAGAAGAGACATTCAGCCTAGAAGGCCATTTTTTTATATTTTGGGAGACTGTTTTCATTGGCTATTTCCAACACTGCACGATGATGCCAGACTGGTCTGTAACACACATACAAACAAAACAAAAAAGATTTATAAAAACAATATTTTGTTATGATCTTAAATCCAGAGACATTCCTTCATGTCGATAGGAGTTTACCTCTGAACCTGAAACCTGTCAACATACCACTCACATTTCGACGATTTCCAGATTCGAAATCAAACGTCGTAATCTTTGCAATTATTCACTTTTCAGAGAAACCTTCCAAATAATCATGCGCTCACCAAAACCATAGGATCGTGGTTTAATTAGGGGCATTTAACAAAAATCATTTTACGGCTGTACTGGGCCACCCGAAGTTTTGTATTACGCACACTAACTAACTTTATTGAATATTTTCCCTGGCACCATTCCTATGTACGAAGTTTTATGTGGGATGTAATACAACTCTGTTGTCCGTAATTCCGATGGAATTTATATTTTCTAAGAACTTTATCCAATACGAATTACTCATAGTTGTCTCAATTATTTCATAGAAAGAGGTTTAGAAAAATTAATTCCATATTCATGGGTAATAGTGCTCTGCAGTAATTGGATTTATTTCATGTTTTGTAACTGTTGAACGTATAATCATAAAGGCAGTTTCTGTAGACAGAACTCCTCCTATTCTTGATTTTTCAAATAAAGATTGTTCGAAAAAGTCCTGGATTTTCAAAAAAAAAAGATTTAGTGGGGGCCATAATCCCATCCCATCTGCAATAGACGCCTACAATTTGTATTCAACGAATTGTAATCATATACTATCCTGCTTTTTGACAAAGATGGCGCAATTTCAAAATATCCCGAGATCTGTCTAGTTTGTTCGCCCACTGTGTAGCGACTTCGAAGCTCCATTGGCATTAAATCAAACTACAAAGCAGGAGAGAATTACTATTAGGATATACGCCATCAAGTTGATGAACTATATAATTCATCAACTTTTCCATTGTTATCATCTCCTTTTTCATTGGTGATCACCTTCTCAGGGGCGGATCCAGGAAATTGTAAAGGGGAAGGGGCGGGGAGGGACACGATTACGAAAATTAGTCAATGGAAGGAACAACAACTGTTGTACATGTTGTTCTTGTTGGTGGTGGTGGTGGTGGTGCAGTCACTGGTGCTATTGTTGTTGTTGTTGTCGTTGCTTGTTGTTGCTGCTGCTTCTGCTGCGCCTGTTGCTGTGTAAAAGCTATGCCAGCTTGATTTAAACGGGAAAGGGGCTAGCTCTGCCTCTTCATAAATCGTTAACTATCCCGTCCCCTCCTAACCCCACCCCCCCCCCCCCCCCAACACAAAATTACAACAATTGTGTATCATGTATTGCGTACTGAACCCGCGACGTATCAAATTCCTTGTATGTCGTCAGTTAGATTAACCGCCGAATCCAATTTATGTCATTGATGTCAAATGGGAATAAATATTATGAAAGAGATCATTTCAGAGCATTGACACAACATTATTCATTTTGTGACAGACTATTGAAAATAATGTTTCTTCAATGATAAGTGGACAAGGATTTAAAAATCAGTTAATTTCGTATTTCTGCACGTCATTTGTTTCAATGTCGAAAGAATTACAGCGTTAGCAATTTGCGCGTTTTGCAGCATATACAGATGAAGACCGAAAATTATATTTCATAATATATTTCAATACATGAACTCGTGTTCAAACTATTAAAGGGATCGTTTAACAATGTTAAATCTGATATATACGACCCTACATGTTATCGGTGTCTGTGATATGGTGTAATATTGAAGCCCTAAAAAAACTGCGCTTCAAAATGATCAAGAAGTGCCTCAAAAAAGCAAAAAATCTTTGAGTGACCGGTTTTACCATACTCGTTTTCCCCAATAGACTGTAGTGTTATGAAAACCGTCAGGCGAACGGTTTTCAAAATTTGTAATTCCAATCATAAATATCTTGATAATCAGACAGGCGATCGGCTTGTAAAGTCATTGGGTTCCTGACTGACCTAAAGGTTTATAATTATCATTGCATCATGAGCTAAATCCAGAATTTTGTTTTAGAATCTGAGACAAAGTTACCGGATCCCTTTAAACTAAATAAAGGCATGGATTGGA
The DNA here is from genome assembly GCF_000002235.5 of Strongylocentrotus purpuratus. NCBI lineage: Eukaryota > Metazoa > Echinodermata > Echinoidea > Camarodonta > Strongylocentrotidae > Strongylocentrotus > Strongylocentrotus purpuratus. The sequence continues at coordinate 31,447,175 of NW_022145613.1, forward strand.
TTTATTAACTAATGAGATAAGATTTATTATTCAAGCAAGTCCTGTCAAATATATATTTGACAGGACTCATAACACTACAGTCTATTGGGGAAAACGAGTATGGTAAAACCGGTCACTCAAAGATTTTTTACTTTTTTGAGGCACTTCTTGATCAAGTCCTGTCAAATATATTTGAATGGAACAGTTTTACAGTTTTTAAGCTGGCGACCCATCCAAATCTAGCTGCCCTTCCTCTTCCAGAATCAATGCTTCAGAACGCCCCCACAAACGGGTTATTGTGACACAATAAAATATGAGGCAAAACATCATAAAATCTAGTCGGTAAAATAAAATTTGTCGGTGTTCCGAGATTTGCACGGGTGACAATGATTTGCCATGTTTTCCTTCTCAAATTGCATGTTAAGGGTTAGGTAACCATTGGATTTTAATGGTTTAGGTCTTTAGGGTAAGGGTGAGGTAACGCGTTTGGTCTAGAGTTGTAGTAACCAATTCGCCAAGAGTTGGAAAATGACAGGGCGGCAATTCTTGCCAAAGGAAGGGTTGTACCATCCATTTCCCCCCGTTTTAAACAAATCATCTTTATAGGAGGACATTCTGAATGAACCTATTGAACTTCTAACAGACTTCCAAATGAAGTTTATTTGAGGAGATGCGTTCCTGATTTCCTAGATATACAACTACAAGATAATCAATGTCTTTTTTCATAACACAAATCAACTAATTTCCGCAATTCGAAATTATTTCCGTCTACTGCCAAAATCGTGAAAGGTTGGTATCTTTTTTTAAAATAAATAATTTAAAGGTATTCACTTTAAGGTCAGTGTAACGAAGCTTGTCGCCATTAAAAAGTTTTATTCGAATTCCAGCTCGATGAGAGGCCACCGCGTTCACTTTGCAGCTGCCGTGTGCGGTGGACCTTAAAACCGTGTTCATATTGGCATTTTGCCCATGGTCGGTTAATCTTGAACTTGTGGTCAGCTGAACTTATGGATGCCAATTAGCGGTGGACCGACCCCGTGTTTATATTGGCATTTTGCCCATGGTCGGTTAAATATGAACTTGGCCAGCTGAACTTATAAAAGCGATTGACCTTAAAACCGTGTTCATATTGGCATTTTCCCTACGGTTGCTTAAATTTGAACTTGGCCATCTGAACTTATGAATGCGATTGATGCTTGTGAGATTTTAATTAGCGTTGGACCAACCCCGTGTTCATATTGGCATTTGCCCATGCTTAGGTTAACGTAAACGTGGTTAGCTGAACTTATGGATGCCATCGGCGTCGGATAAAAACAAATGTAATGGGGTTGTAGTAACAAGTTTGACTGAAGAATATGTTCCTAATTTTTTAGATATTGTCGTTAACGTTAACAAGGAAAATCTTGTACATAGTGACAGCAACATAATCGTCCTGTGCGGTGGCCCTCCATCATGTTTGGTAATTATTAACATTTCATCACGGTTGGGTAACATGAACCTGGTTAAGTGAACTTGTGACTGCTACTGGCGTCGCATCAAAAAGTTTTTTTGATACGAAAATGTTATCTCATCGCCTGCGCAAGTGGACGAGGACAATTAAAATCACCCGGATGCATACATGAAAAACGCTCTCAAGTCAACGAGGGAGAGAGGGAGAGAGAGAGAGAGAGAGAGAAAGAGGGGAGAGAGAGAGAGAGAGAGAGAGAGTGAGAGAGAGAGAGAGAGAGAGAGAGAGAGGACAAAGAGGGAGAAGGAGAGAGAGAGACGGAGAGAGACAGAGAGAGAGAGAGAGAGACAGACAGACAGAGTGAGAGACAGACAGAGATGGGGTGAGGCAGAGAGAGAGAAAGAGAGAGAAAGAGAGAGAGAGAGAGAGAGAGAGAGAGGTTATAGTTTCAAAGTACAGTCATCGTGTATATCAATGCTGTTGTTGTTATTTGCCTTTAACCACTTTGTATTGTTAAGAACGGATTAAAAAACAGTGGAAAATGGCGCACACAAACTTTGTTAAACTTCGAATTAGAGAGTGAAAGCAGAAAAACAAAAGTTTAAAAGAAAATGGAGGTCGACTATAATTTTATTAACGATTTGAAAATGAGATCGCAATGTAAATGTTAAATTAAACATACCCCCCCCCCCCCCCCCTCCGCCCAAATATTTATGTTATTACTTTTCGATTGTTTGTAGCATCATTCTGCCAGGCCTGAATATGCTTTTAATGATGGTCCCATTTAATCTTTATATATGGTGTGTATTCCTTCATTCTGTATTACCCTTGGAAAGCTTTGAAATGTTGATGCTTGCATATGAAGAAAAACTGAAATGAAATGAATCTCAAATTTGCGAATCAAGTTTTTGACTGTGATTTAATCGGGGACTTTCCCATGTGTTGTTCAATATCACATACTGCGTATTTTCATTTCCCCATTCATGTCACTGGTTTGTCCCCATTATAATTATGTTACGATAGCCCTATACATAAAGTATTCAACTGCACACAAAATACTCCTTTGCGATGTATTTAATCAATTGTTTAAAAGGTATTTCATACATTTTTTGTAATGTTTATCTATTTATTTATTTATTTGTTTATTCAGTCTTCTTTTCAAACCCAGGGTAGCCATATTCAGTGCCACAAGGCCTGCTTTACAAGGGGGCCATGTATCAAGTACATATTACAATGTATCAAGTTAAAACACAATATTGTTGGAGCAAAATGGAAACTATGAATTATTACGTCACAATACAAATTCGCCACTTTGGCAATTTAAATACTCATTATGTGGCTGTGATTACAATTTCAAATCTTCACGACCCTCTTAATATATCTTTTATTCGATTTTCGTTAAAACTGTCATTAATAATTATGTTTTTTCTGTTTTTACTACTTCCCTTCACAATAACCTGATAGTAACATTGTTAAACTCATATGTACTTCAGATATTATAACTAAATACCAGTACAAACGGTAAGTCTGTTTATTGAACCCGATAGATGATATAATCACCGGCCGTCTGAACAGTCACGTCGGTATCTTGGCGTTGTCCCGGCATGTTGTCATTTGGCATAGCTGAAGTTCGAGTCACTGTCCCCCGATGCTGACCGGTTAAACCGATGTGTAATTAGACGACCAGGAGATGAAGACGCTGATGATGATGATGACTATAGTCTTAGAAACGAGTCATGATGAACCTTCTTCCATTGGACTTGTGTATATCCTCCAACGAAGCCTGTCCCTGTACAATTTCTTACGAAACTGCACAGCGATATTTTGCTAGGGGACACAGCACGAAAATGTTGCAGATTTCATGAACTAAGAGGACGGCGCATTGTGGAGGAAGGGCTATACGTAAAGCATTAATTTTGAGAAAATGTGATATCATTTTTAGAAGCGTCTGTTCGATCATGAATGAATCCATCGTTTGAAGGATAAGACTTAAAGCAAGCTCCGTGAGTTAAACGTTTTCATTTTCTTTATGATAATAATAATAAAAAAATAATAATAACTATAAAAAAATATATAAAAAATACTCATAATAATAACAATAATACAAATTTAAAAAACAATAATACTTATGTTAATAAAAAAATAATGATAATATTAATATTGAAAATAATAATAATTAAAATTATGATAGTAATAATGATAATAATAATAAATACATTCATATTACGCACGTATCCATCTCAGGGGAGTTCAAGGCGCCTATAAATTAGTATTTTTACCCTGGCTTTAGCCCAGCTTTAGCCTAAGGCACTACATACATTAAAGAAATCAATTCTTATCAGGTACCCATTCACTCCAAGTCACTGGTCATTAAAATGGCGCTGAAAACGAAACTGATAGAAGTCAATTGCAGCTACTGCACCCTAGTGAACAGGCTAACCAATGCTATACCGATCGCAATGATCTCAAATTGACCACCACCATCATCACATCAAAACTTTTTATAATAAAGTACCACTAGCCTTATTCCACGATATAAAGATCTCGGGCGCCTTTCTGGAAGACGATGAGGTTTAAAATACCACGTTCTTCCAGCGTGGCGTCACAATGCAAAATTTGGCGCCACTTTCTTTTCTGGTGTCGGACCTGGCGTTTGTTCGTTTCGACAAGCATGACGTGTGATTATAGGTGCAGTTGAATTGACCAAAGGTGTCCTAATATTTCCAAAAGTGATATTTTACATTTATCCTGCAATTATGTTTTTAGTCCCACTAATGAAATTCATTCAGTTCGTGTGTGTGCGTCTATTGATTATGAGCAGATCCGCCAAACATTATACGGAGTCCAATGTGAGATTTTTATTTTTTATTTTTTATTTTTTAAATCGTCTATTTTTTGACTGAAAAACATAACGATTTCCTATATGGCTCGAAGGATCGGTAAGTGTACCATGCACTCTCTATGATTACCACAGAACATGAACGCACTGACTTTCAAGAAATTAACTCAAGAGCAAAGTTAATATCCAATTGCATTGTCTTTAAGTAATGCTCGGATTATGTAACAGTCATGTCATTGTACTGTATCACACATGTTCAAAATATGATGGCCAAGGCTATTGAACGTGATTTCTCGAAAGTCTCTGCTATCGTGTTGATCATTCTGTCAACTGATTCGTATATTTAATTACGGACAGTATTCTGTACATCATTAATGTGATATCTATTGTGAGAGAAGCGATGAGAGACTGGCTGTAGACTATTAATGATGCCTCATCTATCCATCGGCATTCCTATCTCTGGCTCATTCTCGACTAGCTACAAACAGGTTTGCGCATGTCGGGTTAAACCCGCAGCAGACGTCTGAGATGCTATAGCCTATATAACCTCATCAGATGACAATGATCTGGGGGAGGGGGCGGTGAGGGATGTGGATGGATATAGACAGATACCAACAGAGGGTGCATGCATACCGCATCTATGCTAAACAGGCGTACATGCATTCTCTTTATATTGGATATTAATGTGAGTTTGTTTGAATGCTATCACGGCGATGGTCGGACAGTGTGCTAGAGGCTCTTCTAGAGGTAAGAACAAAGCTTTTAATCCAGTCTTTGATTGATTTAAACCATTGGAAATGTTCGATTAACTCCAATAAATTTATATATAGGTCGCCAAAGGTGCCAACTGCATGCACGCGGTCATTAAGATGCATATTGGTATCATAGGCCTATTCGTTACCATGCAGTACACAGAAGAGACAATATGAAATGGTATTGTTGTTATAATACATTGTATAATATTAGAAACAAATGAGTGATTTAAATTATAATTTTTGTTGATACCTATTGTAAACTTTATCAACTTGAAAGAAAAAAGAATAGTATTCAGTATTTGCATTGATTAATATAATTATACTGGTACTTTGTTCACGCATCATGTATCATCATATTTATTTAATACTGTGTGTCAACGTGCAGCGACATGTGCGTTGCGAAAGAAAGAATATAGGCTTCAATTAGTTTAAAATTTTCGCAAATGTCTTCAATGTAATTTGCTACTGTAATATTGTTTGTCTTATGTAGATTCTAGAGATAAACATTACATAAACATGATGTGAAAGGTGTTCTATAATTATGTTTGTTTATACAGGCTATTGTTTTAAATTTGTTGCTCTGGTAAATATTGAAGAAGAGAAAATCCAGAGGCCACCCCCCCCCCCTCCATTTTTTTTTATAAAGGGAATGTCATAAGAAATTCGATTGAAATTCAGTGACGTCACTCTTTATGAAAATTGCACATATATTTTTGTCTGCCAAAGATGACACTATTCAAACTATTTTGCACGTCTACAGTCGCTTGTTTACCCAAGAGCTTAATGGGCCATTCGGTAGATTGATTTACTGATTACATTCATATGTTGTTATTCCAGAGCAAACAACCTTGAATACATTCATATCAGATCAAATTCATTGATGAGATATTTAAACCCTATAATGTTCAAAGAAATTTTTGAACATTGACTTTTTATGGTATTTCTATTTTTCCTTACCCACATTTGCGTTTGGTTCAGTCGTGATGACAAATAGACACCGATGAGAAGAGGATAGAGAAACTGGTGACCCGTTACCGCACCTGAAATTAATATCTTATTCATCGTACAATGTTTTTTGCACTTCCTAGTGCCTGCATAGTTCCTGTACCTCGCTCGACTCCCCAGTGAGTATACCAATAGTAGGTCCATGGTATGACATAATATGACATGATATAGGAAACGGTTACTTATAGCAATCATGGTGCGTAGCTCTATCATATTTCCATTTCTCACATGGGTAAGGAGCGGCAAATGACGCTAAATGCCATGACTGTGATCCGAACTCGTACTGGTTCATGCCTAGTTCACAAAATCAAGACATCTTCATGCCCAATGTTCCACGGGAGCCAGGGGCATCGTTCTGCCGGGGGGGGGGGGTATATTTTTAATTAACTGTGTATCCTACAATTACCTCCGATGTGTGAGTTCCAACTCCTGAAGTCAGAATGACAAAGTGATATCTCATTGCATCTTATTTTTTTCAATCCTAAATTCTTTCTCTGAAATCAAATGCCCTTCTGGTTGCATATTGAACCCCCATTCTTTGATTTTTTTTTCGTATAAGGGCGTGTTTATGCTTAACTTTTTCTGGCCAGAATCAGGCATCTGTTACGCGTTTAGTTTAAAAAATGGCGATCATGATCGCCGATCGTAAACTCACAAAAAGATGCGTTTACAATTTGTAAACGCGTTTAAATGGGGTCAACGCACTGACCTCTAGTGGGTCTACGTAGCATGCACAAGTGCAGGTTGCGAATCCAGCTGCAAGGCCAATTAAAGCCACACAGGGAGAATTGCCTGGAGGAGCCAGAGAAGTGAGCATAAACAGTACACCGTGGAACTGCGATTATGAGCGTTTACGATGTGCGTTTCAGATCGCTCATTCTACCTTCAAAATCAAGCATAAACGCAGCCTAAGATAATGGTGTGGTGGTGTTTTTCTGCAACCTTTCCTTCTCCATCATCCGATCGCCACTTACAGACTTCTGATATACCTACCGCTCTTGTTCTGCCAATCGAAGATGATACCACCCTGAATGCACCCCTTGGTACCACCTGGTACACACAAGATTGCCCCACTAGTCTCCAACTTAAAGATATTTAACAGCTTACTTAAAAAAGGGCATTTGTCCAACAGCGGATCCTAGAGGGGCGCATTGTATGTGCCCCACCTTTGACCCCCACAGACTTTCAAGAAATCAATGTAGGAGCCATTTAAGTACCTTATTGTTTGCCTACTGTCGGATTATGTAATAATATGTCATTATATTGTTCACATATATTATTTCAGAATGTGACGCGGATCAGTGCACATAGCTGTGTCAGTATTGTGTGAAAAAAGGCTCAAAATGCATGCCCCCTTCTCGCGAAGGTGGGCAAAATGTCACTTGGAAGTGCCCCTGTGACTCATTTTAAATAAATGGTTCGTCATTGGTGATTATAAAGATTTGTTTTAATTACCTTTGCCACATAATACATGTAATATATGACACCGTCACAACATTAAATACCAAGTTTTTCTGGTCTAGACTAAAGGGCATACCTTTATGATAGGTTTCACCGTTGCCATAATTTAAAACGCCTTGTTTTGCTACTTTTATAAATTTGTTTCCCTTTTCGATTAATAAAGTATCACACCTTTAAGTTGGTCAGGCTGTTTTGTACGTGACATAAGACGAATAGTCCAGATTCAATCAAGATGCCCCGTGTTAAGGCACGGTCAACCAATGACGAATTTATTACAAGTGTAGCCGACCTGTTTTTGCACAAGCCTTGTTTCATCACGAACGTTTTAGTTTTATTTCAACAAAACGGGGAAGGGCTTACACCCACCTTTTTAGTTACTATAGCGAAAGGAGAAAAGAGAAAGACGAGAAGTAGTTCACTGGATAGAGGTCAAACTCCTTTATATTATTGTGCATAATAGTGGTATTCAGTGCTGTGCTTTGTATCCTTGGAAAATAAAAACGTTTTATTAATTCAGATAATATTGTCATTATTTATCTATAATACCCCTTTATAGACGCGATTCTTAGCTTCGACTACAGACAAAAGGTAGAACCCTATAAATGGCTAATAAAATTGTCCGTCCCCTAAAAAAGCGGGCTTATTGAAAAGCTTGTAATGCTTAAATGGCAAAGGAACAGAAGTGATGGTGATAACAGAACCCGTGAGCTACAGAATAACTTATTCTATCAATATAGCCGACTTGTTTAGATTCTATAGAACTATAAATTAAAAGCTACGGTCATAATGTTTCATATTAGCCTATACCATGTATATATGCAGTCCCACAAAAAAATATCAATTCTGTTTCTCTTTTCTATTACATTACGCTTTCTACGATTTCATGAATTAAATAGTTGTTACGAATAAATGCCTTCTCTTGCCATATGACTATACAAAGTTATGACAAATTTGATACAGATCAAACATGAAATCTAAAAGGTATTTTTAAAACAGTTTTTTTTATTTCGTTCTCATCAGATTGAAAAAGGCCTACCATCAAACTCACCAGGGAAACCCAACTGGGTTGACCTATACTTCTCCTGTAATAATCACTTTGTCCTCATTTCGAAAGAGGACAATCAGGACATCGAGAAACAGATTTTTGTTTGACCTAATTATCAAGTGTAATAAACCTATATGTATTATCAACAAGTAAATTCATGAACATTCTGACCTAAGTGGACAAGCCTAAATGTTGTCAAACAGACATTCTGGGTCATCTAATACTGTGAATCAATAATCAATATCAACAGTTATAACCGAAATACCGTAAATCAATCTAGCAATTTATCAAAAATCAATCACGGACACCTTTTATTTCTATAGCTTCGGGCATCTCTTATTTCTGTAGCTTTTCGCCCAGCTTTTATTCGTATAAGAGAAGTTATCTAAACCTCCCATACAAAATGTTTGGAGGAGGTGCACAGTAACAGTACATTCCCGGATGTACTTGTTATTTTTTAGTTTGACTTTTAACTTCTGAACTTTCCGAAGATTCATAATTCCGAAGTTTTGTATTTCCGAAAATGAAATATCAGGTTTCTTATTTCGAAAATGAAATAGGGTTCATAATTCCGAAAATTACATAGAACGCCGTGTCGTTTTTCGGAATCATGAACCTTCGGAATATAAATGAATCATATTTCACTTTCGGAGTTGTTAACTCCCTGATATGGGAAATATGAGTTTCAAAATGAATAACCTTGGGACAAACAAAATAATTCGACCGTCTTTAGACAGCAGAATAATGTCCGTTATCTACATTTTGGGTAAAAGATTTCATGAGGTATAATAATAATCTTGACACTGCTCCGGGGGATAAGATCATTTTCACTTTTCTGCCTTTCAAATCTGCGAGACAAGACTGTAAGATAGGGACGCCCTTATACAAACCAGACGAGTGACTATCATCTATACATTTTCCACAAAAATAATGATTGTGGGACGTTTCTTATTAATACTCTACAATCTACATGATAAGATACTTGCTATTTTTTTCACCACGACTGTTCTGCATTTCAAATCAGTCGCATAAAATTGTAAGATGAGATTGTCTTTACACCTCTGTCGGTTGGATATTACTTTCATCGTCCACAAATGGTTGCAGGAGTTAACAATGCTCCACTCGATAAGATAATGTACTAGTTTGTCACTTTGACTCTACTTCATTAGCTTCATTATCAACGACATAGATTGTAAGATGGAGTTGTCTATAGATCGACCCCCGCCGGTCGAATGTTCTTGTCTTTGGTTACCGTCATGTGACAATGACATTGCAGCTGCTGGAAGATTTATTTTGAATGTGATATAGACGGCCTAGATATGACCTCTAGCACGAAGATGATGGATGATATCATTTATCTGAACAGGTTGACATGCTCCCATCGCACAGACGGAAGTGAACATGATTATTAAAGGGATGTTTTAACACCCTTTGTATATGAGGCGATAATTCGATTGCGTTATTACCTGCGCTAATTAAACCCTTATGGGCAATTGGCCCATGCTCAAGTTAATGATGGAAAATAAATTCTCACAAAATCCAACAAAACTTACACTGAATGTTCAAGATTATAAACAAATGACATGTGGGGTTGTTTTAGCTTTAAACAACGCAACGTATGCACTGTTCTTTTTGCAATGAATCGTTCTCAGCCACCACAATAGCCATCGACAAGAGGCTACCACCCCAAAGGCCCAAGCACTTGGCACATCAAAGACCGCACTAGTGACTGACGCAGTCCTACGCTAAATAGTCTAAAATAAATGACGCCTCATAACGGCCGTAATTCATATTGAATCATTGCAGGCGTGGATTAACGGGGGTGTGGGTGGGAGGCGACGGGCCCGCGCCCCACTGGCAATTTAAATATTTAAAAAAAAATAAAAAAATAAACACTCACAAAAAATACAAAATGCTCACTACCCCCCCCCCTCCAGTGAGCGAAATTTTGGTCTGTGCGATTTTCACATTTATAGCCCCCCCCCCCCCCTATCGACAAATCCTGGATCCGCCACTGAATCATTGCATGTTTGATGGTATGTTTGACTACAAGTACAATGGAGGCACCACGACATTTTTTCACGGGAGGACCGGGGAGGATTGATTAACAATATTACCTTGTCACCCTTAAAATAATGTCAGGTTCTCTCATTTCAATAAAGGAGAAGGATCACATTAAACTTTTTTCATCCCCACGCCCCTGATCTACCTATATGATTTACAATGTACATTTCAAGAATTTTTATGTTGTTGAAATTGTCTTTTTAAAGGGATCGTTTAACAATGTTAAATCTGAGATACACGGTCCTACATGCTACTAGTGTCTTTGATATGGTGTAATATTGAAGCCCTAAAAAAAAAAATCGCGCTTCAAAATGATCAAGAAGTGCCTCAAAAAAGTAAAAATCTTTGAGTGACCGGTTTTACCATACTCGTTTTCCCCAATAGATTGTAGTGTTATGAAAACCGTTCGGCGAACGGTTTTCAAAATTTATAATTCCAATCATTAATGTCTTGATAATCAGACAGGCGATTGGCTTGTAAAAGTCATGGAGTTCCTGACTGACCTAAAGGTTTATAATTATCATTGCAGCTAATGAGCTAAATCAAGGATTATTTCTAAGGATCTAAGACAAAGTTTCCGGATCCCTTTAAAGCACAGACTCCTCAAATTTCGACCAACATCCCCCAATCAAAATGTTCTCATTATGTCTCTTTCCTCCTCCTGCTCACCCCGGTATACCGGAGAATGAGACTCCGATGAGTGCATCCCATATGAGGATTACAAGGCTGAACGGACAGGTGCATATTGGTCCATATTTCAAACTCATGAATGAATTCTCTTTTTCCTCTCCTCGATTTTTAAAACATATGATATGAATGTTGCATTTCCGAGGGCAAACAATGTGGAGCAAGTAGTCCCCAAGTCAAGTCAGCCTATGATAATCAACTGAAACATAAACCGGATATTTATTAGTGGGAAAGTTTTGTTTGACCCGAATGATTTTGCCCCTATATCACCTATATCTCAGTCATCATATAGATCTGAAACAGGAATGAAACAATCTCAGGGGTAATCAATGTTCCGGGGGGGGGGGGGGGGTAATATTTTGCGTTTTGTTACAGGTCTGGTGAAATAAGGGGAAATTGAAGAGGGGGGGGGGGGGGGGCACCTCCAATTTTTTTTGTATTAACGCCAAAGTTTGTATTTTCATACCATGGCATAGCCGGGTAATGTTGGAGCGCCTTGAGGACCTTGCAAGGTCGATACGTGCGCTATATAAAAATCCAATTTTATTATTATTATGAAGGGCGACTACAGTTTGCACAAAAAGCAATGGGAAATGAACAGTGCACACAAATTGCACATCGGACAAACTGCCTCCACGGGATCAATTAGCGCCGGTGCGTTATTTCGTTGACGCAGGACTTTCGTTGTCTTTGACGCACCGTGTGAGCATGGAACACTTAAATGATTCGTGAACAGTATAGACAGACACATTACCGTTAATAGTCTAATATCTGAAATGCAAGTTGGATATAAAGCCCCCAACCGTTCATTACACAATTGCGCTTTCTTTTCAGCTTCATCATCATTTTGTTTCTTTGTTTAATCTGATAAGTTTCTTTTAGGTATATCATACCTGAACCTGTAGGCTTTACAAGACTTCTCACCATGCTATTATTCAGTTTCGCTGGTTCAATTTGATTGGGTTTCATTGCTTGGAATATGTTTTTCTCCCACTCTACTATAAACAATTTTCACCAACACCCCTCTGTTTTGGTAGTAAATTCCAGTATGGAGGAGTCCACTTGGCCGAGCTAGTTTCTGGTGTCGGATTACATCTATTACTACGTCGCACAAGGCTGTTCTGCTACCAACATTTTGCCCCATCTTGCCCGCAAGATTATCGGAGAAACGTCATCGCGCTCCGCTGATGGTTTGGCCGCGTTCTCTAAACAAACCGTCATTATTCATCTGGTGAGCTTACGTCTTAGAAAATTACTTTCCCATGCATTCGTCTGACGAATCGTACGTTGCTAGAGTTTGTGTTTTTGCTTGCTCTTGAACTCTTAATTTGTTGAATAAGGACGAGTTGAATGCAGATAAACATTCTTGAGGGCATCTTCTAAAATCATTCGTGAGCTAAAATTGAGGAGGAGGAAGCGAAAACACAAAGGATGCTGTGTGTGGGTTGATGATGCACCAACGTTTACGGGACCACACATTCTTTCGTGTTGAGTCGAGCAAAAGAGTCTAGCCTAGCGGAAAGTCAGCGGCAGTGTCCAGGGACACATTCATTCACAATCGGGCTCTACTTTCTGCACCATAAATCTTGGATTTTCTTTTGAAAAGACTTTCGCTATTCAAAGTGAGCTCCTTGAGATTTTTCTTTGATCGACGATTTGAGCTCGACTTGCAAGAATAGAGGAACCACTTTTCCTCGTCAGCTAAGTGTAGACATGGAGTTGAATGAGTGTGACGACGTGAAACAGTAGCCTTGCAAATTTGTGGCCATTCATGGGAAAAGACTGAATTTCCAAACAATCGCAAGATAAAGAGGAGTTCTTTCACTCACAGAATTATCTGGAATACGATGGACTAAATATTGTGCAACCTGTGCCTAACAGTTTCAATATGTTAAAGCCACGATTTTACATCAAGGTATGTAGACTTGTTAATTATATCACAAGGGAAAGTAAGAATATCTGAAATGTAAAAATCTGCCATTTGATCACATTGAATCGGACAAGATTGGCATGACTGGTCGGTCGGTCTTAAAACACATGCTTGGCTAAGTCTGCTGCCATGAAAGTAGTGACAAATATGATCTGAAAGTTTGTGAAATCAGTCATTAATATTTGTCAAAAGGTTGGCATTAATCAACTCTGCATCTGAATTTGATCTTGTAAGTAAGAGTTATTACAGCCCAAGCAGGTTTCTCAGTGTTTTTAAAAATTTCATTTTCCATCACCTTATTTCATATTAATTGTAATAATAACAGAATTTAATCACAGAGCTCCATCTACAGTGCAGATGTACCGTCACCACAATGATCTTTCCAGCATTTGGGTTAATTATAAATGAAATCTTGTTTGTTCTAATAATCTAAGTCCTACAATGTACATGTATAATTCATTGTTTTGGTCATTCACATTCCAGCAACATGGACAATTTAATTTGTTAATCAACATTGCCCGAGGACTCCCAGACCTTTTTCATTCTGAAATGAAGAAACCCCCCTCCCCCCCCCCCCCACCGGCCTGCCCCCAATATCCTGCAGGATTATATGTATGTGCATAAACAAAAATAGAGGAAATTCCATTCCCTTATGGATGCTAATAAAAACTTGTGATGAAATGTTACTCCAAGAATCAAACACTTCTGCCTACACTTGTACTTGACACGTAAGCTCTTGTTTTTTTTTTTTGTTGATTGATGTAGCTTCTCCTCTTTATGTCGAGGCCCCAATATGGTTAAGCGATTGCTTCACAGTCATAATAGTCATAAGTTAACACAAGTTAGTTTAAAAGCAGGATAAATAATAGAGATGGATGTGGTGTCATCCAGCCCCTAAAACAAACTTGTAGGCCTGTTGCAAGACATGAATCCTCCTTATAAAAGCAAGGGCAGATTCTTTTTGGAAGGCGTGGGAGGGGGGGGGGGGGGGTGCAGTGAGCATATTTTTATTGATGGATATTGGATATTTGAGGAGTCCTGATGGGGGTTGTAAATGGAGGGGGGGGGGGCAGTTCACGAGTTGCGCCCCTTAAATATCTACATCAATCTACACAGTAGTTCTTAGAATTAATGGATTTTAAATCATTCAGTAACTTTGTCAAAAGAAACAGCTACTTTCTAACTGTTCTGTTGCTTATAAATACGGTGAAGGGACTTCTAAACCACTGTGTTGTATAATCACTTTATCAGGGGTATTTAAATCAGAACAGAAAGCCATTCACAATAGGTTCCAGTGGCCTATTGTCTAGTCAATACAGACTTCGGTGGCTTTAGATCTATTGACTGTGTGCGCTGGGTCCTATCCCGGAAAAGGTTATCCAGAGTGCATTTTTGTTGGGCTGTTTTGGAATCACATTTCTGACATTGCGCCTTTGGACTTCAAGTTGTTGTTGCTTGTACAATGCATTTCAATTACAAAATAACCATTATTTTGTCTGGCTTCGGAAATGTTTTTCAATTATCATGTTTCTGACATTGTGCCTTTGCACTTCTAAGTTGTTGTTGCTTGTATTTCAGTTACAAAATAACCACTTTTGTCACTCTAAATGTCATTTAATTATCAGAACGTTGTATATTTTATAGATCATTCAAGGTATTCTTGTGTGGGAGGAGGAATGTTTTTAATGGATGGAATTTTAATGAACAAGATGCATAGGATTTAACCAATTCATTAATTTGCTTTCAAATTAATGTTTGCACTTTGCAGTATAGTTCACAAGAGAGGATTATTTGTAGTACAAATATTTTGATTTTCCTGACATGTTTGTGTTCTTTTCATAATTGTAATCGAAAGCTGATGTGACAAGGTTCATATATATTGTAAATACATTCATTGTGATTTGTGATATAAAGTGGAATAGGGAGAAATTAATGATTATTATTTGTATCACACTAAAATTCTTGTGATCGTGCAATGTCTAAAAGGATTACTTGAGCGGTGCCCAATTTTCCAGGAAAAGTTTACACTCATGCAACAGTTGCATCTGTAGGATTGATTCACCCATGTGTAGTGATGGTGAAAGACCTAGTATCATAAAACGGGGCATAAAACTCTTAATTTGCACTTGTATTGCTTTTGATGAATTCTTGTTCACCTATTTATAAAACAGCCTAAATGGGAAAACAAGCAGACAACTGTAGACATTATATGATTCTTGCCAAAATTGGAACTTATTGATCCATAGTAGAAAGACAGTATCATCTGTTCAGTCAATTCGAACTTGTTGGTCAGAGCAGGGAGATTAAATAAAAGTTGTACATCTCACTGGTCAGAGCATTAACTTTTGTATTCATAAGAACGATAAAGTTTCAGTTTATGTATCGCGGACAAGCTTGAATTTCATGACTGTGTCTTGCAACCCGAGTCCATTTTGAGAGACAACCTTCTTGAAGGCTCCTAGCTCTGTAGGCATACTACAACATGACTGATTGACTGTACATGAATGAAGCAGCTTGAACATTCTGTATTGAAGGCTGACATCCTTGTGCGCTATGCTGGGCCCACATGTAATGAGCATCATTGCGTGATATACATGTAGAATTGTAGATGGACCTTAGAGATGCAAAGGCATAGAAAACAGACAATGTATCCAGTCCTACCAAAGAGATACCAGCTTACCTTGGTCCTACTAATTTCCAACAAGAATACTACTTAGCCAAAGAGGTTTGACTGGACATGTGTAGTTATATACAGTGTATGCTGCAAATTTGCAGGAAATATTGTTATGTTTGTGGCAGCATTGTGCTAGTCTATATTGAAGACCTAGCAACTAGCTGATTACCTAAAACAGTGCTCATAATTTGTAGAGGACTACATGCTTTTAGGCTTCAAGCTAGCATCTTCCTGATTAAAGATAAACTTGAGTTCTGGTAAAAAAAGAAAATGAATTCTCACAGAATCTAACAAAACTTACACTGAATGTTCAAGATTACAAATAAATGTCATGTGCCAAACAATTTTGGAAGAAAATGTATACTGGCTGAGTAATGAGCATAGAAAGATAAAGAAATCAGGGTAGTACCAGCCCCGACACCATGTGTGTTGTCCCATATACATCTTTCTGTGTAAGTGATTGTTACTTTACCAAGACTCTGCCAAATTTATGATGATTTTGATGACTCCAGAACCTTGCAGTACACACCATTACTTAAGCTATGGTCACAAATCAGAACAGCGACCGACTGATCAGTAGCCTGCTCGGTCGCTGCTGGACTTAGGCATCGCCCAGCGATTAGGTCGGTGCCCGGGCGGCGACCGCCCAGGCACCGAGCGTATTTTGGGCGGTGAGTGAAAAGTGAGCAGGCGCCGCCCAAATTTTAACTCTGCGCTAAAACTTCAGCGGCGACCGAGCGATGCCCTAAAAACGAGCGGTGCCTGGGCGGCCGCCCCTCGGTGGCCGGGCAGCCGCCGGGCAGAATTGGTTAAAAACTCGCCGCTCGGCCGCCGAGCAGGCTACTTTAGGGGTTTGTGACCATAGCATTACATGCTATATGATCAACTTTTCTGATCCATTCCACACCTTTTCTTTCACAATGCAATCGCATTACCAGAACTCAAGTTTATCTTTAAGTTCACACAGGCCTATTTAAAAACATATTTAAGATCAAATATTTTGGTTACCAGATAAGTGATGATTGTACAAAATTGATAGCCCTGCTTGAGGATGGGCAGGGTATGCAACACAAAATTATATTAAATTTTAAAAACAGTTTGTGGATGTCATGTATGAAAATGAAGTTATTTGTAACGGTAGCTATTTTTATTTTGTGTTGGTGATATTATTGAAATATTCATAAACAACACTTTTGTTATAATGTAATGTTTAAAGCTTCTACCAACCTTGAATTTTGTGGGCAAGCTTTCGTCCACTCGTGTGGACTTTCTCAAGCCAAGTGATCAGTCACAATTTCAGTCCTGCCTTGTGTCTTGCGATCACTGGACCAAAGATACATGTACATGTAGGTGACAATAGGTATCCAAATCCAGAGTCCCTGTTTAGTGTAGGATTAATCCTCTTAAAGGTAAAAACCAGTATTGGAAACGCCCCAATTTCAAAAAATGAAATGGAAGCTCTCATTACCAATCATGTGAAAGAATATGTTTTGACTAATACATGATGATAAAAAATTTGCCGGGAAACCGCCTACTAATTCATATATTTGGTAAATTTGTTTCTCTCATGGTCTGTGAGAGATATAGGGTAGTCCCATATACATCTTTCTGTGTATAGTGCTTGTAACTTTACGAAGAATGGGCCAAATTTCTTATCATTTTGATGATTCCAGAACCTTGCAGATGCTAGATGCTAGATGATCAACCTTTTCTGATCGATTCCACAACGTTTCTTTCACAATGCAATCGCATGACCATAACTGGTCTTTACCTTTAATCCATATTGACTTTCACTTTTCTTGGTCAAAAGTTGCTTTCAAAGTTAATAAGGGTATCATCCCATCCAATATTTTGTCCTGTGTTGAGGGCGTGTTCAGCTAAAGCTGAATGGGATGGGTTACTCAATCTGAGGGCTCTTTTGTTTTCTTTTAATTGCTCATTAAGAGCTCTGCCAGTTAATTCTCCAACATAAGAATTGTTACAATCTGTGCAAAAAATCTTGTACACAATGCCTGTCTTTTTGTCTAGTGGGATTTGGTCTTTTGAATGGACCAACCAAGAAGTTACCAACCCACTTCGTAGTGTGTTAGGGCTTTTTTTAGTTGTTATTGATTAGATTGAGCTATATTTGGATCGCATTTTGGAATCTTTTCATTTATTTGTGTAACTTGGATCTTTTGAAGGAGTAGTTTGACAGTTCATGAGTGGAGAGAAATAAAGAGAGAGAGAGAGAGAGAGAAATAAAGAGAAAGAGAGAGGAAACAGGCAGAAAGAAGTTTGTTTACAATTGTGAGCTAGCTGGCACAAAAGTTGTATTGTGGCATTTAAATACAAAGCGTAATACTCCAAAGAATGAAGAAATGATCAGCCAATCCTCTTTACGCTTTGGCTCTTTTGTGAGGAGCAGAAGTCAACAAGCCGTGGCGAGAAGTGGGGAATGGATTTGTGCTCTTTAAATAAAAGGCAACAAACACACTGGTTTTCTCTTCACTTGCGTCTGCGGCCGTAGCATGCCCGAGTGCTGGTAGCGTTGTTCTGTGGTCTGATCCTGTGATGTGGCCGAGATTGGAATGTAAAGCTGATTAGCGGCTCAACTTTCGTAAGACAGACTCTTGTGTGATTGAACTTGTATTGTAGCAGCAGCACCATGCCAACACCAATGCCTGTAGAGAGTGTAGGGGAGTACAGATGGGTGAGTTGCTGTCCTAGGTAGAAGGTTCATGCATGGTAGTAGTAATATTTTTTGGGGGAATAAGGAAGGAATGTTGATGAAATTGTAGATTGGGAGATTTAGCTGTATTGAATGGCATATTTCTATTACGCCAAGGACTAAACTTGGCAATGGTTGTAAAAATAGAGAATAATTCTTGGAGATTGAAAGCTTTGGTTACTGTTGTGTTCCGGAATGATTGTGTTTTGATTTTTATGATTGACACATACAACCTCTGCAGACCTGTGCATGTTGCTTTGTAGTCTTGCTTCCAGCTAATAGAATGAAAATTCATGGCAGATTTCTGTCTATTTCTCTGTCTGTATGTCTTTCTGTCAGTCTTTCTGTAATATCAGTCTGTCAGTCTGTCTGTCTTCTTGTCATTCTTTATCTCTCTGCAATTCCATGGTTTACTTTGTAAATTATGTGATAATGAAAATGATAAGTGATAAAGATGAGCTGCTGCTGCTGCTGCTGCTGCTAATATATATTGATGACGGTGGTGGTAAGATGATACTGATAATGATGATGATGATAATTAAGATGCCAATACTAAATTACCATTTATGTGTTAGTCTATCAACAAAGCCTATACTTTGTAGGAGAACATGTTGAAAACCTTTGTGCTAATAGCTGGGTATGTTTGAATTTCCATTGGTCATTTCTTTATCCTCTACC
Organism: Strongylocentrotus purpuratus; assembly: GCF_000002235.5. NCBI lineage: Eukaryota > Metazoa > Echinodermata > Echinoidea > Camarodonta > Strongylocentrotidae > Strongylocentrotus > Strongylocentrotus purpuratus. The sequence goes on from NW_022145613.1 coordinate 31,466,449, forward strand.
TCTCTCACAATTCTAATGCCATTTTCCTCTCATCCTCCCTTCTCTCTGTATCTTTACATCTTTCTTTCTCTCTCTCTCTCTCTCTCTCTCTCTCTCTCTCTCTATCTCTCTCTATCTGAGTCTCTCTCTATCGATCTCTTTTGCCGTCCCCCTTTCAAATTTACCATTTTGCTATCTTGATATATTTCGTGTTCTTTCCCTCACAACCTTCCCTCTCGCTCTGATTCCATCTCAGATCTTTTCACTTGACAATCCCGGGTTTGTCAAGTCTTTCCTTGTGAAAACTAGTGATAATGTACTTTGACCTCAGTATCGTCCTAGGGGGACACAAAAAAGCAATTACATGTACCAGTAGGAACAAAATTGAATGGTTAAATTTTTACTCGTAATTCACCAAAAGTATTTTTAATGTCCATTCAAAATACCACAAGTACATTGATGAAAAAAATAAATAAACAATGGTTTTAATAAGCATGTGTCACAAATACGAGTCAGGAGAAAATGAATAACTGTAGTGTAAGCCTACTGATTTACTTTGTTACAAGCAATATTCTGTAAGTGTAACTGCCTACCCTGTATGTTTTAATAGTGGATGGATTAAATATTTTGTGCACTTTTAATTCAAGGGAGTGTAATAATATTAATTTAGAAGAGCTTTCATCATTTTTATCCTGCTGATTGCTGAAAACCTAGCACAAAGTGATTTAAAAAATCCAATTCCACCAGTAAATAGAGAGAAAAAAAAGATCTTCAATCTGCATGGTTTTTATTGTGAGTGAAGCATTAATTTTTATGGCTTCTGATTAAAATCAACAATGTGCAGGATTTATTTCATAATAGGATTTGATGTAATATGATAATGACTGTTCTCATTAATGTTGCATTTAAAAAAAAAAAAAATTCGGGGGGGGGGGGGGGGAAGATAATAAAAATATTTTTGTTGTTGACGGTCACTAAGGGTCAGATTATCAGACCATCCAATTTTTCGGACCAGATAGAGAACCAGGCCATAGTATTGTTTACTTTGAATCGTATTTATTCATTCTTGACCATTTAACTCTTATGGTCATATAGTGACGTACATGTAGTATGAAAACGTTTTAAAGAGGTCAAGGTGAAGAGGACTAATACGTCACCATAATCTGTTGTCAATTTTACAAAGAATACTGTATTAACAGATAATTACGTGTTTATATAAAATTATATACAATTTGGATTGAGTAACCTATTAACCTTTCTCTGCACTGCCAGCAAAATGGGTCAATTTTTTAGTTAGATATTTGTTATGTCTGGAGATTTGTTGTGAACTTTTGGTCAAGGTCTAATTTTCAAATGCCCGAAAGGGACCGATTCAAGATTAATACCTGATAAATTAATTGAAGCTTTCCTTTAGAAAATAAAAATAATATGAATTTAGCGAGAAAAGAGAGAGAGAGAAAAAAGGAAGATATTTATCCAAAAGAAGTTGTTCAGTTGGAATAGTGTGAAGATAAGCTTTTTGAATGGTAACAGGTTTTATTTATTTTATTCTTGACCGTTTAACTTTTATGGCCGAAGTATGAAAAGGTTTTTAAACAGGCCAAGGTAAAGAAGAGTAGACTGATACGTCACCATAATTATCTGTTGTCAGTTTTTGAATACTGTATTAACAAATATTTACGTGTTTACTTTATAGAATGTGAATTGAATAACCTCTCTCTGCACTGCCAGCAAAATGGGTCAATTTTTTAGTTAAATATTTGTTATGGCTGGAGTTTTGTAGTGAACTTTTGGTCAAGATCTGTCAGATTGTGTTTTGATATAATACCTAAAATTGAAGGTTACCTTTAGAAAATGAAAAATATAAATTAAGTAAGAAAATAGAATGAAGATGTCGGCCTACTTTTACAAAATGCACATTATATTGACCGCCTCCTATCAAGGCTCTGGTTTTAGATTTTAGAATCATATTTTAGAGTTCGGGCATCCTTATGAGTACACATAATACAGTATGTTGTTGTTGAATTTCCTAAATAAAGTTATTCAAGTAAGACAAGTAGAATCGAATTTAAGTAAAGGCATTCTTGTTTAAATGTGTACAAATACTACAAAATAATGACTCCTTTAGAGAATTTTGGTTTTGAACTTATATTTTAGATCCTCTTTGATATTTATACATATACTTCATGTATTTTCTATTTTCTTTTAAATATGCAAAAATCTGGTACTGGTAGTTTCACTCTATTAACTGTGCAAGTGTGATTTCAATTCATGTGCCTATCTTGAGTAGTTTTTTCTGGGCAAACAATGTTTTTTACCTATTTATTTAGTTGGTATTAACACTCCCAGAGTCTGCTTTTCTGTGGATGGAACTTATTTTTTCAGGACCTGTATTCCCCTTTCATGAGAATATTCAAATACAGAAAAAGATGCATTAATCTTTGAGGTCAAAAGGTAGCCCAATGCCTAGAGTGAGCATTGGGTCAGGTCAGGTACGATAGCATTTAAATCGTATTTCAAATGACTTTCAACCATTTTCAATAGCAGTGACCCACTTTTGACAAGTTCAAGTAAAACTTTACTCTCAAAGAGTGAATTACTAAAAGTTTGCTTGTAAATTCTCTTTTGTAATTAACGACAAGCACATTTTGCAGTGATCAATTTCTAGATTAGACTTCATCGCTTGAAGCATTAATACAATGGAGAAGAATAGCTTGTCATTTTGTTTGATATCTGTGTTGTCTCATTACTCTCTTAGACTGTCAATCACAAAGGAATATTCATTGATCCATGTCATTTAGCAAACTAAAAGAACTTTGATAAAAATACATTTTCAGAGATATTCTGTTTGTCTGACAGCTGTATTGTAATTTTACAAGCGACTGCGTTCTGTCTTCATCATGACTTTGACAGTGCATCAATGGCTGTTGCTGTACCTAACCCCAACTATTTGAGAAGCATGCGTTTGTGGCATGGGGTACTGGGGGCTGTGCATCAATGCAAATGCAAGGGCAACTATACCACAATGGAAAGATTTGGCAGTGGGGATGCTTCCTCCCATATATTTCACTGAAAGAAAAGAAAAAATAGATAAATTGTTCGTACTTGAATGGTTTTTAAGGTTGAATTGTAGTTCACCAGTTGCGACCTTATTTTGAACCTTCAAAATTGCCATTTCTAACTTTGATCTTGTCTCTAGGGCATAGGTATTTTTCAAAATATTTTTCAGATGGAGTTTGTTTTTGTTGTTGCTTTTTAGGCTGTGATATGAATTCATCTCTTCAAAGGAGGAATTCACTGTCTGTGCATGCTCTGAAGATCATCTTGAATCCTGTATTGTTTGTATTTTTGCCTGAAGGCAGGCCTTTATTACCTGTAAAATTTATGATTTGATGAAAAACTGCTCTTATTTTCTATTTAAAAAAAATGTTTCAGCAGAAAGATTAATTTTTCAAGGTCTCCCTTTCTTCTGCCTGCCACATGTTTTGTATTATTTTGTTGTTGCCAATTTTAAGATATTAAATTAAAGACAGGGAGGAAAGGAGGGAGTGAGAGAGGTGGCAGGAACAGAGGGAGGGAAGGAGGGAAGACAGGGTGACGAAGGGAGGGAAGAAGTGAGGAAGGGCGGAAGAAGGGGGGGGGGGGAGAAAGAAAGGGAGGAAGAAATTGAGGGAGAGAGATAGGAGGGAGATCAGGAGAAAAGGTTACACGTAGGTGGGGGGAAAGGATGGAAGAAAGAGACAAAAGAGGCAGGGGAAGGAGAGAGAATAAGTAATGATGACAATTGTGAGACAATCAAGATATGTTTTACAGACAGATGTTATGAAAACTTTCTGTAACCTCAGAGCCAGGTATGTTCCAATAGTCTGACACTGTGACCCACCATGTATCTGACTTCATGCTATCAAATCAGTCATGTTGTCAAAATAGACACTTTATCAAAATGACAGAGGATATTTATTACTGTCAGGTCTTGATAGAGATGCAATCTTCGACCCTGTAGACACTTTTTTCTTTCTTCAGATGACATAAATTCTTTAAAATATATTACATGTACATAGGATTTCATATCATAACATGCTTTTGCTGAAGTTTACATTTGTAGTTTTATGTAGCCCCTTCCCTTCCATGTTATGTTTACTGTTGAAAACCCATCTCTGTTCAGAGGTGAATTGATGACATTTGAAAGGTCAATTTAATGTCTTACTAATGATCTGAGTCCAGGCATGCATGCATATTTATGTCTGTCTTTCACATCCAGATGGACTTGGTCTTTTCATCCCTGCAGATGGCATTTTAAATTTATTTGTGATTTCATGACCTAACTAAAGTATCTTCTTACAGAATGACACAAGTTGGCAACACTGTGATATCATTTCTTGCAAGGCTCTCTGCATTTGCTCTGTACAGAAATTGGATCAACTTTAATTTTTGTAGTTATTGATGATGGAATAATTTTTTTTTATTCAGGGGTTGTTGAGAAAACACATTTCCAATAATTACATTTAGGGTGCATGTATATGTATGAGTGAAAATTTACTGAGTAAAGAGAAAATAGGAGAGAACTCGAAAGCTACGTCACAGAGTTGCTAATGTGTGTTTGATTGATCCAACTTCAGTTTCTTATTTTTCATCATATTTTGCTCAAAATTTCACTGACCTTTGCCTCTCATTTTTCTGCTATTTTGAAACCAACTTAATATCTGGGTTGACTTTTCCTTTATACAGTGACATTTGGTTCGTGTCTAAAATGTATGCAGCCATTATCATCCAAACACATTTGATAACGTCTAATGGATCTATCCAGGTCTGTCTGACATGTTGACAAAGAGATGAAATATTACTGCATTTTGCAAGGTTTTCTATAAAAAAGGTCTTTAATGGATTACAGATCTATAGACTCTTTTGTGCTCTTACAAGTTCACAGACCTTTTTTAATGTCAAACCAGTGATTTTTTTTGTCAGTATTGTCCTCAAACATTAATTTCACATGCCTTGATTTGAAGAGAAATAATCAAAGGATGTCATTTTAGGTTCCTTGTCAAAAAATGTTAAGTGTGGTATTAATTCTCTTCTGTCATCATACATGTTAGGGGCTGCCTGAACAAGTGGCACAAGGGGTTCCAAGTCCATGTATTTACATGTACAAGCCAAAGTATGTGTTTTAGGACAAATTACCACTTGTATAGCTGAAACACGAGTTGGTATTAAAGGACATGTGCCCAAAAGTCCAAGATTTATGAAAATTGAATTCTGGTAATCTCTGGTGGATGTTAAGGGATCTGCTTTTCAGAGAATTTTCAGCACCCCTAAATACTTATGATCTTTGAAAAAAAATTACTTATCAGAGAATTTTCTGAATTTTGCTGCTTTAAAAAAATGAATCTGCCTCTGCTGGTACTGACAGAAACCAACATTATCACTAAATTGAATTAAACTTACACTAAATGTTGAATAACATATTTACCAAACAATTTTATAGTGAAAATGTAGAACAGGTGGATAAAAATGAGTCAAGTATCCCTGATAATTGTGACTTCAGCAACTTTTTGTTAGATAGCAGTCTTGTATGTCTTGATACCTCAAACAGTACTATTGAATAATAAACAATTCAAAATAATTTGTTTGAATGTTAGGCAGAATTCAGGATTAGTTTCTCATTGAATGCGATTGCAGTACTTGAACATGAGATTAAGCTCTCCAAAGATTACACGCGCGATACAATTCGCCCAACAGGAGCACGTTCCAGCTTGGATTTGACAGGAAAAAAACAAACAATGTAAATAAAAGGTCATGAAAAGGACAGACTCGTCTTATAAAACAGAGACAAAAAACCAACCCTTCTTGGCAAAAAAAGAGCTGTTTTGGGATGTGCTGTTGGAAAAGTAATATTTCTTCATACTCATAGCCATTATTATTTATGTTTTAAAGCCCCACTGTACTACTAGGAGCTACTTGCTCCCTCTATATATAGAAAAGAAGCCTAAGCGGTGCCTGTTGGTCCCCCATGATCCTCTTTTTCTTATGTTAATTGAGAGCTGAATCACGCTGCATGGTCTAATCCCTCCTGGTCAAACTAGTGCAGACGGGATTTAAATGTTTTATTTATTGAGTAGAGCCCTTTTGGAGTGTACCAGAGCTTTGAAGAAGAAACAAAACCCAACTTTCAGGAGCTAAATTGCTCAGCACTCCCATGTACATGTAGACCTGTTGTTTTCACAGGACAGACTTAACCCGTTGCCTACCGGAACCGGTGGTCCCTGTGTTAAGCCTATGGGAATTCAAGAATTCGGTAGTCAACAGGTTAAATACAGAGCAGAAAATACAGACCAATAGGCCCATCTTCATCCATGGACCTACTATATCAAACCGAAGTTGCAAAAATAACCCGCTTTTTTCAGACTCGGGATATCTTCCCGAAGCTCAAAATTGCATCTTCTCCAGACCGATACACTCATCACTAACTAGATGAAGACGGGCCCAAATTAGCCCGCTATATCCCAAAAAGTGGGTTATTTTGAAAACAAGACCAAGATTTCTTGGGATATTTTCTCTACCAAATAGCCCGCTATTTGCAACTGCGGTCTGATGAATACAGGCCTATTTATTGTAAAAACTTAGGCTCTACCTTATAATCAGTAGCATTACTTTGACAGAGAAGTAGGACACTGTTTGACCTATAAAAAGAAAATGTTTGCCAATACTGAAAAACATATTTTTCAGTAGAAGAAATAAATCGTAAGAGCCTGATTGATCTGGATCTCACCAGAGTGGTTAGTTCTTTCTATTTGTTTATAATAATAATCAAACTATTGTTTTTTTTACAAGGGGGTGGGGGAATTCCTTTGAGAATATTGATGGGGGCCAGGCAAGATTTGGAAAGCTGTCAGATGCTGATAGGTTGTCAATGGATCTAAAAGCAGCTGTGACCTTGTGAAAATCTCCTTGCATTTGACCCTGAAAATAACTTTTAAGATTGTTTGTGAAAGTATAGAAGCTCATAGTTTTAAAAGTTCATTTAGCGTATGAACCATGAATAGTACAACTTAAATGCATGGTGGTGTATTGATTTGTATTTCTACACCTAGAATAGAGACCCAAGTTCAAGATTCAAACCAAATTTCATCTGTTTGGTGCCAGAAGGGTGTTAAAGACAGTTACCTCATATACTTTGATATGGAGTTAATGCCTTTCTGGCTCTGAACAGACTAGAGATATAATGTGGAAAGTCAGAAGGATGTTAAATGGGAGTTAACGCCCTTATGGCTCTCAACAGACATTACGGCATGGCTTGAGCCAAGCTAAGATCATTTGACAAGTGCACGGTTGTGTAAAGAATTGCTGCAAAAAAAAAGGGAAGTTGATAGAATCTTATGACTGAAGAGGGTTTCAAACCTGTATGATAGATAAAACCAATGAAGGGGACAATAAAACATTTGCATGTATGATCTTTGTAATGATTTACCAGTAATATTTTGTGAGGATTTTGTTAAGCAATTTGGTCATTCTGTTTCCAATATTGAGATGCGCAGTACAGATGAGTTGGTGGTGCCTGTGGCGGACAAGGGTTGAAATTGGCTGAGTGGTTACAATTTGTTCTTTGGTCTGGGATATTGTCGGGGTCAGTACTTAGTCCCAGAAGGTATTAACTTTGTGTTGGTCTTGTCGATGTTTTTGTGTCCATCTGTCAAGTTAAGCCAGGTTATGTGGGTTGAAGAATTGCACATGAAGGAGGTCATCAGAAATGCTGAAAAATTGCTGGCTCTGCTTTCTTGCTGAATTAATTGAAAACTGAGTCTGAATCTTAACTATAACTAAATGTCTGTCTCAGCATTAATTGTAGTTTGTACTATATTTTTTCCTAGTGAAAAAGTAATTGGGTCACTACTGCCAGTTAAAATGTTGCAGGACTGTAGTCAATGTACATTAGACAACATCATACTTTTATAGTCATATTTATGATTTTACAGTTGACAGATCAGACCCTTGACAATACAAACTCCCTGTTATTGTACTTCTACCCCCTCCCATTTTGGTTAAAGGGATCATTCTCTAGGCCTAGATCCCAAGTCAAAAGTGCACAACTGACATTTCATATTGTGAAATATTTCTTTTTTTGGTACTTCCGAAGTTTCCAGTCATAACTTGGTTTTATAATAACAGAGATGGATTTGGACTTTAAAATTAGGTTATAAACTGGACAACTGATACATGTAGTTGTTGAAAGGAGACCACGTTTTCAAAAACTGTTTAAAAGCTTAGATTAAGCTTCATCCAATAGCTTGAACTCTAATTTCAATGCAAGAATCTCAGGATAAGGTGGGCTTACTAATACTACCATTTAAATTTGAGTTATTATATTCTACTCTGTCATGATGAAAGTAGAATAAAAGTCATCATCGGCAGTACCAAGTACCAGCTAGGACGCACACCCAGTTCCCCTTTCATATCAAAATTTCATTTCTCATTTATTTCAGGTAAGTTGGGCGTTGAATACCATCATATCAATCAAAAGATCTTAGACATATATCTCTCATCATGTGAACTTTAACCTTTTATCAAAGCACGGGATAGGCTACATTTGATACTTAACTTGACAGCCTGGATCCTGCGCAAGATGGATTTTCGTTTATTTTCAACGTTTATAGTGAAAAATACCAGTGAAATTTTAATAAATGCCATGGGTCAACCCCAGGCTTTTTATTATTTTCTCATAAGGATTGATTTTTGTTTTCTTCTTTTTATTGTGTGATGACAATTCAAATCACCTTCCTTAAACTTTAAAGGCTTATGGAGGCTCTTGTTTATACGTTATAACAAATAATTTGAGAGCATCCTATAATTTATTACCTTAGATATTTTATGATTTTGTCACAACAGGCATAAATCAGAGTTTTAATGTGTTGTGATGGTGTGCCTTATGATGTTTTCACAAGTACAGGTGGCCAATTTTTTTTCTTCATCGCCTATTGGATGCAAAGGTCATAAAAAGTATTGTGTAGATGGAGAAATTATGCCATCGATCCAGATGATAACTAAAATGTTACCTGGTAGTAATGGTTCAAATTTCAAAATGAGAAGTGTTATTTTGTCGTTAGATTTAACTTCTGGATGGAATATTATTGAGTTTGTTAGGTGTACAACAACTTAAAAGGTTATGAACTTTCTTGTTTGTGGGCTCTAATAGGAGTATATATTATGTGAACTTGTGAAACTCAGTGAAGTCTATCTCCTAGAAAACCATCACATTCCCCCCCCCCCCTATTCTTTGCTGCAGAGTTTTGTCAGAAGTAGCTAAGCAAAGACCCATAAACACACACACAATTATTTTTTTTTAAACCCACGTCTGGAGTTTTTTTTTTTAAAGCGGCCGAAACTCCTTCTGGTTTTCCAGTGTCAATGCTCGCTTTCAAAACATCAGTGAATTATTCCGGTTTTTGGTCACATGACCCTCCTCGCTTCCGAGCTACCGCATGTAAAGCAGTGCCAAGTTGTGCACCAAAGAGCCAAAATGATAATCACCACCAATGTTTTTCATTGGCTTTTCCAGTGGTTCCAAAACAAAAGTTTTTCAAATTGTTTTTTCTGCAATGAGGCTCAAAATACCACAGTGTTTCACTACAGTTAAACAAAATAAGGGGGGGGGGGGGGTAGTTATATTCTACTCTCTCATGTATGAACATTAGGTAGAGGTATTTATTCATAATGAAAGAAAAAAAACATGTAAAATCAGAATCAGCATCATAAAAAAATATTGAAAGACTTTACTTTAATTTTTCCCTCTTTCTCTGCAATTTTGACATTTGATTTGCCCGACCTTCCAGTAGCTTGAGGGTGAAATGTACTCAAAGGAATGTAGCCTTAGAAGTTGTGACCTGTAACCTGCTTCAGTATACATGGCATTGAGAATTTCTTTCACACAAAACAAGTCATACAGTGCATTGACCTGTAGGCTTTGTACAAAGGACATTCAATCAAAGCCAGAGAAAAATATTCAGTTTTTTTTCCCCTCAAGCAGGCCCATTTTACACATCCCAAATACCATTTTGAAAAGTCATAGATTTTTTTTTTTTACTGCAGTTTACACTATTGGAAAAACCCAGTGTATTGTGTATTGTTTATAGTCTGGTTTTTTGGTGAGTAGTGCGCATCCAATACTCCTTGAAAATAATCCAGAAACTGTTTATGACATGACCAAAATTTGCTTGTTAAGGCCATGCTTTGACAAGTTTATATACAATAGCTACATTGAGGGCTTACAGTAATTGCTTTTTATAAAGCATTCATAAGTGACCTCATTCCTTCCCCCAACTCAATCAATTTTGTTGTTCAATTTATTAGAGACTAAAAAAAGAATTTTTAAAAAATAAAGTAGCATTGTGTGAAGGCACTCATGGACTTTCATATCATGTGCTTATTTTATGTGCTTTTAAGAAAAACGTGCTACCAGATTTAGTTGACACTACATAGGCAGTATGGCCAGCATAAAAAGACATTTTTGAAAAGGTTCCTTTCAGATTTCCTTTACCTTTCCCTTTACCCGGGTAAAAAAGAACTGACATCAGTGTTATTCTGTATGATAATTTCATTATAATTTTTTTCTGATATTTCATTCAGATTGTCAGTTCCCTTTAAACTTTGTTGTTCTTTCAATGATCAGTGTACAGAAATATCAATAACCCTTACAGGACAGGATTTGTTTTAAGGGCTAAATTGATCGCATCTTGCTCTTCAAATTAGAAACGATCATATTTTCTTATTGCTACAATGTTTGAATAAAATGGACCGGTAATGTCTCTGAATATTCATGGGCAAGAATGTTTGTCTAAAAAAAGTTGTTTAAAAAAGTTCAAATTTTGATAAAAAACACTGTTTTTCAATCCTTCAACATGTTGCTAATTTAAGGATTTCAAACCTTATTTTTCCATTTAAAATCCCTGGCATCAAACACAATAGAGTCATGCAATGAAAATGGATACACTGTGTGCAGAAATTTTTGCCCTTTCTATTCATGCGTCTGGCCTATTTTTTCAGGCTCTGAATTAAAAGTTAGTAAGTTACCAAGCCAAGCCACAAAGTGTGGACTGATTGTTGCGAAGGGTTGGTAAAAGGGATTTCTCTCTTAAACCGAGGAAGATTGCATCTGGTTGAGCTCCAAGCTTACTTCATCACCTCCAGGTTAGGACTTGTAGCTCTTAGAGATTAGGCTGACAGATCCATTTTTCTACAAATATGTGGAAAATTGTTCAAATTTGCTTCAAGTTGTCCCAGATGACTTCCATCCTCCCACTTCAGCTCACTCCAGATTTCATTTGTTTATCTAGCCTAGAAGGGAAAACTTTTGCAAACTGATGTTCAAACTGGTAGAGTTGAAATTGTAGGGCCTATGTGAATGAGTTTAAAGCCCCTCTGCAATAGTTTCGCATGGAGGGATTAGACCTCCCTGCAAGGTCACTGGCAGGTGGCAGCTAAAAGTAGTGCAGTGGGGCTTTAAGTATAAAAAACCTGTTTTGGAATTTCATTCTGAGCTCAGTAACGAAACAGTGGATTTTCATTTTTTGTGTGCGCGCATTAACCATGGATATACTAGCAACACATGGAACAACTGAGCAAACAGAGCAAGAATAGCATTTATATGCAGGCCTCCATATGTAAAAACATTTTTGTAGGGGGTTTGAATGGACTTTAAAGGCATTGGCCCGTATTCTGAAGTCAGGTTTAGTTAAACCCAGGTTTAACTTTAAACCCGGGTTTAACTAAGCCAGACTTCAGGTCTAAGTATCATTTCAGTTTCTGAAAGCCAGGTTTAGTTAAACCCAGGTTTAAGTCTAAAACCCAGGTTTAAAGTTAAGCCAAGGTTTAACTACCATGGAGATGTAGTCTGCTTCTACTGCACATGCTCAGTACAGCTCATCCATCTTCAAGGGTAGCTGATATGGCCTTTATAGGCTTTGTTATAGCTGGATTTCGTGCTGCAAATTTAATAATTTCAATTCAAAATATTCGACACAAACAAATCTCTTTCGAAGCAACCATTGAACGTTATGACGTGATTTTTTGTTTTGTTTTACCCTTTGATTTATTGTTAAACTGCTGAAAAAGTCTGAATCGAGGTGGAATTAATCTTTACGAATAATAAATAATACAAAAATCGGGATTCTACAATTTCTGCATGCCCATGCAGATTAGTCAAAACTTTCAGAACAACATAAAAATGCTCTAAATAAGATTTAGATGACTAAAAGAGAAACTAAAAATGATCAAAAATACCTTCTTGATGCAAAATAACTACCGTAGTCCAAAGTCAACATTGCTGAAGCTCATTTGTTTGATTTTTAGTTTTTTTTAGGACAATGGAATCCTTTTTCGAACCGACATGTCGGGTATCATGATCCCCTTCTCGGTCACCGTGCGCGCATTTCATCGATCGTGCGCGCATTCATTTGTACAAGTACACACGGTTTAGAAATATTGCATTGTCCTAACAAAAAACGCTTAAAATTCGACCATATTATATGAGCTTCAATGTTGACGTTGGACTAGTTATTCTGCATCAAGAAGGTATTTGTGATCATTTCTCTTTCAGTCATTTTAATCTTATTAAGGCCTAGGTCTAGATCTAGACCTCTAGTGCATCGTTCGGGGCATCTTAAGGATGTTCTCGATGTTTTGACATCATAATATAAATAGACTAGGCGCGCCTAATCGGTCTAGGTCTAGAGTCTAGACTAGATCTAGGGCAGATTCTACCCAAAACTCTACTAGATCTAGGTCTAAAGTTCCGGCTTAATACACTCGTCGGCTCTTAATTATACTAATCCATGATTGTCTTATAAATAATAGATTATTCCAATCCAACCTTAGGCCTACAGTTTTATTTTATCTCGCATTTGTTTACATCGTTGGGACGCAATTTGAAAATGTGTATTGCACTCACAGTTTCAAAACTACGTGAGCATAACGTCAAACTAAAGGTATGGGGCTACTATATTTGTTTTCCTCTGCAACAAAGTGATACGTGTTGATTTACTTTGGCAACTTTTTAGTTTCAAGGATTGTCGTACTATACAAATCACACAATCTTATATAAAATATAAAATCTTAAGACTTAGAAAATATTAGGCATAAAGATTCAATAAGCAAATGAAGTATCCAAATTAATGTTCAAACTTGCCGAAGGCATAAAATCGCAAGGCCCACTTTTATCCGCAAGCGATGTGTGTGTCTCTCCAATGTTGGAGTCAATGCAAATCGCCGTTTGTTTGGTATTTAAAAAAAGACAGCGATGACAAACAAATCATCGTCGCCATGATTGTGAAAGGTTTTTTTCTTTCCACAAGTCTCTCCGGTCTCATTATTTGCAATAATTCGTCGTAATGTCTTTTAATGTTGTCTTCTTCTCCTCTGAATATCCAACAAATAGTTAGACCTGACTTAAGCCAGACTTAAACTAGGTGTACCCCAGGTTTAAATATGTGTACAATTTCCACAGAGTTAGACCAGGCTTAAACCTAGGTTTAAGTTAAACCCGACTTCAGAAACGCAAAATTAAACCTAGGTTTAAATCTGAGAGTTAGGCGAGGCTTAGACTAGACTTAAACCTAGGTTTAAAGTTAAACCTGACTTCAGAATACGGGCCATTGTATTCTTGAAACCCCTGTTTGAAATTTGAATTTTTCAGTAGGGTCTAGATGTGGAGTCGGAATTTGGGGGCATGGCACATGCGTGTCCAGGGCACCTGTTAAGTGTCAAGCATTGTTTAGATGATTGGAAAGGTTTCTTGTATTTGAGTCTCAAGATACAGCATGATTGAGATTGTTTATCTGGCTTAGAGACAGGGTATTTTACCAACATCCCTACCTCTGCTGTAATGTATTTTCAGTTCCATCATCTTTTGGCAAAGGTAAACATAAATGCTTTCTGGTTCCTGTACCCACGCTTCATCATGCATCCGTCATGCATTTAGTGATGCATTGTGGATATTGAGAGCAACAGTACAAGCAGATCTGAAGTAGCGTTTGTAGATTACTTTACCTTGACATCGTTTGAACCCTAATTATTTTTGCATTGCATAGACAATCAATTTGTAAGCCTATTGCATAGTTCTGGCATGAGGGTATATTTCAAGGGAACTGTGTCATTAATTTCACATTTTGTTTATTCATATTCAAATTAGTTAGGTGTCCTTCAGTTAATCCCTAAATAACATCATTGTATAAATAATGTTATTTTGGCTTCGGAATTAGCATTCATATGGCTTCACATTTCAAATCGGTCATTGCACTAGCTTATCCATTGTTACAAAGGTATTTACAAAATATGAGTTTGGTTATTGTGGAGAGATGTGGAGGTACAAGGAGATTAGATATATTGATATTATGAAAATATGGGAGGGATGAGCGGGAGGGATAGATGTGAGAGGCAGAGATGGGGGAGGCAGAGAGAGAGAGAGAGAGAGAGAGAAGAGAGAGAAGAGAGAGGGAGAGAGAAGAGAAGAGAAGAGAGAGAGAGAGAGAAGAGAAGAGAAGAGAAGAGAAGAGAAGAGAAGAGAAGAGAGAGAGAGAGAGAGAGAGAGAGAGGGAGATAGAAGAGAAGGGAAGAGAAGAGAAAGAGAGAGAGAGAGAGAGGGGGGGGGGGGGAGGGAGGGGATAGGTAATTGGTGATCTTTGATCTATTTCGTCAGTACAAATTTTAACTTTGTGGAAAGTCATTCTAATTCATTCAAATATGTTAGGATTTTAAAAACTTTAAATTTTGAAATGATATCAGGTATTCAAAATCTATAGTTTCAAATAATCTTTTAGGTGTGTGTGAAATGTCAAGGAAGTCAAACACCTGAACAAATCAAACTTAAACCACTCCTTCTTTCTACTCTTGACAATGCAATGGTTTGAATGGAATGCTGATCGTATTCATAGTGAATAATAGAAAAATGGTTTCCTTTCCAAGTAATTTTGATAAAGAGAACAATATCTTCTCTTTCCCTTGACGCTCACAATCTAGTTGATTGTCATGGCAGTTGATTTCTGAGGTGAATCTTTATTTTGCTATATCCTTGATTCTGCCGGTCATAGCCTACAAGCATCCAGGTTATTAAAGTTCAAGTGGGCATATAT